>NW_016107325.1:9866552-9904020 GCF_001604975.1 Cebus imitator
TTTTTTGCCTTAATAGCAAGCATGTAAAATAAATTTTTCATTGACTTCACTTGGTACTTTTGTTGTTAGAGAGGAAAAAATAGGCTTATACCAAGCACTTGATCAAATTTCGACAGTTTTAAAAGGCTTATCGTGTTTTTGATTGTTTCCTGTTTTTGATAACTAAAACACTATCTTAAAAGTTAACTTTAGAGAAGAACTTTTGACTTTCAAACTAGAGTATTTCACTATACCATTTTGCCAAATGCCAAATGATGATCAATATTTTGGACCAAGAGCCATTCAAAACCAAACTCTGGCCTTCTTGTATGAATACTAATCACAATGGCACACAAGTACAAGTAACATGGAAAGCTTCCTGAGTACCTCCCAGCCAGAGAGAGTCATGCAGAACCTCTTAGTAAATGGAATAGCCGTCCCCCTTTTTATCAGCAGGATAAATTTCTCTTGGCCCTAGAAAATGATCATCAATTGCCATTTGGCAAAATGGTATAGTTGAAAACAGTAGTTTGAAAGTCAGTTTAGCCACTGGGGTGAGGGAAGCGGGTATGAACAATTAGATGCATCAGTCTTGGCATAGAAGTCACGGCTTTTGTCATTCATTCTCAGGTAGTAGGTCCTGCTTTGTATCACAGCCTGTTTTACTAGTTATGCCCTGTCCACCCTCCTCTCACTCTGTCACCCAGGCTGGAATACAGTGGCACTATCTCAGCTCACTGCAACTTCTGCCTCCTGGGTTCAAGCGATTCTTCTGCCTCAGTCTCCCAAGTAACTGGGATTCCAAGCATGCACCACCACACCCAGCTAGTTTTTCTATTTTTAGTAGAGATGGGGTTTTACCATGTTGGCCAGGCTGGTCTCAAACTCCCGATCTCAGGTGATCCGCCCACATCAGCCTCCCAAAGTTCTGGGATTACTGTCATGAGCCACTACGCCTGGCCCCCTTATATTCATAGAAGGGCAAACCAAGACCCAGAGAAGTAATATTCCTATTTAAAATTATGCCTCTTGTTAGTAGTTGGTCCAGGATTAGGACTCCAATTTTATGTCCGTTCATTTACTGAGCAGGCTCTGGAATACCTATTCAATCTGCAAAGCATTTTATAATCAAGTATGAGAAAAACATCGGGTTGAACAGGGATTACAATAGAGTCTAAGTGCTGATAAATGCATAGACCAGGTGGTGTGAATGCAGAGAGTCTACTTAAGCCCAGTGTGGTACTGGTCAAGGAATATTTTCAGAGAAGGACTGAGTCAGTCATAAACCTCAAGCAAATGACCTAAACTGCTGAAGCTTCAGTTTCCTTTGTTAAAACTACCTGGTAGGATGTGGTGGAAGATTACAGAGAATGGTTACAAATCTGGCCTATAGTAGGTGTTCACTAAATGCTAACTGGAATTACTATAAATGGAATGAGGCTATCTAACCATCTTTTAGGAAAAACAGGTACTGTCTAGGAAAGTGTACCTTAACCTAGAACCATTCTTTTCAAGTATTCCTCAAGCCACAAAGTTGCCGATGAGGCCGGTTTTGGGTAGTTGTTTGAGTAGTATGTGGCAGCCAAGACAACAGTGAAGAAATCCCCTGGAAATGTCTCCAGCAGATGCAATAGGTCCTTTGGCACAAATGCTAGGAGAAACTGAAGGAGCTAGAAAGAGCCCTGCTCTAGGAAGTGGATGACCCTAATGGTAAAAGGAATATTGGCAACAGATTTATAAGCTTCCTTTATACTTTGAAAGAAAGTGTCCCTAGTGAATCATTTCTCCAGGTTCTGGATACCCACCAAAGCTGGGAAAATGGTGCAATCACCAAAGGAGAGGTTTTGATCCTGGGAGCCCCTAAGAAATGGCATGCATTTCTCCTTTGTGCACTTTTTTTTTCTGGAGAAGGTGTTCATTTCTTAATCAAATTCTCAAACTGCAAACCGTCAAACTGCAGAAATGTTGTGACCCACTGCACATAAAGTAACTCAGTCCTTTAACTCAAAGTCACAAACAAGTCTGGCATAAGGACTTCATATATAATCTGGGAACCCCACAATGATTATTTCTCCAACAAAAGTATTTATTAGCCAGGAGTGCTCCCAGGGTTCTTGGCTTAAGCAGACACCTGGACAAGTGAGGTACATTTGGCCAATGTGTGCTTCTCACATTGGCAAGCCACCAGCAGCATTTTTCACATTGGTAGTGCCCCATGGAAACACCTTGTGAGATTTTACCTTGTAAAATCATTGCCAAATTCCTCTTCTTTTGGCGGCAGATATGCTTATTTCTTGCCAAATGGATTTAAGCAGAAATGACTCTGGTAGAAATATATATCCTTTTCTTTTCTTTTAGAAAAATGCATAACCATTCTCAGAATGTATGACATGATAAATGTTCAAGACACTTTTTGCTTACTCAGTGGCAATCGTTTGACCTAAAAGTCATGCTTTCCAACAAACAATTACATTCAATATGGCTTTAAAAGGAGCATTCTCCCCACATGCATGTGCACATTTTTAAAAAATTAAAAATATTATGCATTGTAGTTACCATCTGTGATTTGCTGGAAAAGACTCCAGTGGGAGGAAGCATAGTATAGATGCATTGACTTCTAACCCTGGCTTGGTAAGAAACTTTGACAAAGTAGTTAATCTCTCTGTAGCTTGGTATCTTTAACTGTAAAACGAGGGTAACATGGCCAAGATTGTTGTAAAGATGCAGTAAGATAAAAGATTGTAAAGTAACTGGCACATAGTAGATCTATTTAAGGCCTCTTCCTCTTCCCATATCCCTTTACATAATAGTCTCCTGTTTTATACTTCCCCTGGTCTTCATGTTTTATACTAGTAAAAAAAACTCACAAAAAAATTAAGTATGACATAAATGACATTAAACCTTGGAAACAAATAACAGAACAAATTAAACAAACACAAGCATATACAACAGTTACAGGAAAGAGGTCCCAATCCAGACCCCAAGAGAGGGTTCTTGGATCTCACACAAGAAAGAATTCAGAGTGAGTCCTCAGTGAAAAGCAAAAGCAAGTTTATGAAGAAAGTACAGTGGTGAAAGAGCAGCTACTCATAGACAGAGTAGGGCATTTCCGAAAGCAAGAGGAGTAATGCGTCTACTGTAGCTACAATGCTTGTGTAGATATGATGAAAAAAGATGATGGGGAGATGTGCTCTGCTACGAGGGTTTGTGGTTGAGGATTAATTTTCTTAATTACAATATTTTGCAAGAATCAATATTATTATCTTTATAGTAAAATTAGGAATGCTTTTGTTCTCAAGATATCGGGATATTAGGACACTCCCAAGTCTGAGTCTGTTTAGTAAACACTATCAATCTGATCTCTTAACTGTAAACATCTAGAGGCTAATAATACCTAAATTAATGGGAATGCATCCCAGCAAGTCCCAGCCCTCACTCAAGATGGAGTCGCTCTGGTTTGAACTCCTCTGACACAACTCTCCTGGGTATGAATCACCCTTAGGGAAAGCAGGTGAGGCTAGGATCACATGACTGAAACAAAGAGCTAGGTAGTAGCAAAGAGAGGGTCCTCTAAATGACACTTGGAATCTATTTCCACTATGGGTGATGCCAAGGAAATATAATGTCACATAGTACTCAGCTTTGAAGAGATGGCCTTTGCCGCCTTCTATCCCAACTCTGCAGGCTGCTGTACAAAGAATATGAGAGTGCAATGAATAAGAAGAAAAAGAAGGAAGATAATTTGTTTAAAGATTGAAACAACAAAAAGCTTATATAACAGAGTCAAAAGCCTAGAAAAAAATTCAGAGTTGCTCTGATTTTATGAAACCTACTAAAGCAATTTATTTTAGAAGGGCAACTGCTTAAAATCATGATTAGGTCATGTAGCAAAGAGTTTAGGGGATGTCCAATCTTTTGGCTTCCCTGGGTCATATTAGAAGAATTGTCTTGTGCCACACATAAAATATACTAACACTAAGGATAGCTGATGGGCTAAAACAAAAACAAAAAAGACTCACAATGTTTTCAGAAAGTTTACAAATTTGTGTCGGGCTGCATTAAAAGCTGTCCTGGGCCGCATTGCAGCCTATACATCACAGGTTGTACAAGCTTGATTTAGACTATATTCGATGTTAGATTAACATAATAGTATAAGGACAGAATATTATAGATTACTCAAAATCATGATTTTAAAAAGTTGAGAATGAAAAGGATTTAATTTAAACTAACAGTTAAACATTTATTCAGATATTTAGAAACATTTGGTTAACTAAAGATATTTCTCAAAATTATAAAAATATCATAGCATGAGTTTTTTTTTTTTTTAACTGAGTTTTCTTTTCTTGAATATTGGAATAAAACCTACATAATATCAATTGAGCCACTGTCCTCTTCATCCTCTATCTGGCCCAGTAGACCAACTGGTTGATAATTTGACATTGTGAATGGTCTTACCTTTGCTAGCTAAGCTTTTCCTATCTGCTATCACAGACGAGCCACTTACAGGTATGATCATCAACTTGTTACAATGTCTCTCACTTCACCATTTGAATTTGGTGAAGCAATCAGAAGAAACATCACAATTACGTTCCATTCTGAGTAAAGGTAAAAAAGAAAAGCTTCTTTTCCTCTGCAGCTCAATGCAAACATTGGTACTTCCTGGGCCCTCAGCCCACTGCTGATTGAAGCAGCACCCTTACCTTATTAAGTTCATTGGAATAGAACTTTATCATAGTTTCTTAGTGTTTTGTGCTTGCTGGAAGAATTTACTGGAAGAATGCAAAATAGATTATTTTGCACTTTCACAAATCGTGAAAAATCCCCCCTCCCATGCCACCATGTAATGCCCCTTGATCTAAAATCTTCCACCTTTGCCAAATTTCAAAGGTGGAAGAATCTTTGTTAATTATCATTGCAGTTAAAAGTTACTCTCACTTTGCTTAAATACAAAACCAGCAATGCAAAGGACCCAATTGCCCAAGTAAAAGTGAACAAAGAGGTTCTTGATGCCTCCTATTGTTGCTGATAGAATATCACCTAAGGCTCATGTACTGCACATTGCATGGATTAAGGACCCAGCACACTCACACCTCACCTTCCTTTCATTATCCAGCCAGGAATGAAATAACATCTCATTAAAGTGAACATCCCATTACCATATTAGGAAATTTCTGCCATGCCAAAGTTACTTCCTGTCAAGTTCATTTCTTCCTACATCAGTGATAGGCAGGCCTGTGCTTAATCTATTAACCATCACTCACCACTCACTTTTGCAGATTGTTTGGTAAATTCATTATTCACCCTAATGACCTTACATGTTTTATTTACTAGGGTTCAAGGGCAGAAATTTTCATGTAAGTGGTTCCAGTCTAGACGAATTTTCCTATTTAGATGTTTTAGTTGATTGCACAGTAATTTACTTTCTCACCAAGAGCACCATTGAGCGTTGTCAGATTAGAAAAACAACAACAAAAAAAGTAGATTTCTCAGTTCAGTTTGAATTTCAAATAAAATTTAGTATAAGTATGTCCCAAATATCATTTTTTTAAATCTGAAATTTAAATGTAACTGGGTGTCTTATATTTTTATTTGCTAAATCTGACAACCCTAAAGTGGTTCTTCTGCAAATCATGTTACCTGCTCCTCAGAAATGGGGAATTTATGGTGTTCTTAAGACATGTTTTCTGTGGTCATTTCCTTATGATAGATAACAAAACAGGAAATGGGGCAAAATGTAAGAAGAAAAAATAAGTAAACATTAGATGAATATCAGTGGGATAGTAAGAACTCAATGAGTTATCTGTGAAAGCTGTGGAATCTTTAGAATGTCAAAAGAGAGTAAAATAAATAAATTTTCAAGATATACCCAAAGGTTTGCTTCAGCCATTCTTCCACAGGCATTAAAATGTATGATTTTATCTGTCCTCTTGATGTGACATTTTTAGTCAAACCCTCCCCCTAATATGCTTCTGGCTTCTGATACTTTTCCCTTTGAACTCACCATTAGCTTTGCCTTCCCAATAGGACAGAAATATACTAAATGAAACAACTGTACTTACAATCATAGAAAATCTAGTATTGTTTCTTCATCAGTTTTTTCTTGTGGAGAGATTTGAAAACATTTGTACTTTTCTGCTACTTTTTCATAAATGTGCTCACAAGCTTCTGGGCAATGGCCGTATCTAATATAAATATTAAACAGTATATGTTAATGAAGAATAACAGATTTCTGAGATCATAACATGTTTATTTAATGTTTTCAAATAAAATAGTTCTTAATTAAATGTTGCAATAGACAAAGAGTTGTCTTCTTGTCTATTGAAGATGTCTTCTTGTCTATTGAACTCCAAACTGAGAATGTGGCCAAGATGTGAATTCATAGATTATGATAAATGCCCAAAAATAAGATAAATCAGTGGCAGATAAGGAGAGGATACTGGCTTTGAAACACGATTGAACTTCAAGCCTCGGAGTGAAAGTCTCTGGAGTAGTACCCAGCCAGGTGGCCCCTGTTCACAATGCCTCTCTGCCTAATAGCCATGTAGTTGAATGATCAAGGGGCAGACATTTGACCCAAGATAGGTCAAAAAAATTGCTCAGCCTTTGGAATATTACACTTGAACTATGACACAGAGAGAAGTTGCTGGAACTTAGACCTGGTAATTGCAAAGCTCCAGAGAAGGAATTTTTACAGCCATAATCTCAGAAGCTGTCCCAGTTCCTGTTTCCTAAGTTTTGGTTTCAAGCTCTGTCTTAGACTGTTTGAACTAGTCCAGGGTTTTCCCAACAGAAATTTTTTGCTTAAGCTAGTCTAGAATTGGCTTTTGTGTTGCTTGCGTACAAAAAAAAATTGCATGATGCTTTGGGATCAGTTTTATCTCTCATTTTCATTCTCATTCAACCAAATAGGTTGTTAGGGTAGATAGAGTGGTAAATAAGATGCATACGATTTCTGCCTTTATGGAGCTTTCAGTTTAGCAGAAAAAAACCAAAACACAACAACAACAAAAACAGATATTAAGGTATGGATATTAAAGGTTTGTATTAATTCACTGAACAAATATTTATTGAGCACCTATTATATACAAGGCATTGTTGTTCCAGGCACTTGAAACATTTGTAAAGAAAACAAGGATCCCTGTTCTTGTATTTTTTATTAGGAGATGAAAACAGTAAGTAATAAGCATAGAAATAAGTAAACAAGTAATATGGGTTTAGAAAGTGGTAAATGCTATGGAAATACATTTAAAAGTAGATCAGAAGGAATGGCACATCAAATGTCCTGAAGGTCAGAGAGAAATTGCAAATTGGAGAAACTGCAAGATTATTAGAGCTGAAATATCAATGACAAGGCTAGTGGCTCAAAATGAGGATGAAGAGGTTAGACAAGCTAGATTGTTAAGGACTTCATAAGCCATTTTGAGGATTTTGAACTTAATCCTAAGGCAATCTGAAGCCATGTAAGAGTTTTCAGCTATAGACTGACTTGATGAGATTCGCATTTTAAATTTATCATATGCCTGCAACCTTGAAAACACATTGAAAGCTAGCAGCAGTGGATGCAAGAGAATAATTAGAGGCCCTTGGCCTAGTGTAAGTGAGAAATGGTGGTGCCGTTGATTAGCTTGTGTTTCATAATTTGGACAACAGTAGCTGTGATAAAATGGCTGTTATCCAGGCTTCAATTTTCAGCTCTTCGCATTTACAGTAAATTAATGCCTGTCCAACTTTATCTCTGTTCTTTGGGCTTTGGTGCTATGAAAGTCAACTTTAGGGCCAGGTGTGGTGGCTAATGCCTGTGATCCCAGAACTTTGGGGGATTGAAGTGAGAGGGTTGCTTGAGGCCAGAAGTTGGAGACCAGAATAAGAAACGTAGTCAGGCCCTATCTCTACAAATTTTTTTTTTGAAAAATTAGCTGTGCATGGTGGTGAATGCTTGTAGTTTCAGGTTCTGGTAAGGCAGAGGTAGGAGGATCCCTTGAGCTCAGGAGGGTGAGTCTACAGTGAGCCGCAATCATGCCACTGGACTACAGAGTGGGCGACAGAGACCCTGTCTCTAAAAACAAATAAAAATTAATTAATTAAATAAAGCTAATTTGCAATGTTTGACACATTTTCATTTGCTGTATACTACCAAGTTTAATTGGGCCTCATCTTTAGGAACAAAAACATAATGTGTAGGTATTTAAGGACTACAGCATCTATGGGATAGGCGTTAATTATCCTCACCTGGCTCTGTATGTAGCCAGTCATACACTGCAATCCTCCAACACAGTACAGACAAATTGGCTATACAACACTTTATTAATAGGGTCTTCTGCCAAAATTCTTATATTCTTTTCTTTCCTAGAAAGATATTGTAGATGATGTAGAAGAAAAACATATCTCCCTTTAACATTCCACTACTAAGTCTAGATTAAGAGTTACATACTGGTAAGCAATGGACCATTTGGTCTTCAAATTTTGTTACGACATTTTGTTATACTCACATAGGGAATACTTTTTAAAGGCAACAAAATTGGACAAGTATTATACTTCATTGTTACACAAGCAATTTTGTACTTAATAGGTGTTTCACTGGCGTAGGTATATGTTTGAATGTTTAATTGTTAGCTTAAATACTGATCACACTCTCAGCAAACGGTTCCTTACTTCCTTTGACCTGAGTGTAGCTCAGTCTCTTTTAATTTTAAAGACCTAGACAGAACTTACATGAACTTTTAACTCTGTTTCTTTAGATATTGACAGTCCCAAATGTAACTAAAAGGAAAAAGAGACTTTTTAATTCTCTTATTATCTCGTCAAAAATTTTCCCTCTCATACTTTTGGAGGTGAGAAAGGGCAAGAAGAGTACCAAGTACCACCATTTACAGTGTTGGGACATGGATCCCTGTAGCCCAATTAAGTCCATGATTCTTGAGAAGTCTACCTTTCCTGAAGAAGCTAGGGAGTTGGGAGGAGGGGAAGTGGAGCTTAAAAAGAACTTGGTTTCTAACTGCTCCCATTGCAATATCTTATTATAAAAATGTGCTTTTTAAACATAGGTTTCCATCTTGTATTACTTTGTGTCTTGGAGTCTCTCCCTCATGAATTACTTTGCATCTTGTTTGAAGTGAACCATTTTAAAATTTATATCCTGTCCTACTTTTATTTCAAGACTTTACTTAAAATATCTTTTTTCTCTTCACCCTATTCAGATATGCATGAACATTTTATGCATTTCACACTCTTTAAGATGGAGAAAATAATATGCTAATCTGAATAGTGGTATAATCTGAGTAGGAATAGAGATTTTATTTTCAAAAGAGTGGACAATGATCTATCTTCCTATTGCTATCAGTTATCTCCACTGTTAATATAACACTCATGTAGAAAGACATGGATTAATAAAGCAAGTAAGTAGAACATGACTTTGGGAGTGTTCTTAATTTGGTGGAGCCCAGCATAGAAAATGTTTGCTTCTTGAGGCCAGATAGCCATCTAACTTTCTTTTGTATACCCTATTCCACTCAAGGAATCAAATACAGACACAATAGTTACTAAATGCATGCTTAGATTAATGAAATAAATATTCATTATTTCATAAGTATTTCTGAAATATGAAAAATCTAATACTAATATGGTTTGGCTGTGTTTCCATCCAAATCTCATCTTGAATTGTAGTTCCTATAATCCCCAAATATCATGGGAGGGACCCTGTGAGAGATAGCTAAATCACAGGGGCAGTTACCTTCTTGCTGTTCTTGAGACAGTGAGTTCGTTCTCATGAGATCTGATGGTTTTATAACGGGCTTTCCTCCCTTTATTTGGCACTTTTCTCTTCTGCAGTCATGTGACGAAGGACACGTTTGCTTCTCATTCTGCCATAATTTTAAGTTTTCTGAGGCCTAACTAGCCAGGTGGAACTATTGAGTCAATTAAACCTCCTTTTTAAATAAATTACCCAGTCCCATGTATTTCTTCATAGCAGCATGAGAATGGACTAATACCGTAAATTGGTACTGCAGCGAGTAGGGTGCTGCCATAAATATACCCAAAAATGTGGAAGCAACTTTGGAACTGGTTAATAGGCAGAGGTTGTAACAGTTTGGAGGGCTCAGAAGAAGATAGGAAAATGTGGAAAAGTTTGGAACTTTTTAGAGGCTTGGAGAGCTCAGAAGACAGAAAGATATGGGAAACTTTGGAACTTCCTAGACACTTTTGAACAGCTTTGACCAAAATGCTGATTGCGATATCGACAATGAAGCCCAGACTGAGGTGGACTCAGATGGAGATGAGGAACTTTTGGGGGACTGGAGTAAAGGTCATTCTCACTATGCAAAGAGACTGGCAGCATTTTGTCCCTGCCCCAGACATCTGTGGAACTATGAATTTGAGAGAGATATTTAGAATACCTGGCAGAAGAAATTCCTGCATAGCAAAGCATTCAATAGGAAGCAGAACATAAAGTTTGAAAAATTTGAAGGCTGATGATGTGATAGAAAAGGAAAACCTATTTACTGGGGAGAAATTGAAGAAATTCACTGTAGAAATTTGCATAAGTAACGAGGAGCTAAACGTTAATCACCAAGACAATGGGGAAAATGTCTCCAGGACATATCAGAGAACTTCAGGGAAGCTCTTCCCATCACAGGCTTGGGGGCCTAGAAGGAAAAATGGTTTTTTCAAGTGGGTCCAGGGCCCCCTGTTCTGTGCAGCCTGGGAAGATGGTGCTCTGTGTCTCAGCTGCCTCAGGTCCAGCCATGCTGAAAGGGGCCAAGGTACAACTCATATCATTATTTCAGAGGGTGCAAGCCCGAATCCTTGGTGGCTTCCATGTGGTGTTGAGGCTGTGAGTGCCCAGAAGGCAAGAATTAAGGTTTGGGAGCCTCTGCCTAGATCTCAGAGGATGTATGGAAATGCCTCTATGTCAGGCAGAAATCTGCCACTGGGGCAAAGCCTCATGGAGAACCCCTGCTCGGGCAGTGCAGAAGGGAAATGGGTTGGAGCCTTCACAAAGAGTCCGCATTGGGGCAGTACCTAGTGGAACTGTGAGAGGAGGACCACCATCCTCCAGACCCCAGAAAGGAAGATCCACTGACAGCTTGCACCATGGGCCTGGAAAAGCCACAGACAGTTAGTGCCACCCCATGAAATCAGCCAGGAGGGGAGCTGTACCCTGCGAAGCCACAGGGCAGAGCTTCCCAAGGCTGTGGAAGACCACCTCTTGCGTCATTGTGCCCTGGATATGAGAAATTGAGTCAAATTAATTAGATCATTTTTGAACTTTAAGGTTTAATGGCTGCACTACTAGATTTTGGGCTTTAAGTATTTCCTTGTTAGATTTCAGACTTGATGGGCCTGTAGACCCTTTGTTTTTGCCAGTTTCTCCCATTTGGAACAGGTATATTTACCCAATACCTGTACTCCCATTGTATCTACAAAGTAACTAACTTGCTTTTGATTTTCCAGGCCCATTAGCAGAAGGAACTTGCCTTGTCTCAGGTGAGACTTTAGACTTCAACTTTTGGGTTAATGCTGGAATGAGCTAAGATTTTGCAAGGGCATGATTGTGTTTTGAAATGTGAGGAGGACATGAGATTTGGGAGGGGTCACAGGCAGAATGATAGTTTCACTGTGTCCTCACCCAAATCTCATCTTGAATTATATAGTTTCCAAAATGCTCACATGTCATGGGAGGGACACAAGGGGAGGTAATTGAATCATGGCGGCAGTTGCATTCACACTGTTTTCCTGATAATGAGTTCTCATGAGTTCTCTAATTGTTTTACAAGTGGTTATTCCCCCTTTACTTGGCACTTCTCTCTTCTGTTGCCATGTGAAGAAGGATGTGTTTGCCTCCCCTTCTGCCATGATTGTAAGTGTCTTGAGGCTTCCACTGCCATACATAACTGTGAGTCAATTAAACCTCTTTTCTTTACAAATTATTCTTGGGTGTTTCTTCATAGCAGCATGAGAACAGACTAATACAAATTCTGTACTAAATTTTACTAGGAATCACACCAGGAAAGGTCAAAGAAGAGATTTTTGACTAGGAATTCAGTGCTGGTTTATGTGACCCTCTAGGGCTAGTGTGTGGACACATCCAACAAAGAGCCATGTTTATGGATGGAGAGGCTGGAAAGAATACTAGAAATCAGACAAGTGGTCTACAATTTTGAGTGTGCTGCAAAATCACCCAACTGGGGGCTTCATAAAGTAAAAAGTGACTGGCCCGACTTCCTGGGAATTTCTGATTTGTAGATTTGAAATGGGAGCTGAGAATTTGCATTTCTAACCATCTCACTTCCAGGTAATGCTGCTGCTGCTCATTCAGGTAACACACTTTGCAAATTACTGACTTAGACCTTTTTGGAGAGCTGGTCCAGTTCAGGGAATTTGAACAGGCTGCTTGCTCTGTGATCTGCACTGAAAAGAGGTGATTTCAGAGATTTCCAAGAGCAGTAGAGATAATGTACTAAAGGGATCTCAGAATAGTGTTAAGGGTCTTGCTTCCCCCTGATTTATACACTGACTATAATCTGGCAGAAAAAGGAGAGAATGGCCTCAATAACTCAGATGTGAGTTAGAATCAACTGAAATAAATGAAGTGGAAGATAGAATGCATGGAATTGCCTCATTAGTAGAGGTTAGACATCCCTAATCTAAAATCCAAAATGCTCCAAAATTCAAAGCTCTTTGAGCACCTGCATGATGCCACAAGTGAAAATTTTCATACCTGACTTTATCTGATGGGTCACAGTCAAAACAGAGTCAAAACTTTGTTTTGATCACAAAATTATCAAAGATATTGCCAGAAATTGCCTTTAGGCTATATGTTTAAGATATACAGAAATGAATTTTGTCTATAGACTTGAGTCCCATCCCCAAGTTACTTCATTATGTAGATGCAAATATTTCAAAATCCAAACAAATTCAAAATTCAGAACACTTCTGATCCCAAGCATTTTGGGTAATGAATATTTAACCTTTCAGTTAAATACCGTACTTTCAGTTAAGTTAATGTAACTTAGCAATGTAAGATCATGTACATTGATCTTATGTATATCTAAGATAATTTATTTAATGTGTATACCCTAGAGTATCTTTACTTCTGCAAGGCAAGTCTGTGCTCCTTACTTGACTGTGCCCAATCAAGGTAAAATGGGGAAGGCGGAGAAATGTCAGCCCAGGGAAAGGGGAAAGTCCATTCACCCTAGAGAAATGATTTAGAAGAAACCATATCCATTTCCCATCCATAGACCTTTCACTTCAATTATTGCTATCTCTCAGGTAAATAGCCTTAGGGAGTTTCTGAAAAAGTGGCAAGGGCTTCAGCAACCAGGTAGCATAGGGATGCATGTCACCTTATTGCAATACCGAAATGGAAACTACCTAAAATTTAGAACTGTTTTAATATGCTTCATTGTGCTCATCTAGTTAGGTTTCTTGAATTTTAGATCTTGAGTACAAAGGTCGCGCATACTGTTTTGCATTCCTTCCAGCTGAATTTCATATAATGTTGTAATCAAGGACTTGGGGAGACATTGGCATTTTTTTTCTTTACAGATTTTCTTTTTTGCCACCAAAAAGGAATCATGATATTACATTAAAATGAACTATGTCTCAAAATATAAAAACTTTTTGGTAATCAAATGATTACATATTCATATTTAATTTTTGTTAATTTGAATATAGAAATAAAAATCTGCTTGGTGATCCTTTCAAGGGAAAGCTGTAGCTCAGCTCATATATAAAAAGCCACACAAAAATGACTCTGGAGACCTTGGCTACACGTTCAGCAGTCAAATATTTCAATGCTCTGTTGCTCTTGTTTCTGCTACAGGTACATGTGACAGCGCTGCAGCTATGAGTGGAATTTTAAAGAGGAAGTTTGAAGAAGTTGACGGCTCCTCACCCTGCTCCTCTGTGAGGGAATCAGATGATGAAGTTTCCAGCAGTGAAAGTGCTGACAGTGGGGACAGTGTCAATGCATCCACTTCTAGTCATTTTACCCGTGAGTACCGAAATCAGAACCAAAGTCAATTGTATGGTTCTACAACAAAACTAATTGTGTCATTTTTATTTTTATCTTTAATTCAAGCTATGTATATTTTCCAACCAACTAAATACAAAGAACAGTTACCCAAAAATGCAATATTTTCCAGGTAACTCAGTAGATTCCTTTATTTAGGATGCTTTTTGCAGTGTATTATTTGATTGTGTTAACTAATTGAATTTAAGAATCACATTTCATTATTAATGCTTTTCCAAATGAATACCTAGTACTCTGGGAATAGACGGAGGAAGACAGATAATAACTCGTTTCAGATAAAGGTGTCCTTTCACAGCTGAAATGATGTTCTAGGAGAAAACATTTTAAAAGGCATTATTAAGGAATGGAGAGTCTAGATTATGATTAGAAGGAGTTTAGGCAGCCAGGGATTAGGAAGAGATGTGAAGGCAGCAGGTGTCTCCCAAATGTGCAAGTGTGTGCGATCCAGTGCCTCTTTGCTAGTCATTCCTCTAGTCTCTCTTCTCCAAGAATAATATTTAAAGTCCAACAAGAAACAAATTTTATGCTTTATTTTATTTTATTTTATTTTTTTGAGATGGAGTCTCACTGTGCCACCCAGGCTGGAGTGGAGTGCTGTAATCTCAGCTCACTGCAACCTCTGCCTCCCATGGTCAAGTGATTCTCCTGTCTCAGCCTCCTGAGTAGGTGGGACTGCAGGCGCACAGCACCAAGCCCGGCTATTTATTATTATTTATTTATTTATTTGTTTGTTTTTTATTTTTAGTATAGATGGGGTTTCACCATATTGGTCAGGCTGATTGCGAACTCTTTACCTCAGGTGATCCACCCACCTCTGCCTCCCAAAGTGCTGGGATTATAGGCATGAGCCACTGTACCCGGGCTATGCTTTCTTTTTGATTTCTTTTTTTTTTGCCCCAATGTAATGTCAGCCTTTCTGTCAGGCAAGATAAAAGGAGGTTTGAAGGACTAATATAAAAAATTATTAAGGCAATGTAATCTATAGTCTAAAGGAAACTGACTAGCAATAGTCAAATGATCTTTTTAAAATTTATGTTTCTTAAACAGGAATATTTTAATATGTTTTAATATCATGATAGATAACTGGTCTTTTTTTTTTACTTTCCAATTAGTTAATATATGACTCTATAACAAGGAATTGACTTTGGCAACGTCGCAACTCCAAAAACTAAATGATTTAAACATATTTTTAAGAGGTGATAAGAAACTCAATAGCTGTTGCATATGAAACAAATATGGCAAAATCAATAGCATTCCATTAAGCAAGCACAACTAATTAGATAATATGATGAAAAGATTACAATTATTATGGCAGAAAAATTCATAAAATATTTAGGGACAAAGTTATGATGTGATGTAGGTGGTTTACAGATACTTTGACATATATCCATGATAGTATGAAATGAGCTTGCACTTTTGATTCAAAAGAAGAGATGTACTTAGATTTTTCATCCTAATACTAGTAGTGATAATATTATTATCTCATGGGTTTTTGCAAAGATCAAACAGTGCAAGTGAGATAATACACATGAAAAAACTTTGTAAAATGTCAAGTACTCAGCAGATGTTAAATTAAAAATTATGATCATAGCTAACATTTATTGGATACAGGCTATGCTCCAATAGCTTTATATACATTATCCATATTCCTTACAACAATTCTGAAAGTAAGTAGTATTGCCTCCACTTTACACAGGAAACAACTGAGGCTCAGAGAGGCTAAGCATCTGGCACAAGATCACACAGGAGTTGAGCCTAGATATATACACATGTCCTACTACATAGTCTCTACCTGTTGCATCATGGTCTTATTTTGCCCCTTAATTATATAATATTGGACATATCTTTAAAATGTTATTTCTTGTGAGTTATAATGGAAGACTTGAGTTATTGAAGAGGCAGATTATGTTTCTAGATATAAAGATAATGTCATTAATGGTTTCAACATTAATTTATAAATATAAGAGAAAAACTGAAGCAAAATCTTCAACTGGCATTTCTTAGGTGACAGAATGATAAAAATTGATTTGGAGAAATAAACTAATGAGAATAAAAAGATATTTTTAAAAAGAAGCCATAAATGTTGAAAAGCCATTCCAGATATCAAATTATAGTAGAAAACAATGTAACTGATGTTTTTGCATAATGTATTCTATTTAGGAACCAACATGTTATATATGAAAATTTAACATATATAAGAAAAGAGCATTATAAGAAAATGAGAAAGGGAAAGACTATTTAATAAATGGTTGTGGTGGTAAGAAATTTGAAAAAGAAGTGATTTAGACTTATATTTTACAATATAGGCCAAAATACCAGATAGATTACATGGATAATTTTTTCATTAATGAGGAAAGTTGTATTTTGCCAGACATTTAGCTGAATCACTACATGAACTTTGATATAAGAGAAGAAAAAATAATCACATTAAAGATACTTAATATATTTAATGATGTAAAAATATTAAACTTATCTGCTACTTAAAAAAAACAAAGCCCAAAGTAAAACAATTTATATTGGAAAAAATATGTGCAGTTAATATAGCATTATTTTCTGTACAGAGCATAGCAAAAGTACATGTAATTTCTTGAGATAAATACGAAAACACATATCTTTAAAGTAAATCCACATAGTAGGAAATATGATCAGCAAATATTTTAAAGCAATTAACAACAATAGTAACAAAAATGCAGACTAAAAATACTAATGAGTTTTCATCAGTATGAAATCACAGAGATTTCACCCCTTGAAATTGGTACTCATTTATCCAATAAAAAATACTAATACATAAGTGCTGGTGAAGTTTGCAGCACATTGTAGTCACACACGTCTATTAATGGCATTGATATTTAAAAAGCACTTTGGAAATACAAGAGCCATAAAAACATTCATAAGTCTGTACTTCAGAGAATTTTTCTGAAGAAAGAAACATTAAAATCAAGGTGAAGACTGTATAAACGAAAATATTTGTGGTTGATAATAGTACCGAAAAAGAGGGATTGGACAGGAGGGAGAGAAACGACTGTGTCTAAGAGCGAGGAAATGAGCCATTAAGTTATGGTAACATATTCATTAATTTATTTTCTTTATAGTTATGAAGACCTTTTGGCAATATGTACAATGTTTGTGAAATAACGATAAGGAAGAAAAGCAGGACACGATATTTTATCTGTACTGTCAGGCAAAGTCTAAGTCTATGCCTGCACAAAGGTAAAGAATGGCAGGGTGTCCCAATAACTGGAAACAATTTGATTTGTTGAGGAATTAAAATTACAAATGAATTTTTATATTTATTAATTTTTATTTCTGTGAATTTTATATGTGTTCTCACAACAAAGTAACCAATTTAAACTGCTAAAAATTATAACTGTAGTTCACATTGTGTTTATGTTTGCAAAACAGCAGATCGAAATGGCATGATAAGCTAAGATATATGTCAGTCAACAAATACAGACTTTGTTATAAGTTATGTTCAACAGAGATTATTTTTTTCATTGAAGAAAACAGACTTATTTTACGACAGAGATTTTTTTTTCATTGAAGAAAACAGACTTATTTTACGATGTCTAAGAAGGCATTGAAGTGTTTCAGCACATCATTTAATATCAGTGGTAGTGGCAATGGTTAGTTTATAACATGCTGTTTTAGCTTTGTATTAAATAGAATCTGGCAGGGATTTCTCATGCTTTTTAAAAATAATTAAGAAAATATTTAATAAAAACTGCTATTTTCATTTAATAGTCTGCTTTGTTCACTATATTCACATTATGAAGAGATATAAAGTGGGAACAATAGTAAAGAATCAAAAAAACAAAAATTCTACCTGGAATATTTGTTGCAGAAAACATTTGAGAGGTTGGGCACAGTGGCTCATGACTATAATCCCAGCACTTTGGGAAGGTGAGGCAGGAAGATTGCTTGAGCCCAGGCATTTGAGACAAGCCTGGGTAATAAAGTGAGATCCCCATCTCTAAAAATTTTTTTTTAAATAGTCAATTATGGTGGTGCATGCCCAATGGTCCCAGCTACTTGGGAGGATTTCTAGAGTCCAGGAGGTTGAGGCTGCAGTGAGCCATGATTACACCACTGCACTCCAACCTGGGTAACAGAGTAAGAGAAAGAAAGAAAAAAAGAGAGAGAAAGAAAAAAGAAAAGAAAGAAAGAGAGAAGGAAAGAAGGAAGGGGGGAGGGAAGAAGGAAGGAAGGAAGGAGAAAGAGAGAGAGAAAGAGAAAAAGAAAGAAAAGAAAAAGAGAGAAGAAAGAAAGAAGGAAAGAGAGAGGAGGGAGGGGAAAGAAAAAAAGAGAGAAAGAGGAAAAGAAAAGAAGAAAGAGTAAAGCAAAGACTAGAGGTGGGTTTTTTGTTTGTTTGTTTGTTTGTTATTTTTGTTGTTGTTGTTTTGAGACAGGGTCTCACTGTTACCCTGGTAGCTGGGACCACAGGTGCATACCACTACCTACTAACTGGGCCATTTTTTGTATTTTTTATAGAGATTGGGTTTCATCACGTTGCCCAGGCTGTTCTCAAACTACTGAGCTCCAACAATCCCCCTACCTCAGCCTCCCAAAGTGCTAGGATTACAAACATGAGCCACAGTGCCCATCCTGTCATCTAAGTGTTTTAGCCAGTGTGGGAGGAGTAGCTAATAGAGGTTTTTATTTCTAGAAATGTATTTCAGATCATTTGCTAGTCTAAACATTGATACATAAATGTTTAAAAGACTTTTTATAATGTCTACATGAAGGTATGGGCTTCTCTGCAATGGTTTTGTTGGATGTTAATCTATGGTTTATAACCATAGATTATGTCATTACTGGTAAATGACATAATCTAATCAGAACTGTCATTACTGGTAAATCCTATTTCTTTAGTCTATTTTTTTTTTTTTACTTAAAAATGATTATTTGTCTTAAAGAAGGATTTTTGAAGATTATCGAATTTGTGTAGCATTAACAAATGATTTAGTTTCACACTGGGGTTCTTTAAAATGTGGTTGCCCTTATTTAAATCTTACTCATCATGGGCTCATCTACCAAATTTTAAAAATCTCATGTCCAGTTTTATAGGCACTAACATATTGTGTAACATAACATTTTGTTGTGTTACAAATAACAGAAATTGATAAGATTGTTTGGTACGTGTCAGCAGCATGGTAGTAGAAAATTCCATGCTATTTTAAGTTTTCTGTTAAAATATCCGATTTGTAGCACACCACATTATGGTAATAAAAGCTTCAAAATATAAATCAATAAGGGCATTATGACTTTTTCCCTGGACTTCTGAATTTTGCTAGGCAACAAGCACACTTATCGGTGATCAACCAAGGTCATATATTGTACTTCCCTTGAGATAGAAACAGCGGAGTCTGTATTGCTGTGAAACGCTTTGTTTCATCAAATCCCTATGGTTCTATAGCCAGTCAGCCTGTACTTGAGCACTGTCAAGAGGAGAGCTACAGAGAAACTAGAGAGGAATGATTTTTCTTCTGCCCTTTCAAGGTTCTTGGCCCTTCACATAAGTAATGAGAAGCTATGTGATAAGACATAGTCCCAAAAGGAACACATTATATCTCCTGAAACAGAGTTTCTACAAATACATGTACAGTATTTAAGAAGTAAAAAATATCAATAATTAAAAGGGTATACACTCTAAATTGCACATGAATGCAAGTAGTGGATATCCTGTAATAGAATTAAAATTTTTGTTAATTTACAAAACACTTTCACATTCTTGAGTTAATTTACTAGCCAAAAATTGTTGTGTGATTAGGAGCCAATTATTATGCTCACTTTATAAAAGTAGGAATTATTATTCATAAATATACTTTACCCGAGAGCTAAGATAGAATCTCCTTTCCTTTCTTCTTTCTTTCCTTACTTCCTTCCCTTTTCTCTCTGAATACACAAGGCATAAATATGCCATCATGTGCTCCCAAGTCAGAGTCTTTCCCCAGTGTGATTTTCTTACTACTGGCTCCACATTTCATAATGAGATTAGACATAAAGAATCAATAGAAAACAGATTTGATATTAAATTTTACTAGAAGTATGACTGGAACATGTCTGCTCTCTTTACCAAGCACTTAAAAATGCATTGAAGATTTAGATTTAATTTCATCAAACATAGTATATTATGTTACAGGCTCTGAGCTAGAACCTTTCAAACATGTCAAGTGATACATTCCAAACAGTAAATACAGCTTGGAGATACAATGATAAATTATATCTACCCAGCATTGTGGTATTAGTTTGAGAACTAACTTTAGCAAAGACATAGGTAGCAATCTACCCCCGACTCAATGCTTTTGTTAACAATGGAGGATGGTTTAGGACAAGCTGATGAACGCAGGAGTTTTAGAAGTCTTTTGTTAAGCAGGAGGAAGGACATCATGATGCTCAAAAGACCCTTTCTAATCTATAATAATATGCTTCTAAGATAGCATCATTAGTTAGAGTTAAGACCAGCAGGAAAGGAAACAGCATAGATAAAGTTGCCTCTGAAAAGCTATGCCATTAAATTAAGGGGTTCCCAGACTCTTCATACCCACTTACTCCTGGAAAAGAACCAATCAGCTTTGGCTTGTGAGACCAGATCTTGGACCAGCTGCAGATCATATCTAGAATCATGCAGATCATAATTAGGTCATGTTCAGACACGGACCAGTTGAATCATTAGGTGTTTATTGTTGGAGATAAAGGAGTTAAGTAAATTATGAGTGGAGGTAGATACTGATGAGCTAGTAGTGTTTTGGAAAATAGTCACTTGAATATGCAATAAGGCCTGTTGACTGATACAATAGAATTGTTATCAGATCATCTATCTGCAAGATTGTCAACTCCAGTAAAGATAAATCAGAAATAGTTAACCACTGCTACTTCCTCTAATCTTACTGAGACCATTCTACATTCTGAAATGTCTCTTCTTTCCTCCCAATTTCTGACTACTAAAGTTCTATACCTGCTACCAGTTTTATATCAAATATTTCTTTCTCCATGAAAACTTCACCAAGTCTCTCCTTTGACACATCCTCTTCACCATCTCCTCGAAATCTCCTGATAGTTCATCAACATTCACAAACTTTGGCAATGGTTTTCCTTCTTCTTTCCATCCTAGTATTTTCCACCAAACTGAGTGATGTCAGTAACTGTGTGATGGCTCCTAGAACCGATCAGCCTCTCGTTTCCTTGAGCACTCTGACCTGGATTCCTTACTTCAATTGCCTTCATGTCTTTTACCACCAATCCATTTAGCAGCTGATGTCTGCAACTTCACCCACAAGACTTTTGCGAACCAGACCAATTCTCCCTCTGAAATATTAAATTCTAGTATTACAAAATCAAATCATAACCTCTTTTCCTTCCATTTCCTTCCTCTCCTCACCCACCTTTTTTTTCCTTTTCTTTTTTTGAGACAGAGTTTTGCCCTTGTTTCCTAGGCTGGAGTGTAATGGAGTGATATCAGCTCACCGCAACCTCTGCCTCCTGGGTTCAAGTGATTCTCCTATCTCAGCCTTCCAAGTACCTGGGATTACAGGCATGTGCCACCATGTCCGGCTAAGTTTTTGTATTTTTAGTAGAGACAGGGTTTCTCCATGTTGGTCAGGCTGGTCTTGAACTCCCGACCTCAAGTGATGCCCCTGTGTCAGCCTCCCAAAGTGCTGGGATTACAGACATGAGCCACTACGCCTGACCACCCACTTTGCTTTAACCTCATCTCTTGTTTTCCGCAATGTAGCACTCACCCCTTGTCTTTATATATCTTTCCGTGCTTCACCAATTGCTCCATTATTTTAGCATTTTATTTTATTTAAAGGCCAGGACTCTTTACCACTTTCCTGCTGTGTTCTCCACTCCATGTCCATTTTTTATTCAAAACACTTGAAAACAAAAATTTTAACAAAGTTTTGGAGAAAATGACAAAACTGTGTTTTCAAACTCAGCTGCTCATTAATGCCACACAACCATCCCAACCAGGTAGATTTTCTCACCATCTCAGAGCACGCAATGTTCATGTCTCCTCCAATCACTTTTCCCTCACTTCCTATCTCATGTACAGCATATCTTGCTTTCTCATGATCTCGCACCCTTCATTTATATTTGTTATTACCCACATGTCTTTACCCTAAAAGGCTGGCCTCTCAAAATGAGTTTTGAAGGAATGAATGTAAGCTCATTTTGGGCAGGAATGTATGCCTATCATCTGATCAGTATATAAGTATTTATATCAATGGATGAACGAACGGACATTTAGGCATTCAATACTTGCCATTCACTGCACTACTATTAGGAGGTGGAAATATAAAAGTAAATGAGATATGATCCCGTTTCTGAAGAAACTCACAATCTAACAATATTTTAGCATTTCTCCAACACTTACTGTATTTTACTTTACACTGGAGTTATTTATGCACATACCTTATCTTTTCTTGAGATTTCTAGAACTTAACTATGTATTCTTCTTGCTACCTGTTGCTGGTTCAATTACTGTTAACTACTTAATAACATTTAGCTTTCTAAAATTTTTTTTTAAATATAACTAAGCCTTATAAAGTAAAAAAAAAAAAAGATGCATTTATCGTAAGACTTTAAAATGGCACAAACATTAGTGGAAATAAATACCAACTTACAGGCTAACTAACTATAATTTTTAATTTTGATGAGTGTCAGGATCTTGATTTAATACTTATCATATCTGAATACATGTAATGATGAACTGTGTTTTAAATAGGGTCTCACTATAATTATGCATTCTTAACATGTACCTTTCTGGTTTCATTTGCTTATATATAGCTTTCCCAGGCAGAAACATCACTGTTTAATTGGATGCTGTTCAGCTATTTATGCGGGAGCTGTATAACACACTTGAGGGAGTCTGAGTTGTTTTCACCTTCACCATCCTTTGAATTGGCTAGGAAAAAAGGACATTACTAAGTCAGATCACTAACATGATATAAATACAGTTCATTTAGTTCTTGTTTGATCTGTTTTAAATTCAGGATCAGGACCTCACATTTAGCCTTAAAAATAGTAACATTTGACTTAGCTCTTTATTTCAGCCTACTGAGATTTAAAAAATTTTTCTGTCTTCTTATATATTTACATTTTCTCCCACAGTCATGTCTTATATAAATATATCTGAAATCCATCCACTTATCTCCATTTATTTTGTACAATATCACCATTCTTTTTCTCCTGGGCTGCTGCAGGAGCCTTGCTCTCTCTGCTTCCTCTCTCGTTCAGACCTCAGCTTCTCTATGCAGCCACCTTTCAATCATTTTCAATTCATCAATTACTTTCAATTAAACTCATTTTTGTGGCTTCCAAAATTCTGTACTTCCTTCCTATGCTTGAGCCTTCGCTCTCCTGCCTTCTGCCCATCTCCAAACTCCAGCCGCAGTGATCTTTACTCAGTTCTTTGAACATAACAAATTTCCTCACCCTAAAATTCTGCTTGGAACAGTGTTCCCATGACTGACTCCTCATATTTCAGGTTTCAGCCTAAATATCATTTCTTTAGTGTAGCCATCACTGGTCACCTCCATCTGAAGTATGTAGGCCCAAAGTCCTCATCTCTGAGAGATAAGCATGAAAATTTTGACAGAAAAAAAAAATGATAGATATCTTGAAGCTGCTTTCAAATAATCTAGCAAAATAGAGAGAGAGATGAAATGAGACTGAAAAAATATTGAAGTTTGGGCTTACTATTCTACTGTTTACATTCATATAGAATTATAGTTTTTCCATAATACATTTTAAGAATATAGATGCATATGATCGCCATTGCACTACAGCCTGGGTGACAATAAGAATATGTCTCTAAAAAAATAAAAATTCAAACAATTCATAGGTCCAGCTTGTCCTAAAGTTCTCATGAAAGAGCCAGGGAATATAGCCAAGTACAATTTTGAAAAAGAATAAGGAAGAGTTGAAAAGTGTGCTAGCCTGACAGATTTCAATATTTGAAAA
This sequence comes from Cebus imitator, assembly GCF_001604975.1. Taxonomy (NCBI): domain Eukaryota; kingdom Metazoa; phylum Chordata; class Mammalia; order Primates; family Cebidae; genus Cebus; species Cebus imitator. The sequence goes on from NW_016107325.1 coordinate 9,890,530, forward strand.
GCTGAAATAGTTTAAAACCCATGGAATTAGCTCAAGAGTCTGCACATGGAACAAATAGGGAGCCTGGACTCAGACCCACATTTAAATGGCAACGTGGTATGTGACAGAGGAGACATTGCAAATGAGTTGAGAAATAAGAATCTGTTTCAATGAATGGCTTTTTAACAAAAAAGATAAAATTAGACCCCTACTTCATACCATATTTGAAAATAAATTCCCAAGGAACTAAAGATCTAAATATTTTTTTTTAATTATAAAACTTACAGAAAAAATATAGGAAAATATATGTATGTCAGAGTAACATGCTATAGCATGAACTGTAAAAATTATTATATATGTGGGTACACTGAAATAAAACTGAATATATGACAAAATACCCCATCAAGAAAGTGAAAAGATAAGCTACAGACTAAAAGGAGATATTTGTAAATCATTAACTGACAAGGAGTTCATATTTGAATGTAAAAGAACTGCAAAAATAAAGAAGAGCTAATATAGCAAAAAATAGACATAGAACATGAGCAGATAATACACAGAAGAAAGGCTAACACAATTAGGAACAGATGTGTAACTCTATTAGGAACCAGAGAAATTAAAATTGAAAGAAGACATCATTTCACATATGTCCCATCATCAGATTAGCAAAATTTTAAGTGTTTGAAAATACCATGTATTGACAAGCATGTGCTGAAGGCAGAGCTCTCCTAAAACTGGCATGAGTGTCAGGTGATTACATTACTAAGGAAACCACGTGAAAAGTTAAACCACGGAATAATTGTCCATTTGAATAGATTTGCATAAGGAGTAGTTGGTTAATATTATGACAAATTGGATAACAAGTTGAATTGAATAGCAAGATGTACATATATGCGCAGTAAAGTGAAATACACAAGTTGCAAAACTCTATAGTATGATAGTACTTTTGTAATTAAAATACACACAGAGAGCAACACCATATTTTATGGAAGTAAAAATATACATAGGACGGGAAAATACACAAACTTAGAACCTCTGGAGATAAAGAGTAGAATGGATGGAGTGCCTTGGCTGTATTCTCTTAATTATTTTTTATATTTTAAGAAGAGCAATCTGAAAGAAATATGGCAAAACATTAGCATCCATAAAAATAGGTATAAAGCACATGTTATTTTCTAGAAGGTTGAAATATTTTATAGCTTTAAAATATGTTTTAAATACCTATGGTATGTATTTCCCACACCTTTGAATTGGGATGAAAGTCCATAGATCACCTTACCACCCCCTCGAGCCATTATTTTCTCTTTCAGTAGCTCCCCCCTTTTTTTCCTTCATAGGACATATCACAATTTGCAACTATTTTATAGTATAGTGCTTTTCTTTTGTGTATCTGTCTTCTTTTGTATTCCTATTAGGAATGGGGAGAAGAACTTTGTAGCACAACATTAGAAACTTCCAGGCCAAACTTGGCCATTAATTAGAACTTCATTTTAACAAATCCATTCAGAGCATTCATCTTGTTCACAGTGATAGACAAATGTTCACATATTTTCTTGAGATCCTTTCATACGTATTTATTACCAAGTTTTAAAAATAGGGAGCCATATCTTCCCCAGGTGTTACCCTCCAGCCCCCACAGTGACATTTAGAAAAATCACCCATAAAAATTGCTTCTGTGCTATAAATACACTATACACTGTCACACTGTATATACAGTTATATGTTCCACACATTTTTCCCCTAAGGTATTAAAACAGAATATTGTTTCTTTAGTTGATCATCAGTAAAGTAGTTGTCTTGTGTTTGGGAGCCATCGTGAAAGAAAAATATTTAAGTTTGCTCTGATATTTCTTTCCCTAGTACATCAGTTGAACTTGTGAGAATGGACTTCACTACAAACTCATTCTGTTTGTTGTAACTCAAAAAGCCACAACCAAGGAGCTAGAATATTCTCACTCTCTGTTTAGCTCTGTCACAATTCACTCTGACTTTGGTTAAATCATTTAACCTGTTTCTTCATTTGCAAAATGTGAGAATAGATTGGTCTTCAAAGTATTATAATTTGTATCAGATTTCAGTAATCCTTTCCTGCAAATATAGCGTGCCTCCAATAGTCTCTTTTGCTTGAGTTATTTATAGTGTCATATTTAAGGACATCTTTGTATTTTCAAAGTTTATGCTTGTGTACTATTATTTACATATATATGTGCTTAACAGAATATTTTATTGTAGCTTGTAGATCCCACAAAAATGAAAATCGTGAATTATTTTTATTGTGTTTTGTTTGGAGGGTGGCTTATTTAATCAGATAATGCACTCAAAGTATAGTACAATAGAAGTTTGAAAAAGTTTAAAAACCAGATCTTAGTAAAAATAGTGAATGATGGTTGGAAAAGAGAGTTGTATGTGTATGTTATTCCACTGGCAATGAAAAAAACATTTATGTAATTCATGATTTTTAACAACCATCTTCAATGGCATAAGTAAATGTTCATTTTGGAATGTCTCATGAACACAGAGAAATATTCTGACTGGAATTTTTAAAAGAGGTAACAAAACAATTAAGAATTGGAAGGAATGATTTACCTGGAACATTTTTAAAAACAGGTAGTCATCTAATATCACAAAATGTTACTTATAAAGCTTAGTAACTACATTTGTCTCATGTATGTGCTAATTGTGGTGAGCTTAACCCTACTTGTCAACAGAATATACAGGCATATAGACAGTATGTTTTAAAAGGCTTTACCCGACGTAAAATAATGACTGAAATTCCCACCATTAATGCGATCCCTTTGGGATGGTTCCTTCTTGATGACTATTAAAATCCGCATACAGATAGCAGCCTAGTAGTTAAAAAAGTAGTGTCTGAAGTCAGATTACTTAAATTCTCCTAAAAGATGTTCTATTTAGAGACAAGTAATGAAATATACCACACCTTTGGTTTCCTTATCTATAAATACTGATAAAAAGTATAGTACAGTATCTGCCTTATAAACTAAAATGAGTGAATACAGGCAAAACACTTTACATTTTACTTGACATTTACTAAGTACCCAGAAAATGTTAAATATGATGACAATGATAATGATGATGATGATATTGATATTTTCAAGGAGGGAAAACCTACATTTTATTAATAGTTGTTCAGAAATTCTAACTAAAGAGAGTAGGTCTCCAGACAAAAGAGACATATGACAGTTATGCTTTTGGAAGAGTGGGAGAGAAGCCTGGAACAGATCAAGACTAGAGGTGCAAATATTAATATCTTTAGATGCAGGCAAATCATGTAACTGTAGAAGCAGCCAGCTGTATGACAAGAGGGATGAATCACAGTAGCTACAGAAGTAAGAGTTCATAGCATTTATTCTTTCTATTCTTGCTGTCGTTAGTCCTAAAATATCATGAGTTGAGAATAATAATCACAGCGGTAATAAGTGGCATTTATTGAACTTTCATTAAACATTCAATGGGAGGGACTGCCCTGACATTTTACTTGCATTATCTTACTTACTTAGCACAACCCATGAGGCATCTGAAGCTTGAAAAGATTTTAAGTAGCTGCCTAGATTTACAAAGCCAATAAGCAGTTGGGCTAGCATGTGATTCTATGTCAGTCTGAACCTGCGTCCTGTGCTTTAATATCATTATATCACATTGTTTCCCACAAAGAGTGTTGAAAACAGCATGATCAATTTTTCTCAATCTAGCATCTCTTTTGAAATTTCTGAAAACAACATTTTGCATCCAACTCAGAAAATACAGTAAAGTGTATTGGTAATTAATAAAACAGCATGTAGACTCAATTTTAAATGAGAGGAGCTCTACAAATATTACATAGGCTGGGTTCAAACAGAATACCCTGTATTTGCTTACGCATTCTTCCACGCATAAAACTTTTTGTACTGGCATCATACATCTTTGTCTTCTAATGGCATGGTTAATAGTCAGAACTTTGGCCTCTTGGATTTTTCTAAAACTGAACCACCTCAGTCTTCATTTGTATTTATTTATTTATTTATTTGAGTGGCATTTTCATTTCCTTTGAGTAAAAGGAGAAAGGAAGAAGAGTTGCTGACACTGTCATGACTGAGTGGGTAAGACTGGGCATTGTGGTACCACCCAGCCAGGGCTGCTTTCTTGCAGGAAATGCTTCAGAGCTGTGGAGACAGGAGTAATTTGGCAGCTGCCGCCTCCTTGATTGACCGCATCAGGCTTTAAAAATATCAATGAGCTCATTAGCATCAACCTTTAGCAGAACTCTCAAAACCATCTTAATGGAAACGTGAGAGCTTTTATGAGTGCATTCCAAGTTACGATTTATGGGAAATAGTCATAACAAGTGTTTGCTTAAAGTCTGTTGGACTCATTCCTCTGAACTCTAGGCACTATAAGAACATCAATAAAGCATGACTTTTTTGTAAATACCAAGGCAGAGAAATAAGCATTGACACTGGCATTTCTGGAAAATTTTCTATAACTGTTATCAAGGACAATTTGCTAGAAGAAATGGATAGTAACTTGCTTAAAAGTTGAAGAGGGAGGGAGTAGAGAAGGAAGAAGATAATGCAGTTGATTAGATTGAAAATGTATATTTATATGCTCAGAATATGGGATTAGAAAAAGAAAAAGTGTAGTAAGCAAGGGGAAGTATTGCAGAATGGAGCTCTGTGATTGGCTCAGGCACGTAGAAAGAAAGCAAGTGAGGGATAAATGAGAACACAGAAGATTACTATGTGAGGCAACACGATTGTTAATTAGCTAGATTTAACCATTTCCATATATATATATATATATATATATATATATATATATGTATATACTTTGAAACATTATGCTGTACGTAATAAATACATACAATGTTGTTTGTCAGGTTAAAAAAATGAAAGAATAAAAATTTTGAAACCAATTCCTACTGCACCAGATACCATCTCTTAGTTTCTAGTTAAGAGACCGAACCTTTTCATTTCAACCTCGTGCTAAGGGTGGGTTTCCTTTCCAGTGGTAAAAATGTGAGCTTTAAAAGTGATGCTTACTCTTACACTTTGCATAAATTAACATATTTTAGTTCTTACTGCAATTCTATGAAATAGGTTCTATTTTTAATCTTAATTTTATGGATGATGAAACTGGAATTTCAAGAAGTTCAATAACTTTCCCAGGATCCTACTGTTAGTAAAGTTGTAAAGCCAGATTCAAACCCAGACCAGTCTCAATTCAGTGTTTGAACTCTTAATATAATGCCTGTCTGTAGAAGCTTCAAAGTTTCTACTTAATGATGTGCAGTTCTTAATCTTGCTTGATTTTAACATATGCAGAATTCTAGTATAAAATGAAATCAGTGTAATTTACTTAAAGTCTTTATTGTATAGCATTATTTATAGTGCCAAAAATGTAAAAACACTTATAATTTAACACATTTGCTCTTGCCTTTATCTTTCTTCTATAAAAATTACACTTACATTGTCTAGGTAATATTTACAAAACCACAAGATGCTTGCCAAAGTACTAAATGTTTTTTCCCTTATAAAAAGATGTGAAACATTTTTGTTGCTATTCTTGGTAGTCAGTTAATTCTCTAATTTTCAAAATTGTATTATGTCTATAGTAACAACACTGATTACCTTAGAATTTCTGAATAATAAACTATGTGTGTGTAAAGCAGTGTGCAAAAGAGTACTATATGGCCTGCATTCATTTTACTATCATTTGGGGAAAAGTATCAGTTATAACCACTTAAATCAACATACAAATATCAGCAGTGTGTCTATGCTTCAGGAATGAACTGGAAATTATCATTTCTTTGTGTTGTGAACATTCAAAATCCTCTCTTCTAGCTTTCTGAAAAGATGCACTAAATTATTGTTAGCTATTTTCACCCTGCAGGGCCACAGAACACTGCAATTTATTCCTCCCATCTAGTTATAACTTTGTATCTATTAGCCAACATCTTCCTATTCTTCCCTTCCCCTACAATTGCCAGCCTCTAATAACCAGAGTTCTACTTTTAGTAGCCCAAATTATGTTTTAACTATCACATATAAAAGAGACTATCAGTGGTATTTATCTTCCTGGGGCTGACTTATTTTATTTAACATAGTGTCCTCCAGACTCGTTCATGTGCCCATGAATGACAGGATTTTATTATTTCATGGTGAATAGTATTCCTTTGTGTATATATACCACATTTTCTTTATCCATTCATCTGTTGATGGACAATTAGGTTGATTTCATATACTGGCTATTGTGAATAGTGCTGCAGTAAACATGGTATCTCTTCAATATACTGATTTCGTTTCTTTTGGATAAATACCCATTAGTGGGATTGCTGGATCAGGTGGTAGTTATATTTGTAGTTTTCCTTAGATATCTCCATACTGTCTTCCATAATGGTTGTACTAATTTACATTCTTATCAACAGTGTATCCGTGTCACCTTTTCTCCAGGTTTTTGGCAGCACTCGTTTTTTTGTCTTTTTCATGAGAGCCATTCTAGTTGGTGTGATATGATGTCTGGTTGTGGTTTTGATTTGCGTTTCTCTGATGATTAGTGATGTTGAGCATTTTTTTTTATAATACTTGTTGGCTACTTATATGTCTTCTTTTGAAAAATATCTATTCAGATCTTTTGCCCATTTTTAATTGGATTGGTTTTATGTTCTTGAGTTGTTTGAATTCCTCATATATTCTGGATATTAGTCTCTTGTCAGATGAATAGTTTGAAAATAGTTTCTTCACTCTGTTGTTTCCTTTGTTATACCCAAGCTTATTATCCTGATATAGTCCCACGTATCTATTTTTGTTTCTGTTGCCTATGCTGCTTTTGAAGTCTTACCCATAAACTCTTTTCTTAGACCAATGAGCTGAAACATTTCCTCTGTGTTTTCGTCTAGGAGTTTTATAGTTTTGAGCCTTATGTTTAAGTCTTTAATTCATTAGGAATTGATTCTTGCATATGATGAGAGACAGGAGTCTGGTTTTCTTTTTCTGCAGGTGGATATTCAGTTATCACCAAACCACTTGTTGAAAAGATTGTCCTTTCCCCATTGTATGTTCTTGGCAACTTTGTTGAAAACAGATTGGTTGTAAATTGCATGAATTTGTATGTGGGTCTTCTATTCTGTCCCAGTGATCTATGTGTCTGTTTTGATGCCAGTACCACACTATTTTGGTTACTATATCTTTGTAGGGGATTTCTAAGTCAGATAGTGTGCTGCCTCCAGGTTTGTTCTTTTTGATCAGAATTGCTTTGACTATTCTGGGTTTTTGTAGTTCCATATGACTCTTAGAGTTGTTTTTTATTTTTTTCTGTGAAGACTGTCATTGGTGTTTTGATAGGGATTGCATAGATTTGTAGATTGCTTTGAGTACTATGGTCCTTTTAACAATATGAACTCTTCCAATCCATGAGCATGGATGTCTTACTATTTTTTGTGACTTCTTCAATATCTTTCATCAGACATTTCTTCAATGTCTTTTCATCACACCACTGTGCCTGGCTAATGTTTGTAATGTTCATTGTAAGATATTTCTTACAATGTGTTAGATTTATTCATAGGGTTTTGGGGTTTCTTTGGTAGCTGTTTTAAATTGATTATTTTTTTCAACTAGTTCAGTATCAAAGTATAGAAACACTACTGATATTTGTATGATAATTTTGTACCCTGTGACTTTGCTGTTAGTATTTATCAGTTCTAACAGCTTTTTGGTGGACGCTCAGGTTTTGCTACATATAAAATCATGTCATATGCAAAGAAGGACAATTTCACTCACTCTTCCAATTTGGATGCCCTTTATTTATTTATCTTGCTATGACCAATTGCTATGACCAAGACTTCTAGAACTATGGTGGATAAGAGTGGTGAAAGTGAGCATCCTTGTCTTGTTCCAGTTCTTAGAGTAAGGGCTTTCAGCTTTTCCCAATTCAGTATGATGTAAACTGTGGGTTTTTCATATGTGGTGTTTATTGTGTTGATATATGTTCTTTCCGCGTCTAATTTCTTGATAGTTTTTAATCATGAAGGATTGTTAGATTTTATCAAATGCTTTTTCTGCATCTATTAAGAAAATAACATGGTTTTGGCCTTTATTTTGTTGATGAGTTGTAACATATTTATTGATTTGTGTGTGTTGATATGCTGTGTTTACATTTTCATTCATTTCAATAATTTTTTTTAAACTTCCTTCTTTATTTCTTCATTGGCCTAATGAATGGTTAGGAGCATATTACTTAATTTTCATGTATTTTTACACTTTCTAAAGTTTTTCTTGTTATTGGTTTCTATTTTTATTCTATTGTGGACTGAAAGATACTTTATATGACTTTGTTTTTTTTTTCTATTTGCTAAGATTTGTTTCATGGCCTAAAATATGGTCTATCCTGGAGAACATTCCATGTGCTCATGAAAAGAATGTGTATTCTTCAGCCATTGGATTTAATGATCTGTAAATGTCCATAAAAGTCATTTGGTCTAAAGTGAAGTTAAGTTCTATGTTTCTTTGTTGACTTTTTGTCTAAATCATTTCTCCAATGCTGAAATCTGGTGGTGAAGTCCTATTACTGTTTTTGTGTCTCTCTTTAATAATATTTGCTTTATATATCTGAATGCTCCAATGTTAGATGCTATATATACTTAGAATAGTTAAATCCTCTTGCTGAATCAATCCCTTAATTATTATATACGATTTTTGTCTCTTTTCATGTTTTTTTAAATTTAAAATCTATTTTGTCAATGTAATTATACATATTTATGCATGCTTTTTGTTTTCTCTTTACATGGAATACCTATTTCTCTCCCTTTACTTTTTTTGTTTCTTTGTTTGTTTGAGACAGGGTCTCACTCTGTCACCCAGGCTAAAGTGCACTAGTACAGTCACACTGCAGTATCAACCTCCTGTGCTCAAGTCATTCTTCTATCAGCTTCCTGAGTATCTGGCACTACAGACACACACCATCATACCATTATATCTGGCTAATTGTGTGTGCGTGTGTGTGTGTGTGTGTGTGTGTGTGTGTGTGTGTGTTTTACAGATCTGGTCAGGTTGTATGTTGCCCAGGTTGGTCTTGAACTCCTGGGCTCAAGTGATCCTCCTGAATCACTAGGATTACACGCTTGAGCCATCATGCCAGCTTCCATCCCTTCACTGTTATTCTACATGTATCTTTACAGATAAAGTAAGTTTCTTGTGAGCAACATAAAATTGGATATGTGTTTTTATCCATTTATCCAGTCTATATTTTTTAACTGAAAAATTTAAACTATTTACATTTAAGGTTGTTATTTATAGATGAGGTCTTACTCCTATCATTTTAATTAGTTTTTTATTGTTTTGTGTATACTTGACTCCTTTCTTACTTTCTTATTGTACTTATTAGTAATTTGGTGGCTCTTCTGTAATGATAACATTTAATTTGTTTCTCATTGGTTTCTTTCTCATTTGTGTACCTGCTCTACCAGTACATTTTATACTTTTATGTATTTTTATGATGATATGTATCATTTTTTTTTGCTTCCAGATGTTATACTTCCTTAAGCACTTCCTGTAGGACCAGACTGATAGTGATTAATTCAGTCAGGTTCACTTCTCTGGCAAATAATTGATTTCTTTTTCATTTTGAAGGATAGATTTGCTGAGTTATTTTTAACTGACTTTTTAAAAACACACTTTGAATATATTATCCTCCTCCCTCTTGACCTGTAGGTTTCTGCTCAGAAATCTGCTGTTAATATGATAGAGATTCCCTTATATGTGAACTATTAATGCTTTTCTGCTACTGTTTTAAAAATTATCTTTGACTTTTAATGGTTTTACTATAATGTTTCTTGAAGAGAACCTTTTTGAATTAAATATATTTTGGATTGTTTGAGCTTCTTGAATCTGGATGTCTAATATCTCTTCCAATATCTGGTCATTTGATGCTTTCTCCCATTTTTTCATTTTTTTTTTTTAATCTGACTAGGCTACTTCAAAAGACCTGTCTTCAAGTTTAGAAATTCTTACTTCTACTTGAGCTAGTCTATTGTCAAACCTCTCAATTGTGTTTCTCATTTTATCCATTGAACTCTTCAGTTCAGGATGAGCTTGGTTCTTTTTTATATCTAACTCTCTTGAATTTCCCATTCAGATCATGAATTATTTTTTATTTTTTATTTTTTTTTATCTATCTGTGTTCTATTGTATCTTACTCAATTTCTTTAAGACTATTATTTTGAATTACTTTTTAGGCATTTCATGGGTTTCCTTTTCTGTGAGGCCTGTTGCTGGAGATGTCTCTGTCATTTACGAATAACTTGCTCTGTTCAAATCAACAGTACATAAATGTTCATTTTTTTTAAAGAATTGTTTAAAAGGTTAATAAAGTCGAAAAGGTTTCATTTAAATATGATCACAGGATTTGTGAAGTCTTGCAAGCACACTTCTGACAAATTGTGGCTGATTTTCCATATATTCTAGAATGTAAGCCCACAGCAGGAGGTATTAGTACTGGTAGCCCATGAATGCAGTGGCTGATATCTTCCATTTGGTATTTGTAAGGTGCCTCCTAATTCAGTGAATCCACACATATTTTCATAGGCGTTTATCTCTAGTCTGCTTTTCTTCAAAATTATACTTTAGAAGAGAAATGACCATCATATTGGTAACCTGGCCTCTCTTATTTTAATTTCTTTCCTGATTGTAAAAGAACATAAAGATACGGTTACATTAAGGTTTCTCTTAAACTCAAAGTCAGAATCCAAACTAAACAAATCACCATTCCTGGTTAGCAGTCGTAGGTCATTGTAGTCCTGAGCGTTGTGTTGAGTCCTGTCAGACCACAGCTGTTCTTGGTAGCTTTTTCTTCAGGCCTCCTATCAAAATATTATTATTTGTGTTGTTCTGCTTGTCTCCCTCAGTCCTTTTTTTTTTTTTTTTAATATCATTGATGCCAACTCTGGCTTTCTTTTCTAGCGCTTCATCTAAATTTCCTCCCAGCAGGCACAATTTTCCTCAAGTGTTCTTCTATTTGATAGGCTAAGAATGGAAAATGCAGAACAAAGAAATAAAATATGGCCTGGCCCTCAAGGAACCCCTAATTTTACTGATGAGAAAAGGAACAACAATTTCCAGTGGAGCATAGAATGAGTCAGCAGAAGCAATAAAAATACGTGAAGCAGCACAGAGCAGAATATTACTTTTTAAAAGAAGTATGGACCAGAAAAGTCTTACAGAGGAAAGAATGTTTCAGCTGTTTTGTTTTGTTTTTGTAAAAAATGATATAGTTTTATTACAGATAATTTAGTTCACGTTATCATTATCCCTTTCTATTTGTTGTTGTTGTTCTTGATAGAGTTTGTCCCATTGGAGAAAAAAAATGGTTTATTTTCAACACTTTCATTACATTTCAGTCTTTAAACCTGCAAGCATGTGTGCGTGTGTACACACACACACACACACACACACACACAAACATACACACATACAACTTACAAACATGCTTTACCTCCCTTTCTCTACTGCCTTGGTCTTATTTAGTCTTTATCTCTTATTATTTTGATTTTTAACTTGATATTTCTACCTATTTGTGTTATTAAATGTTTCTACAGATGAGAATGTTTATTTTTTTCTTCAAAGCATTCAGCTTTACCATTTAGAGAATTTTCTTCAGATGATTTAACACATTTTCCTACTCTCACAAATCTTGAAAGGCAGACCGAGCTTTCTTCTCTGAGCTGGTTTCTTTATTCTATTTTGAAACATCTTCTTTCTAAAAGGCATCTTACTCTATTTCTGCCATATATTTCACATTAAAAAATAATTGCTGAGATTACCATGGCATTTGGAAAAGAGTATCTCTGAATTTGAATTTTTAAAGTTATTTTTCTTACAGATAAATATTTTTTAATTCTAGCAGCCCATTTCCCTTCTTTCATAAATGTATTGTTCATCATCCTATTAGGTAGCCAATTCTAATTTTCATTTGGCTTTATAAATCTTTCGAACGGTTAGTTCTTGGTCTATACATTTTTGTAAGCATCAAAATATTTGTGTTTCTAAAAATAATATACAAAGAGAAGCATACATTTAAATATCTTTTTATATCTATGTATTAGTTTAGCTGCCTCAACAAAATAATAATAGCTTTAGCTACATTATATAGTTTATGTTTAAGCATATTATGTAGCTTAAACAAAACAGAAGTTTATTTCTCTCCACATAAATCTCTAATCATAAGTAGTCTACTGCTGCTATGAAAGCTCAATGGATTTGGGAACTCATGACTCTTCTATCTTGTTGATCCACCATGTTTAACACCGTTTCTATGTCAGATCCTGCTACCACGTTCCCATTTCTCCACCGGAAAGGAGATAAGAAAGAAATGGGAGAAAAGATACTTCTTTTAAAAATAAAACCCAAAGTTGCCATATAATATTGTTATAGTCATTACCGAAGTAAGTCACAGGATTCCACTTAACTGCAAGGAAGGCTGGGTTACTAGTTTAAAATTATGTTACTAGAGAAGAAATAAAGAAGTTGGAGAAAGAGCTACTAGACTCTATTACAGTCTACACGCACTCATACCGCTTTCTTCTCCTCCAACCCAGACATTATGTTTCTAGGAATTTGTCCTGTACCTGTGTGAGGCATCTCCCCATCTAAGCTTTTTGATAAGCAATAGGCTCCATGTATCTGTGGGTTCTGCAGCCACAGATTCAACCAGATTTGCATTGATATTTTTTAAAAAATAAAAAATAACAACATAATTTTAAAAAAGATACAGTATAACAACCATTCACATGGTATTTACATTGTATTAGATATTATATATAATCTAGAAATGATTTAAAGCAAGTGTGCCCAACCCCTGGTCCGTGTGCCAGTACCCATCCTATGGCCTGTTAGGAACCCGGCTGCACAGCAGGAAATGAGAGTCAGGTGAACCAGCATTACCTCTTGAGCTCTGCCTCCTGTCAGATCAGCAGGGGCATTAGATTCTCATAGGAGCACAAATCCTATTGTGAACGGCTCATGCATGGGATCTAGGTTGCTTGCTCCTTATCAGAATCTAATGATAAATGTAATACACTTGAAGCATCCCGAAACCATCCCTCCCCAGACTGTGGAAAAATTGTCTTGCACGAAAGCAGCCCCTGGTGCTAAAAAGGTTGGGAATCACTGATATAAAGTATGGAAGGAATACATAGGTCCAATGCAAATACTACACCATTTTATATCAGGAACTTGCGTATTCATAGATTTTGGTAACAATGGGGATCCTAGAAGGAATCCCCCGTGGATACTAAGGAACACTGTATTCATGCTTTTGTGCTAATTTACATACTGTATTTTTAATATCCCTAGGCAGCAACATCTACAGCCATAAGATAATTTGACAGTGTGCAGTCACTGAGGAATCTTTCCCTTCTTCCTGAATTTCTACTTCTGAAACTTGGATTCTATTTATAGGTAGCTGTTGTCTAGGTTTTTTGTTTCCTATTATTACTTTTTCTTTCTTTCTTTCTTTCTTTCTTTCTTT
>NW_016107325.1:9904035-9969397 GCF_001604975.1 Cebus imitator
TTTTTTGAGAGAGTCTCACTCTGTTGCCCAGGTTAGGTTGGAGTGCAGTGGCATGATCTCGGCTCACTGCAACCTCCGCCTTCTGGGTTCAAGTGATTCTCCTGCTTCAGCCCCCCGAGTAGCTGGGACTATAGGCGTGCACCACCATGCCTGGCTAATTTTTGCATTTTTAGTGGAGATGGGGTTTCACCATGTTGGCCAGGATGGTCTTGATCCCCAGACCTTCTGATCTGCCCTCCTCGGCCTCCCAAAGTGCTGGTATTACAGGCGTGAGCCACCATGCCCAGCCACTATTACTTTTTCTAACACTCTTCCTTTCCATTTTAGAGCAACTGTAAAGGAGGCAACTGTTGCCTATTTCCTTCTCTCCACAAAAGCGGATATCTCCTCTTCCGGCTTTCCTTGTCATAGCAGCATGAGGAGTCTATTAGCCTCATTTTTCCATTCATCTTTGAAGCTTTCTCTTATTGCTTTCACCCCTACAACCAATAACACAAGAGTCCCAGCCACCTTTAACTGTCTCTTGCTTAATTACCTTGTTTCTTCTTTCATCCTCATCTGTAAAACAGGTTCAAGGGAGAGCATTCTAGAATTTTGGAGGAAAGGAAGGAAAACTAGTCTTTATATAATTTGGACTTTTTAATAAAAGAATGTTATTTACTATTTTAAAGATTTTTTATGTGCATTCCGAAGCTAACGATAAAATAGACTCGGATTTTAGACTCTGAATATATGCACCCCACCCTGGTTCCGTGTGGCCTCCTGAAGGGAATGGATAAAGGCTTCATGCCTGCTCTGTAGAATTGCCAAAGAGTGCTTCCATCAGGTCAGTCCTTTTTTCTTCCTGAAACATTCTCTTAAGTCAGTCTTTTTATTTCTCTTTGATGTAAGCTCACAATTTCCTCACTTTCAGGGATTTAAATTACTACAAATATCCTGTGGGTTTATCCATTTTGAGGTACCCTGGTACCTACACAGTGCCTTGCTGGCCAGCTGCTCTCATCCATTGTTATACTGGTGCCTCATAAATTTCCCCTGAGAGGTCCCTCTTCTACACAAAAGCTGCCTGGGTTTTCTACTCTTAACTAAGAAGCCTTCTTTTCATCCTATAGCCTATGAGGAAAGCAAAGCACACTGAGGTTCTCACAGCCTCTCCCTATTTCCTCCTCCTTCCCATCACCTCTTTCCTTTATTTATTCTTCCACTTCAGCAGTCTCAGCTGGCATTCATGAGGAGTCTTTTAGGTGCCACACATCATATTGTTCACCTCTACAACCACTGAAGTGGGTATTCTCATTTTACAAAGAGGAAACAGAGAGTGAGGGTAAGAAGCCCAACTACGGTGGGAAAGTAAATAGCGGCTAAGCCAGGATTAGAGTCCCAGTCTGACTGTGAAGCTAGCAGCATCACACTGCCCCTCAGACATATGAGCCACACTGTGTTTTTATAGAAGTCATGCAGAACCACTAAAACAACGTGACAGTCCACAAGATCCCATTTCAAATCCTGACTCCCATAATTTTGGTTGTGTCCTAGGCAGGTCATGAAATGAGCTCATTTCCTCATCTGCAAAATGGGACCAGTGATCCTTTCTTTCATTCAGTATTTACTGAGCACTTCCTACATGCCATAGGTATTGGATATGGCAGGGATTAAGATAGACACAACCCTGTTCTCAAAGAACCAACATTTGGGTGAGGAGACAGGTAACAAATATACATATCATGTTTTGTAAGTACTTTTAAAAAAATAAGGTTAGGCATGGTGGTGCATGCCTGTAATCCCAGAACTTTGGGAGGCCAAGGTGGGCAGATCATCTGAGGTCAGGAGTTCTAGACCAGCCTGGCCAGTGTGGCAAAACCCCAGCTCTAATTTAAAAACAAACAAACAAACAAAAACAAAACAGTAGAAAAATTAGCCAGATGTGGTGGGCATGCCTGTAATCCCAGCTACTTGGGAAGCTGAGGCAGGAGAATAGCTTGAATCTGGGAGGTGGAGGTTGCAGTGATCTGAGATTGTGCCACTGCACTCCAGCCCCAGCAACAGAGAAAGAAAAAGGGAAAAAAATGAGGCCAGGCACAATGGCTCACACCTGTAATCATAGCACTTTGGGAAACTGAGGTCACTGAGTTTGAGACCATCCTGGGTAACATGGTGAAACCCCATCTCTACTGAAAATATAAAAAAACAGCTGGGTGTGGCAGCAGGCATCTAT
Organism: Cebus imitator; assembly: GCF_001604975.1. Taxonomy (NCBI): domain Eukaryota; kingdom Metazoa; phylum Chordata; class Mammalia; order Primates; family Cebidae; genus Cebus; species Cebus imitator. The sequence goes on from NW_016107325.1 coordinate 9,906,251, forward strand.
AATCCCAAGTACTCAGGAAGCTGACAAAGGAGAATTGCTTAAATTCAGGTGGCAGAGGTTGCAGTGAGCCTAGATCATGCCACTTCATTCTAGCCTGGGCAAAAGAGCAAAACTCTGTCTAAAAAGAAAGAAAAGAAAAATGAAAGTGAAGAGAAGATAGTGAAAGAAATGAGGGTAAAGAGAGACTTTTCTAGTAATATTAAACTTAAGCAGAGACTCAAATGAAGTAAAGGAAGGAACCACGTGGATATGTAAGGTACGAATGTTCCAGGCAAAAGTGCAGGTACAGAGTTCCAAAGGCTGGATTTAATAATAACTAATTCAACAGCTTGTAATAAGTTGATTCTTACAATGTATATGGATTGGTGTACTGCAAGTACATAAACACCTTCTTTCCCCCTTCGAAGTGTTGCCAACACTCCATATTTCCTTGTCCAAATCATGAGATAAACATTTGAGAGCAGAGCATTAGCATTCCTAAAAGCTTACTGTTTTGCTTCATTGCTATAACATGCAGTTTCTTTTGCCACTCTCCAAGCAGGTCCATCCAGACTGCCTGTGGCTGCTGCCTTCTGTTCTGCCACCTTTCATGGCTGCTGCCCTCTCCTCTTGGTACCCAGTGGCCAGGTGGCTTCACCCCAGTGTGGACCAGCCTTCCTCATAGGGGAAAGCTCTTGACTCTTCCATACTTTTAAATTAAAGGATAGAATTACTTAAATTCTTCCCAATCCAAGAAATATCCACATGCCTACCTCTGGTTTTCTGTACCCTCAATTACATCTCATTTTCTCAAGAATACAATGAACAGATCCTTTCCTTTCTATAGTTGAACTTCCTTCACCATCCTGTAGCCTTGTTGCTGGCCTCCTTTCTCATGGGACACACATTGCTTATTTTGGCTTTGTACTTTTATTTACTTTAGAGAAGGTTAGTTCTTCATGGCTGTGTTTGAACTCCTTCACTCCCTATTTGAATGTTCTCTGTAGTCCCTGCTGGTTATCTTAGATTTTCTATTAATGTATCCCCTTTTCCCACTCAATATCTGAACACTTATGGAGACCTTGTGGGGAGCTGCACAACTAAGCTTGTTGTCTCCATTCAGTGATCTTCTCCCTCTGGCCTGAGGATACCTTTACCTCTGAAGCATGCCTACGCATTGCCTCTTTATAGCAGGTGCAGTAATTTTCCTGCATTTTCTTGATTTCTCTATTGTCTCTGCTGGGTAGTTTATTTTTCTTTGCCTTTTTCTTCTTTCCATTACCTGAAATCCTTTGCTATTTCCCCTGGAAGCTCTTTTGCACTGACTGTTCTTTCTATTATAGCCACAGGCAGCTTTCTTGAGTTCTTTTCTCTTTCATTCTGGGCTGTTGAGGTAGGCATAGCTTACTTTTACTGGAAAATGATTTGTGGCAGTCTGCTAGAAATAGCCTTTTCTACGTCTTTAAAAGAATGCACTGATACTGTCTTCTCATTGAAACCACTCTTCTCCCCTCACATTGCAGAATCATATGCAAACCATGTTTCTAGTGCCCTCCACTACTAGATATAACTCACTTCTACCCAAAACAAAGCTCTCTGTCCACTGAATCACACTTCTTCCTCTTGTCACATGACCTTACTTTCACAATTGACTCCCCCACCCTTTAGAAACTGTGGTTGAAAAGATGTCATTTGTTCTTCACCACCCAGAGACATGGTCGGGGCATGCATTTTTCTCATTCATGAATGAGGAATGATGCTCAGAGATGTTACACATGTTCCTCCTACAGTACACAGCCAATCACTGGAGAGCTACTTCCTGAACCAATTCTTCAGTATACCTGTTTTCTCTCTAGTCCCCTACTCTTTATATCCCAGAAAATTGTACTGGAGCTTTTAATGCTTCAAAATGTTTGCTTAAACAAGCCAAAATTTCCCTTGAAGCCATTGTTGAATTCCTGAAGAGAATGGGTAGTTTTTATCCCTACCCTGCTCAGTGGAATTGCCACAGAATTATCCTAGTGGCCCTACTCTGGTATCATTTACACCAGATCATATCCAAACCTTATATTTCATTACTTACTCTTGTTTAGTATGTACTCATTACAAATGAGCCCTGAAGGATAGGCTCCAGAGATTCCCCAACCCCTACTACAAACATACTCTTCGTTTAGATCTACTCTTTCTTGATACACCGTTTTGTGCCTTTTTTCCCATTTCTACTTCTTGTGTCTTTTGCAGACCAATGTATCACAGCTTTCTGTACTTACTACCTCCAACGTTTCTCCTCATTGACTAGTGATTCTCAAAGCGTTGACCCTGAAGTCAAAACATCAGCTTCCTATGGGAACCGTCAAATCAGAAACAGTAGGGATAGGGGAACCAGGCACAGTGGCTCATGCCTGTAATCCCAGCACTTTGGGAGGCCAATGTGGGAGGATCGCTTGAGCTCAGGAGTTCCAGGCCAGCACAGGCGACATAGTGAGATTCCATCTCTATTTTAAAGTCAAAGAAAGAAAAAGAAACTCTAAGTATAGGGCCTAAAAATTTGTGCTTTTATAAGTCCTTCCAGTGGCAGAATTTTGGAACCAGTTGGTACAGGCTCTTTATCTCTTTCTTAAATTTGTGGAAAAAAATTGGTTAGAGTGAGAATGTTTACACTATGGAAATTGACAAACACTACAAATTGGGCTAAGAGCCATGTGTTAAACATTTTCTAGAACATGCCTGCTGCCGGTAATTCGGTTGTAAATTTGAGAACATTTTCATAGTTAATCTCTGAAACTCACCCTACTCAAGGGAAATAGTCTGTGTTCCACTTCTGCAGGCTCCCTCCTTCCTGCTTCAAGTTCTGGGTACAGAGGATAACAGTGCATCCTGTTTGCTTCTTTCTGTCTCATTATATAATATTCAATAACAGCAGATTCTGCAGCCCTGGAACTCTGCTATAACCACGTCACTCACAATAGCTATGCTTTCTTATGCTGCAGTTCGTGCATCTCATTCACAGAGGTAAAGCTCCCGTGGTTTTTCTCCAAAATGTTATGAATCCAGGAGTACATTTATAATTCCTTTTTTTTTTTTTTTTCCTGTGAGGCAGCTGAAGCATCACAGGTATGTGACTTGACCCAGGTCATTTGGTTACTTGTTGGGCCAGAAGAGAGACCTAAATCAGAGGCAGAGTGAAATGTTCTCCCACCAGGATCATTCATGAAACATTCTCCCAAGTGAGAAATGAAGAGATCTTGATATGTGTGATTCAGAAATCAAATTAGCAAATATTAAACCCCAGAACCATGAGAAAACTGTGAAAATCCGAAGTGGTGGCCTAGCATTAATCCTATTTGATCTCCTTGGCTTTTTTCCCTTTAAAAGTCTTCATCTTTGTTTATCTTCATTTTGCACTCTACCTTTCATTGATTCCCCTTTTATTCCTGGCTGCCCTGCCTGCTGCATTCAGCAAGCCATTCCTTCTCTCAGATCTAGAGGACCCCAAGCTGATTTCCTGTGGTTCAGTTCTAACCACTTAAAAGAAAGGTTGCAGCATTTTCTTTTGTACTCAGGTGAATTTGATTATTTAAAACAAGCTTTCTTTCAAAGACTTTCAACAGATTGTACAAAAGCTTAATCATCCTATCTGTATGTAGACTAAAATAAGACCTAGGGTGCATCATTCAAGACTGCCTATTCTTTGATTTTTGAAGACGTAAAAAAAAAATCTCCTTTTTTGTCTCCTTTTCTGGCTGAAAAATTAAATTCTAGTGTTCCTAGGGAACAATGCATTAATCCTAAAAGCGTATATGTGTATTTTGGATCAGTCTTTTCATTTTCTACCAAGACAGCATTTAGAATTGCCATTTTTATTTCGTGTATACCTAATACTGACTCCTTTTCCTTCAAGATTTTCTTTATTCCCTCTGATTTATTGCCTTTCCCTCTTTTCCTGTGGTGTTACCCATTTATAATGCCTTCTCTTGATCACTTTGAAATCCACCATATGTTTTCCTGTTTGCTATCTCCCGATCTCCCTGTGGCATTAACTGCAGTGAATGGTGGATGCTTTGTCAGGACCCTTGAAAGCTTCCATGAATCTTTGTTCCTTCAGCTGGACAGCAACAGTTTCTCCAGCCTGGGTCTCCAGGATCCTCTCCAGAACTGCTTTCAGTATCTCTTTCTCTCACAGTTATCAAATAAAAGACAGAGTAGTCATTTTACGTTTCCTCCATAGATGGATTTATCTCTTATGGTGAATTTCAGCATCATTTTAGGAAACACTCTCCTTGCACAGCCACCCTCTAGTGGGAATTTTATCAGAAATTATTGTATTTCTCATATTATAAAATTGATGATACTTGACATGTTCAATGTTAGCTCTTTGATTCTTCAGAGTTAGTGGAGCAAAAGTCTATTGCCTTCGTTCATTTAACAAACATTTATTAAAAGCCTACTAAGAGACGTACAGAGACATGTGAATGAGTACCCCAGGGAGGCTAATTATTTGTTAACATTTTCTTATTAGGGCCAAGGTTTCTAATTATTTATATAGCTTTTTCATTATGTTCAAAATAAGAGATTTATTACCTGCACTAAATGTTATATAACATTATAACTTAATCATAATTGCCTTGCTATTGCAGTATTCTGAGCCAGATAACTTCCAAGGAGGTATATTAGAGGGTTTTAAATTTCAAGGATAAAATAAATCACTTGTTCTTGGTAAATAGCAGTTATTCCATGCATTATACACATTCAGAATTTTGGATCCCTGTGACTATGACTTCAGGCAATTGAGTAAGGGCTGGAGACAGTGTGTGTGTGTGTGTGTGTGTGTGTGTGTGTGCGCGCGCGTGCACGCGTGTGTGCAGGAAATTGGCTCTGCCTGTAAATTATAAGGGGCAGCTTGATGTGCAGACCATGAGTGTCCTCAGCAGAGATAAGTGGTGCCAGTGAAGGCTTTTTTACATTCTCACTCTAGGGAGCTGTTTACTTTGGTGGGAACAAGACCAATGTACGAGTTGCCTGTCTTCTGTGGAAATCTAATTTTACTGACATATATTTTACTTATTCCATTGATATTCTGTAACTTCTTATGGATGCCATTATATCAGCCAGTGGCAACTGCCCAGCTCACCTGCCTCTAATGTATTATGGATATTAAGATAAAGCATGATTTTCAAAGACCTTAGTCTATTGGAAGAAGCAGAAGTGGAAACAGATAAGTTACACAGGTCAGTAAGTAAACAATCAGAACGTGTCACTATGTTTAAATTATATTTTTATAGCAAAGCTGTTCTATAAATCAGAAGTTAGCAAACTACAGCCTAGCAGCCACAGACAATAGGTAGATCAATGAGAGTAGTTGCATTCCAATAAAACTTTATTTTTAAAGTTTTATTGGAATGCAACTACTCTCATTGATCTACCTATTGTCTGTGGCTGCCTTTGCACTATAATGGCAAAGTTGACTAGTTGCAAGAGACTGAATGGCTTACAAAGCCAAATAGTTAATATCTCCCCCTCCTTGCTTTTTTTTGAGACAGAGTTCACTCTGTCACCTCGGCTGGAGTGCAGTGATACAATCTTGGCTCACTGCAGCCTCTACCTCCCTGGTTTAAGTGATTCTCCTGAATCTCCTGCCTCAGCCTCCCAAGTAGCTGGGATCACAGGCATGCGCCACCATGCCCGGCTAATTTGTTTATTTTTAGTAGAGACAGTATTTCACTATGTTGGCCAGGATGGTCTTGATCTCTTGATCTTGTGATCTGCCTGCCTTGGCCACCCAAAGTGCTGGAATTACAGGCATGAGCCACGGTACCTGGCTTTAAAAAAAGGTTAGTATCTGGTCCTTTAAAAAAAGGTTAGTATCTTACAATCAAATATGTGTGAACCTGTTTCAAAGGGATGAGTTTAAATTCTATTAATATTTAGAGCATCAACAGACTCAAGACTTGCTTGCAGAATTTTTATAATTTCTGTGCTGCATGGCCAGGTCTAGAAATGATAACAAAATATGACTATCATCACACTAAAGGTAATAGAAAATTATTAAACATTTTATGAGTGCTTAGACTATAGTGCAGGTATTCTGAATTTAGTATGAACATGTTCTTTTCATTCTGTTATCAATGTCACAACACTGTCATCCTATTAGAAAAATAAAGTGAAATGTTGGGCATGGTAGCTCATATCTATAATCCCACTTTGGGAGGCTGAGGCAGGAGGATTGCTTGAGGCCAGGGGTTAGAGACCAGCCTGGGCAACATAGCAAGACACTGTGTCTACAGAAAACTTAAAAATTAGCATGCACCTTTGGTCCCAAGTACTTGAGAGGCTGAGGCGGGAGAATTGCTTGAGCCTAGGAATTTGAAGTTGCAGTGAGCTATAATTGCAGCATTGCACACCCACCTGGGTGACAGAGCAAGACTCTGTCTCTTAAAAATAAAAATAAGGAAACTGAATGATGTTCTCTCTCCCCATGAATGTTCTATTGCTGCAATGGGACTTTAGGGCTTTACAGTTACATTTTTAAAACTGAAATCTAGAAATCAACAAATCTACATTTATGTTTAAATAGATTCTTCATAATTTATTTTGATTCATAAAAAGGAACTTAAATATTTCTTTATGAGACATTTAAATAATTATGACATGTCCCATGATTCACCCATGTCTTTATTCTGTTGTTGTTTTATCAGAACTTTGCATTATCAAGTTTAGTTGGAACGACATGGGCTAAATGACTCACCAGCTATCAATTTGCATTTCCTATGTGCAAAATAGAAATCTGTTATATCATTTCTAAGGCTGTTCCAGAAATGAATAAAGCCTGAAAAACAGCACTGTGGTAGACATATGAAAAATATTATCTTCCTTACCTTCTTTTTGATACATTCTGTAATATTTGAACATTTTTTCATGTCATACTTTATGTAAACACAGTATTCTCGTACCCTTAAACTTAGAAGAAAAAAAAAAAAAACCTAAGTGAACTATACACTGATTGTGTAGTTAAGCTGGTTTAATATATCTTAAAACATTCATCCTAGTTATTAACCTGAAAATACCGATTTAAGAGATTTAAGTCTAGTGATGCCCTATTCCGAAGGACTTAATAATGTAATGTTATTGCTGAAAGGAAGGCAGCCAAGATTGTCTTCTATTGTTTCTTTCTATCACTTAAATTACCTATAACTATGTTGGCATAAGGATCACTAAAGTCCCAGAGTAAGCAGATTTATAGTCTCTATCTTTAAGAAAGAAAGTAATGGCCTATTGTGAAGCCTTGGATTCTAGCATCGATAATATTTCGATCTTGTTATTTTTCTAGGATTTCTTATGAAGCAATGTGGAAAATATTTAGGTATGTTTTAATTATAAAAAGAAAGCAATCTCTTCTGAAAATCGCAGCTTCTTTCATCTTGCTTTGCTCAGCATTCTAATGCCTTTCTTTGTTTTCCCCATAAGAACTTCAATCTCCCAGCTCACAAGCTTTCCAAGACTCCCCGCTGAGCACAGAACAAAATCCAGTCTCCTGATCCCAAGATTTAAGCTTGAAAACATGCTAGCCTATTTACCTATTACATGTGGAATACTAAGGCTCTTACTTCTTTGCTCATATCCTTCAGACCAATGCCAGGCACACAGTAGTTGCTCCATAAATATTTGTTAATTATAACTAGTAACTAAAGTATAAACAGAGCCTCCTCTGCAATCATTCATTATTTGTGGCTCCCTGAATGTGTTCTTCCCTTTACAACCTCTGGGTACTTTCCTGAACTGTTGAAATCCTGTCCACACTTCCAAGGTCCTGCTCTACAGAGCCTCTCACGATCTTTCAGTAGCCAAAATTAATTTCTTCATTGGGTTTTCATAGTACTCTTACATCTGTTACACTATTAAACCAATTCATTTATCCTACAAATATTTATTCATAGACTATCATTGTAAAACATTATTTGAGGCCTGGTGCCATGGCTCATGCCTATAATCCCAGCACTTTGGGAGGATGAGGCAGGCAGATCTCTTGAGCCCAGGAGCTTGAGACCAGCCTGAGTAACATGGAAAAATGCCATCTCTACTAAAAATACAAAAAGTTAGCCGGGCATGGTGATGTGTGCCTGTAATCCCTGGTACTCAGGAGGCTGAAATGGGAGAATCACCTGAACCTGGGAAGTCAAGGCTGCAGTGAGCTGAGATGGCGTCAGTGCACTCCAGCCTGGACAATAGGAGTGAGATGCTGTCTCAAAAATCAACAGGAAAACATTATTTGAAAATTACATATTGAGCACCTATTCTGTCTGCCAGGGATACAACTTTCTAGGGATACAACATACAGTGGTAAAAAGACTGGCAACGGCCCTGTTCTTATAAAGCTTACATTCTGGTGGTCAAGATGGATGAGAAGCAGACATATGCATAACATCAAGTAGTGATATAGACAAGAAAAATAAAACAAAGAAAGGAAAAAAGAGAAGATGGATGAGTGAATAGTTTAGATAGAGAAGCTAAGGAAAGAACCTCAGAGAAAAGGATATGAATAGAGAAATAGATTACATTAAGAAGTATCCAGGACCTCTGCTAGGTACTGAGAATTTAAAGACCACTGAAGCATGTTCCTTGCTCACAACCTGGTGAAGAAACCTACCTGGAGGTGAAAACAATTACACTCTAGTGTCTAGAAAGTACTCCAATACATCCTGCAGAGGAAAGACATTCTCACAGTAGCATGGTTGTTTTGCTGTTTGATGCGCATCTGTGTGCCTTACTTTATTGTAATCTCGTCCAGGAAGGAGCATGTGTTGTTCACTTTGGTATTTCCTCAGAGTGCTAACAGTCTCTGATGCGTTCTAGGCCCAGCAGGCTATTGAATCCAGCCAGTGCAGTCATGAGGAGAGTGTTCCCAGACTTACAGTGGAGCTGGGGAGGTGCCAGCCTGGAGCTCCTGGCTTGGTGTTCTTAGCTGAGGGAGCTGATTGCCCTCCCTCTGTGAATTGCTGTACATACTGAGAAGCCCTGCAGCAGCGGATCTGATGAGTGGGAGAGCTGCCAAAGTGTGCAGCCAGGCTGGGCCCCTGGGGTGCCTGTGAGGGCATCCTCTTATTTTCTGTTTGAAAAGCTGACTGAGATCATAGTGAAGACAAGTGGGCAGAACGTAGACAAAACTCATTCTTTTCTCTCTATATTTATAAAAAATGTATCTCAACACCACATAGGACAATTTGATTCTTTTTGATGACAAAAGCCTACCTCCATTTTACTCCTGGGAAAAGAAGGAGCTTTAAAGGAGCTTTAAAATTCCAAAGTCATCAGAAACTCTTACCCTCCTTCCCAGAGGTACATTTGAGACTACTCTATGGGCTAATCAGGGGCTTTAATAAAGAGTTTGGCATTTGGAGAGAGCAAGTGAGACAGAAACAGGATAATCTGTGTTCAAGTAAGAACATGGCTTCATAGGATGTTTATGCGCACAGGACAAATAGAAATGCCAGTTACCATTTTACTTATTACATTGCTTTCATATGCTACAATGTTGCCTTGTCTAAAGGCAGTATCTTACCTGATGGTAAAACCAGTCTGGACTTGTTTAGTCTTTGTGTTAAAGGGACAGTAGGCTTGTAGATGCTTTAGTCATGGGCCAGTACAGCTCACCAGGGTTGTAGGCCAGAACTACACAATTCTATAGGATTAAACATCTATTCGAGAGTTGTAGGCAGTCACTGCATAACAAACATGCAACTTTCCCTCCATCTCTTTGGTTCTATTCTTCCTTGCTCTATATTCATTCTCTTTCCCTCCTCAACTGTTCCTCCTGAAAGTTGTAAAGTCACCTCCCACTATGATGCAGAGCCCTTCACCTTCCCCCAGCTTCTGCTTCCAAGCTCACATATCCAAACATACCATGGGAAGTAAGGAATACACCCAAGGGTGAAAAAAAAAAAAAAAAAAAAAACCTGCTTATCGTTATAACCCAGTTTCCTGAACTTATGTAAATGCATGCTACTGTTTCAATAGTATTCCTATTAGTGTTAAGAGAAACAATGTCTTCCATTGGCTCAAATGACCTTTCTTCCTCTTATTAACTGTGACCAGTGACACACTCATATGTAAGCAGATTGGTAACTTATACAGAAGCTACTTAGAATTTGCCTGAATTCTAGGTGCTTAATATATATTTATTTGGTGAATAAATAATACAAATGCATATGTGCATAATTGGATGAATGAATGGATGATTTAGGAGTTTTTAGGTAAGATAAGATTCTCTGAGTGAATAACATAGGAAGATGATCTGTGTATTTTCAGGGATCTGTATATGAGTATAACTGTACTAACTCCATCAACAAGACATGTGTCTTGAGATATTTTCCCAGTAATATTGATATATTTGTGTTTTTCTGATCCATCCTCTCCTATTTAGTTCTTATAACCCATAGCATCAACATTCAAGACAGAACAAGTAATCATTATTGCCATAACTAACTTTGGCTTCACTAGAACTAAATGAACAAATTAATCTTGGATACTTATCATAAGTAGGTATATAACTATAAAAATATACATATGTAATATTTGTACATGTAAGTCATATGCATATTTTAATTCTAGCAAAACTTAATTCTAACAAAAATATGATTATTGTTTCCATCAATTCTAAAATTTCATCATGCTAATGCTACTATAATTTTATTAATTTTTAAATAATTAGAGTATTAAGCATTAAGGAGCTCATTTACTAATTTTTTTAACAATGTCAGAGCAAAACACATAATTTGTTTTATAACTGGTGGCTTGGCACTGAGGGCAGTCACTGGGCAGTAAGGTTGACTACTATGGGAGACAAGCAGCAGTTCTATTCACAATATCACTGCTGTCATGGCATACTTAGTGATCCGGGTTAGGTTTTGTTGGCTTGTTGTTATTTCATTTTTGTTTTTAGCTAACCTTTTCTGATAGAATGGCACAAAGTATGGCAGAAGGTATTGCTGGATCAAGGCAACAGTTGATTCACAGAGTATGATTCTGTGTTGATTCAGCAAGGCTATAGCAAGAACTCATAAAATAGCCTGAATTAAAGGAACAAGTCTAAGTACTGAATAGAAGGAAAGACCTTAACAAGATTAGACCTGTCACTAGGAAAGCTTGAGTTCTAACAAGGAAATGGAACATGAATCCAGAAGCAAGAATGAGGCTACATCTTAAATTGTCTGGGTCTTTATATAGGGATTTGGTGGAAACACTTCTACCCAGTTGGTGTGAGTATGCCCTGAGATGGAGAAACAGATTAATTGTATACCTGGCATCACTAATGGAGATGGAGCTATTAGTGTATTTTCAGGTTCATTATCATTGACTCAGAATTAGGTGGAATTAATACTCACAGCTGGTCGTGATTGGGACAAGAAAGAAATGACACATTCATGACTATTACTGAGTGGTTTCTGCTCTGTAACATACTTTGTGGATCTCTATGAATAAGTACCAGTGCTTATGCTTAATGGAATTTTGAAAATATAAAACATATGGTCATAAGTGCCAGGGTATAAGATGACTCATTTATAAGAATGCCATTTCACGAATGCATTAAACAATTTCATTGTCAAATTCAGAAAACTATAGTAGAAATGTTTCTTAATGTACAAAATGGATAATTTACATTCTTTGTAAATCTACTTTTTGTAATGTTCCTTGTGTAAAAGTTGGAAAGTTCAAAACAGTGTACAGATATTTATTACTCGAAGACAACCAGTATTAGCATATTATCCCAGTATTTTTAAAAATGTATTATTATATAGTTGCTACATATTGTTAAACCTTTTTAATGCCCCCTTTTCACTGAATATTATATCAGGCATTTTCTAATATTATTAAAATATCTGTAAAATCTTATTAATTTTATTAGCTACAAAATATCCCCATGTATATAGTACAAGAAAGAGTCATTTTACTCAACCATTTCTATAATGTCAGGTATTTAGGTGTTTTGTCAATATTTTATTATTATATTAACTTAATGATGAATAGATTTTGACATAAGCCATTTTCTAGGCTGGGTGCGGTGGCATACACCTATAATCCCAGCACTTTGGGAGGCCAAGGCAGGTAGATCACTGGAGGTCAGGAGTTGGAGACCAGCCTGACCAATCTGGAGAAACCATGTGTCTACTAAAAATACAAAAAAAAAACTGGGTGTGGTGGCACATGCCTGTAATCCGAGCTACTCGGGAGACTGAGGCAAGAGAATCGCTTGAACTCGGGAGGCAGAATTGCGGTGAGATGAGATCGTGCCATTGCACTCCAGCCTGGGCAACAAGAGCAAAACTCATCTCAAAACAAAAAGAAATGGAATTTTAAATTCCTGATCATATCCTTAATGCTGATTCCTATATTTAGAACTATTTTTTTAAAAAAGAACATTTTCTAAGGTTCTTGATATACATTGAAGAATTGCTTTCTGAAAATGTTATAATCATTAATATGCCAACCAGTAATATAGAAAAGTACCTATCTCTGTACTCTGGCCACAACTGAAGATTTTTATAACTTTGCATTATTTGCTAGTTAGATAGACAAAAATTATATTTTGTTATTTTGATTTTTATTTCTTTGTGACCACTGAAGTTGAACACTTTCTTAAATATATTTTTATTATTTGAATGTTATTTTTTTGGTCAGCTTTGTATTCATAAACTTTGCTCAGCAATGGTTGGGAAATGTCCGATGACAGAGACAAATTACAGTTGATTCTCAATATTCATGATAGTTATGTTCTGTAAGGTTTCAGGGAAGACTGATTTAGTAAATACAAAGCCGTTGCTCCTAGGGGAAATACAGGGTTAGGTACCTGTGAGCCTCTGGTCATAATGTTTTCATCCACCAGTCAATACATAATCTTGTTTTGTGTGTTTCTATTTAAAGACACCTTATTAAATATAATATATATTGTTGATGGATTAACATTAAACTCATGACCAACAACACTGTAACTTCTGCCTGAACAATGTCTTATCACGTATATTCTCCATATGACACACCACTGCTTTCTTGCACTGAGGTAGAGTAGATAGCACTTGTACTCGGGGGCCTTTTCAAACAGCAAAATCACCTATGGGAAAAGTATAAAACGTGCAAATAATGTGACATAAAACACACCCATATGAAGGAGACTTGTTTACAGTAAGAGGACTGAAATAGGAAGGCAGAAGTCACCTTGTTCAGCCTCAGCTGGGAACATGCGCATGGGGCAACTCAAATTTTTCACTGTTCTATGAGGTCTGTGAATGTGTATTGATTTGGAGTTACAAATAAATTCATAGTCTATAAATAGTGAGAATCAACTGTGTCTTTATATCTTAGTGATCTGGCCACAAGGTACATGGTTATACATATATGGCTGAGTAAAGAAAGTAATGAGTGGCTGGATAAATATAAATCCGTAGATTTTAAAGGGAACACGTCAAAAGGTATCCTTTAAATCCTATGATTTTGAAATATATACAGGAGTTGCCATACCCAGCAGCAAAGAAAGGACAAATCTGAGAATGACAAAGTCACTGTTTTGACATCTGAGGAGAAACAGCAGACAGGGAAATGGGAAGGGCCTTGCTGTGAAGTCAGGCAGAGTTGAATGTGAGACTAATTTTCCAGGCTTATGACCTTGGAAGACAGCCACCTGGAGCCTCTATTTCCTCCTCCAGGAAACCAAGATTAAAATACGCATCTTAGACTAAGTGTCTCTTACAGATACATCTTGTCTCTCATTCATAATTATATCCCCAGGACCTAGTATTATTCCTGATATATTTGTCAATTTTCTGTCAGAAATATATCAGATATTCAGTGTCCATTGCCTTTATGTGTACAAATATAAGACCCCCAAAAAGTATTTAAATTCCAAAATGCTATACATTTAAAGTACAGAACAGAGCATTTTAATTGAAAAACCCTTTTCATATGGGGCTAGGAGCTACCAGTAAATAGTTAACACATATTGATTCTCTGTGTCAGGCACTCTACTGCTTCATATAAATAATTTATGTGAATTCAAATTATATAAATGATTTACTGATTTCTTTACTTTAACAAACACTTAATTAGTACTTTCTATGTGCCAAACTTTGTTTAATGTGTTACAAATATTTATTTAATCCTCATAACAGCAGTATGTAGTATTATTATTAAAACCATTTTATATATGAGGTGACTGAGACAGAAAGATGAATTTGTCTTAGGCCACACAGCAAGTAAATGACAGACCAGGATATGAACTAAGCGCTTTTTGACCACAGTTCATGTTTATACCATTACTTTACCACTGCTCTAGGAGATTGTAGATAAGGAATGGGTATAATAGCTAACCTAAGGTGGCAATGAACCTACTGGTGTGTTTCACTCCAAAGCCTGCATTGTTAGGACTGATAGCTTCAGGCCACTAGCAGTCTGGTACTGCAGAGCCTTACAGGGGCTTATGACTTATATTGCTTCTAACTGCTTCTAAGATGCAGGCATCTTGCTCTTCGCCCCATTTTCTGAATAACGTAGCTACATTATTATTGCCTAATTCTAGAGTTTGGATCCTGGGAGCAGGTGTTCACAGGATGTAACAAGGAAGAAGATAGAGTATGAGACCATTCTAGTACTAATAAAGGGAGGCAATATAGAGGTTGCAATGAGCTGGAATCGCACGAAAAAAAAAAAAGTAGCAAGATTAACAACTTGAGTTACAGACTGACACTGTCTGCATTTAAATCAAGTTCTCTGCTACTAGCTATAAGGTTTTGGTAAATTACTTCACCTCTCTGGACCTCAGTTTCATTTACAAAGTTTGTATAGTTTCACCTATTTAAACTACGATCATGTTGCTGTGAGGATTCAATGAATTCATACCTATAAAGCAATAAGAAAGGTCCTTGGCACATGGTAAGCCTACAAATAAAACATCACTGATAGAAGCAACGTTTGAAAATAATTCAATTATCTTTTACACAGTTTCATCTCTTGTGTCCCAGTAGGTTTCCAAACTCTTGTGGTCACACACCTCTATCATTAAAAAGTTTAAACATGTATACCAATATCTTTATTTTATGTACAAATAATGGAAACCTATTACTGTAGTAATAGATGGTGTGCAATTCTAAACCAGACCACAGCAATGGTCTACCAGCTCTAGTCTACCTTTCCCTAATACCATTGAGCTGGCCTGGGGCACCCCTGCATTGTCAGTACTTAGACCTTCTGTCCCTGAAGAGTTCTTTATTCAAAGCTATCTCTCACCTCCTCCAGTCTTTCTCAAATCCAAAGACTTACTAAAGACAAAAGGGTATCTTCTTCAGTTGAAGGAGAGTAATTAAATTCATTATCATCTGGGAACAGGAATAGTCCTTTAACTCTCCCAGGATTATTCACATACTCAAAAAATGTCCTGTGTTATCCTTATTGAATCCTTAATCAAAGGCCAGGAGTATGGGAACCACAGCAGGCAGGTCTGCCTTAAAAGAATTCTGCTTCTCACTTTTTCCAACTCTAAAGTCCAAGAGACCCTTTGGGGAGTGAATTGGTCTCTGGCAGGGATCAGAGATGAAAATTTTGTTCGTGTAAATCAATTAAAAATTAAAGTTAGAGTCATTGAAGCCTGTATACATGAGACAGAGGTCAGAGGAACTCGTTAGTAGATAATACTGAGAGCCAAGGTTTGGAATTTTAGTTTTCTCCAGATGATGAACGAAACATGGAAATTTTTTGAGAAGTGCTCTTTAAAGATAAAAGACGTTAGATCCTGCTTTTATAAAATGCAGCATAAGCATTATTCTGCTCTTTTTTTCCTTCTCTCCAAGGAAACACAAAACTCCTAAAATGTGGAGGGGAAACAAACCTCTTTATACCTTTCTTTTTACAGTTGAAATTCAAGGTTACATTTGACTTTGGAAAGAATATTTCTTATAACAAATAGCTCATATGTCATGAGAGTAGCACCGATAAAAGATAATCATAGACTCTTTGGGATGTTTCTATGCATCCAGTAGTACCTGAGAATACACACACACACACACACACGGTATAACATATATATTGCCCAATGCACCCTGTAGATGTGAAAGCAGAGCTGTAGCTAATACCACTCTACCACTCTTTGGGGCTGCCTAAATGGTTCCAAAGAGCTTTATACTGATTCCCCCTCTGGCAAGATGCTTGCAAAGGGAAATATCTGTGAGCTCTGAGGATACCTAGAGGAAAAATATATTTCACAGGAATAAAAACACTTCATTAAGCATTCCTTAGGAAACCTTTCAGTTTGTAGACTTTATAGGGAAAGATTATTTCTTCAGGTGATTTGAGTTTTGCTTTCACCTACTATATGATAGTTATGATATATTTACTTGTGAAATTATTATTTTGCAAGAATTGCAGTGTTTAATAGGAGTAGAACTGGCACTGATAGGCCTCGCGCGGTGGCTTACACCTGCAATCCCAGCACTTTGGGAGGCAGAGGCAGAGGTGGAAGCAGGTGGATCACAAGGTCAGGAGTTTGAGACCAGTCTGGCCAACATAGTGAAACCCCATCTCTACTAAAATTCCAAAAAAATAGTCATGTGTGGTGGTATGCACCTGTAATCCCAGCTTCTTGGGAGGTTGAAGCAGGAGAGTCACTTGAACCCAGAAGGCAGAGGTTGCAGTGAGCTAAAATCGCACCCCCCCCAAAAAAAGTGGCATTGATAAAAATCTCTGGGAAATGTAAAAGTGGCATTTTTTTTACATGGAGTCTTACTCTTTACTGCCCAGGTTGGAGTTCAATGGCATGATCTTGGCTCACCACAACCTCTGCCTCCCAGGTTCAAGCGATTCTCCTGCCTCAGCCTCCTGAATTGTTGGGATTACAGGCATACTCCACCAAGCTCGGCTAATTTTGTATTTTTAGTAGAGACAGGGTTTTGCCATGTTGGCCAGGCTGGTCTTGAACTGCTGAAGTCAGGTGATCTGCCCGCCTCAGCATCCCAAAGTGCTGGGATTACAGGGGTGAGTCACTGTGCCCGGCTTGCATATTCTTTATGACCTTATTTTTCAAATTTGCTCTGTGCTATGTTCTGTCATTTAGAAACTCCGATAAACATTGTTGGAGTTACATGCAGGCAAAAGAGAGGGGAGAAAGACAGAAGGTTATAAAGTGAATCTATTTTTCCATGGGTATTTTAGAGTATTCTTTAATACCATAAAACTGCTATATGATTCGGTATGAGCTAAATTACAAAATTTTAACCTATAAACCCCACTCCTTTATTTAGCACATGTGTATTGAATATCTACTCTATGTCAGATGCTTAGAATCTATGAATGAAAAAACAAATCAAAATCCTGTTGGAAACATTCCTCCATGTGTCATGCACTCTTCTACATCTTTCTGAGGATAATAAGAATGCACTGCCCTGACCTGTCCTTACTTGGATAATTTCTCAATGTTGTGTTTGTAGCAAGCAAGCTTGAGGGATGAGGAAATGTCTTCCTCTGGGACAAAGAACAGTCTTGCTTACTGCTTGCTATAAACCAATATGTTACAAAGCTCACTGAGCCTTTGGTGAAGTACAAACACACTATGTGCATAGCATCTCTTTGACCCCTCCACATTGCCCCTGTAGAATTTGGGGATCAAGGATTACCAACAGCAACATGATGCTCATGCTGCTTCCTGTGCTGTGAGTAGTAATGTTCTTTGTTTTTGACTCTGGAGTCTCACGTCTTTTACTACCATCTGTGAACATTAACAGGATGACTTTAAAAAATTGGGGTAAAATCAGTCCCAGACATGCCAAAACCCTGCCTTCATCCAACTTATACTCTAGACCATAGTGTTTCAGTTCTGTCATGATTTCATATTTTTATGAAATTTGAAATCGTCCTTGCATATTTCTGCTCCTTCTCTCATTATCTCATCAACTAGGCCTTCTACTTATGTCTCATCACCATTACCCTACAAAATTTAAATTATCTGTCTTAGAACACATGCCTGTATATTATAAAATTTCACAAGAAATAAATCTTAAGCAATATGATTTTCTTACAGGACAGTCACTGCTCTAAGGCACAGATGACAATGTAAGTACTAAGAGGCAGAATCATTTTGTAAATCCATCACTAATGGACTGCTAACGGCAGGAACTTCAGTCATGTGTTTTTGCTAGAGGTCGATACCAATTAGTGATACATTATCAGCAGGATTTCTCTTTCAAAATCATTTATAATATTCAGGTAACTCTTCCCCCACCAGCTACTTGCTTTTTAGAGATGAGTTTACAAACTCATTATCGATGGATTGTTTAGAGGATTATTATGGGGCCAGGCTTAGTTTGTCATGTTAGATCTTCTGATGTGTAAAATATAGCATATTTCAAATGGTTTCTAATGCAAAAGTTATGTGTGCCCTTAAG
Organism: Cebus imitator; assembly: GCF_001604975.1. Taxonomy (NCBI): domain Eukaryota; kingdom Metazoa; phylum Chordata; class Mammalia; order Primates; family Cebidae; genus Cebus; species Cebus imitator. The sequence goes on from NW_016107325.1 coordinate 9,924,646, forward strand.
CCATGAAAGTGACATCTCTTTGCTTCCATAAATAATTTTTTCTTTGAAAACTATCCCAGGAAAGTAGGTAAAGTGACTAGAAATTATTGAGGAAGAAAGACATGTTGAGCATAAGGCTTCAGGGGAAAACTACTGAATGTTATCTTATTTAGAATTAAAGAAAATATATTTAGGAAACATAGTGCTTACTTATTTAGCCCATTGTTTAATTATTCATTCATTTAGTTTAAACAAACATGTATCAAGTGGGTTTTAGTGTGCAGCAGTGTGCTGTACCATGAGGTTCCACAGTAAGATAGTCCTTGTAACTTGAGGCCTAAGTAGTGGAGAGAGACACACATACACTCACATTGTATTATCAGTATCAAGATAAGCATGTTTGGATATGTGTAGAAAGAATAGTCACATCATCCTAGGGACGCCATGGAAGGCTTCCTCATGTTGACATTTGAGCTGAGTCTCAATTTTATTTTTCTAGTAGATATTGAGTGATAATTCTATGCCAGATATTGTGCTCAAGTAATTCTTTTATTCATAGTTTTGAAAATTGTTATTCATTGATTCACTCCACTTTGGCTGCTATAGCAAAATACCATAAACTGGGTAGCTTATAAACAACAGAAATTTATTTCTCAGTTCTAGAGTCTGGGAAGTCCAAGCTCAAGGCACCAGTAGAACAGGTGTCTGGCAACAGCCCACTTCCTTGTAGATAGCACCTGCTTGCTGTGTCCTCACATGGTTGAAGGAACCGTGGTGTCTCTGGGGTCTCTTTATAAGAAGGACACTAAGGCCAGGCATAGTGGCTCATCCCTGTAATTACGCTGTAATTACAGCACTTTGAGAGGCTGAGGCAGGTGGATCACTTGGGGCCAGGAGTTCAAGAACAGCCTGGCTAACATGGTGAAACCACATATCTACTAAAAATACAAGAATTGGATGGGTGTGGTGGCATGCACCTGTAATCCCAGCTTCTTGGGAGCCTGAGGTACAAGAATTGCTTGAACCTGGGAAGGGGAGGCTGCAGTGAGCCGAGATGACAGATCCTGGGTGACAGAGTGAGACTCTGTCTCGAAAAAGTAAAAACTAAAAAAAAAAAGCACTAATTCCATTCATGAGAATGACACCCCCAAAACCTAACAACCTCCCAAATGCCCACTCCCTAATACCATCACCTTGAGGGTTAGAATTTCAGCATATAAATTTTGGAAGAAATCAAACATTCAGACCATAGCAGATATTGAGAAGATTAAGAAAACTTGAAGTGCATGTGCAATTTAAAAATATGATCTATTTATAGAAAAATCATATAGTAACATTTTTTGTTTTGTTTTTGATGTCTGCAGCCCTCCCAAATTACTCACTGACAGCCAAGGAACAGAAGGCATCCCAGCAAACCCAACTGTCCCTCCCCTAGCTGGCCTTATGATCTCTGCTTTTCAGATCCCAGTTCTGCAGCCCTGGATCTTCATCATATTTATTTATTCTTGAGAAAGGGTTTTACTCCTTTCACCTATGCTAGAGTGCAATGGCAGGATCTTGGCTCAGCATAACCTCTGCTTCCTGGGCTCAAGTAATTTTTCTGCCTCAGCTTTCATAGTAGCTGGAACTACAGGCATGTGCCACCACACCCGGCTAATTTTTGTGGGTTTTTTGTTTTGTTTGTTTGTAGAGACAAGGTTTCACCATTTTGTCCAGGCGGTTCTCGGACTCCTGAACTCCAGTGATCCCCCTGCACTGGCCTCCCAGAGTACTGGGATAATAGGCGTGAGCCATTACACCCAGCCTGGATCTTTATTTTAAATGTAGAACTTTGGACATATGGAGCCAATAAAACAGCATGGATTAAATTCCTCCTTTGTTTTTTAATGACTTAGATTTTTATTCGAGATAAGCATAGTAAAGGCTTTTTTAGATTTAGTGACTTTTTTTTTTTTTTTTTTTTTTAAGCATACATCAAGATTTCATCCTTCCCAGTGAAGTTGAAAGTTCAAGTGTGTAGTCTCTGGCCCGGTCTTGCTCTCCAGAGTAATTTCCAAGAGATTTTAGAATTTTTTTATTGCTCTTGTTGCTGTTGAAGATTTGTTTTGTTTTGTTTCTTTGTTATTGTTTTTAAGTGATGTTCTGACCTGGATTATCATGATGTATTAGGCTTGACAGGGTGTATTGTTGGACCAGATGAAATGCTGCTTGGGAAGTCATTGAGCAGGTGGAAAATGCTGTTTAATCCTTGTAACAGGAGAGGCTCATGGTGGTATTGAGAAAATGTAAAACGCAGCAAAACAGGTTAGTAGAGCTGAAGAATAGCAAACGTTTCCTTCTGTCATTGTGTCAGAATGCCTCATGCAGTGTTATTTTGCACTGAGATATTCCATGTCCCCAAAATATTTCTCCGGTGGTGGTAATGAATTGCATTGCCCTCTTGGTTGTAAGAGTGCGGGTATTCTGCTGAGGAGCCATATGGTTCCCATTTATTTTAATGTGTCTTTGACATCAGGAGAATTGCTGAGACAGCAGAGGGAAGTGCTTACACCTTGGACTGCAGCCAGAACTGTGATTATTTATGTTTAGTAACGGCTACCTTTTTTCCCAATAAAAAATGATATAATCCAAAGATGTTATTCATGTTGCGATTTTAATAACACTAGAGTATAGGTTTATGTATTTTGGAAATAACTGTTACTTTAGTGGCAGTGAAATTTGTTTCTTAAGCATGAAGTTTTAATGTTTAATTGCACATGTGAGAGATTAAGGAAACAAGCTGGGAAGTAGGTGGTACTTATTTTCTCCCTGATAATAAAGGAACACACTTTTTATTTAGTTTAACAGCATCACTGAGATAGTACTCTGTGTATGTAATGTTTTCCATCTGTGGTTCATAAGGTTTTTCACAAATGTAATTATTTCTTATAATATTCCTATGAGGTAGATAAATATAATTCTGAAAATATTAATGGAGAAACTAAGAAATGCAGATGCTCATTAATATAACTTGCATAATGGATTTTAGCAGGTATTAAAAATCAGATTCTAAATCAGTTACATTATTTGATAATTTATTATTTTCCAGACATTGGGACAGGAAAATATTTTCTTTAATTCATTAGCAATATGACAAATATAAAACAGAATTAAAAAAATTATTTTTTTGGAATAAAAAAACAGCTTTTACCAATGAAAAGGCAGATACGTCCATAATGTATGTTTCATATGTAAATATTAATATTTGCTGTGTGGAAATCTTTAAAATTCCCCAGAAAATATTAATGTTATCTACAATATATAGATAGATAGATAGTGTGGAAAGAGAAAGGAGCTGATAACATTGATCAAAATTCTGTAAAATGGTTCTCAGCAGTAATAACTTCAGGTGCTAGCTGAGTACAGATAGTCCCTGACTTCTTAATGCTGGTTGGACTTGCATTTTTTGATTTTATAATGGTGAGAAAGCAGTAGGCATTCAGTAGAAACTGTGCTTTGAGTACCCATACAACTATTGTTTTTCACTTTCAGTACAGTATTCAATAAATTATGTAAGATATTCAAGCTTTGTTATAAATAAGCCTTTCATTAGATGATTTTAGCCACTGTCGGCTGATGTAGGTCTTCTGAGTTAGGCTGAGTTATGATGTTCTGTAGGTTAGGTGCATTAAGTGTATTTTGCTTTACAATATTTTCAACTTATGAGGGTTCCTTGGAAAGTAACCCTAACAAAAGTTGAGGAACATCTGTGTACTATATAGAACAGAGGGAAATTTTTCCAATTTTTGGTCTGCTTTGGTTAGAGCTCAGCAAAATTCAGTGCCTATATTTAGTTAAACACTAATATTATATTGTGTTTCCAATATTTTGCTCAAGGATTTTAATACATACATTTTTAAGTGATTTGTCCTGTAAGAACAAAGTTGAACCAGAAGGAAGACTGATTGTCAAATGTAGAATAGGAACATCAAAGTTTATAATGCCTAATGCTATAAATTTGATTGATTTATTGAAAAGAAAGGAAAATCATATCTAAGTTAGAAAAAAAATCAGTAGATTACTCAGTGGTACAATTTCACATATAATTTAATCAAAACTTTTAGTTTAACAATTCACCATCCCCAACATTAATTGTGTTTTACGTTGATGGCTAGGGCATTCTGTAGTCACATCACATTTTCAGTGGGATATTAGTTTTGTGTAAGTAGGAGGATCAGTGCAAAGTCAATTAGATATAAAAATTAGATATAAAAGAGAAAATAATTTCATTTTAAAAAAGGTTTTGCTTTCTTGATCTGCAGTCCAATGCTCTACCTTTGAGCTATACCCTCTCCTAAATTTTTGCTTTCTTAATTTCAAGTTTACTTTAAAATATAGTATGTCTTGCTTTTGTCCTAGCAAACAAAGTGACTTTTTTTCTTCTAGATTACCCACAAGAATTAGGGGGAAAGAGGAAGGGGCGTCCTTAAAAAATAAAATATGAGGATGAAAAGGTGCTAGTATTGCAAAGTAATCTCCTTTTGTGAGTTAATCATATTATTTATTTATGACATGAAGTCTAGAAGGTCAAAGTGTGTATTAAATTTTCATATGCAGCTTTCTGAATTTACATCAAAATCTTAGGCAGGAAACCTTATTTCTTTTCAACCTGAGAATTTTCAGTAGATGAGAATTTGCCGTAGATGAATACTCACTCATACCAACCCTATGAAGTCAAATTCAGCTTGTAGAGAGCTAACAGCCTGGGCTATGCCTGTCAGGAGAGCCTGGGAGGAGAGTAGGTTCCCTCCATGCATATCTCTTGCTTGCTTGTGTGGATGTAACTGACAGACTGAATGGATGACTACGTGACATGCATGTTCATGATGCAAAACAAAGCTTTAGTCAATCAGCTTCAAGGGTCATCTTTTTACATTGTTTCTGTTCTTGCTAGTTTGTTGTTGTTGTTTAAATGCATATGCAGTATTTGCACATATCTTGATAGAATACTTATTATGTCACTCAGTCTTATATGGAGGGTTTTTTTCTTTGAAAACTACGAATCTAAACAAAAGAGTCTTGTCTTGAATTATTTCACTCAGAAGCTGCAATGCGCAAAAGACATTATTAGTCTTGAAGGTAATCTATTGTGAATATTTTCAACTTAATATATGAATGGAAAATATTTACAGCAAAATGGATAAGCTATCTAATCCTGTCTATGAATTACAAACCTAGTTCTCCTCTACCAAAGGACTGATATCAGAATGACAACTGGTTCTTATATGTGTCTACCATATTTTATATGGTCTAGTCTACTTGCTGCTTTACTAATACATAAGTTGGTTGGTTAGTTGGTTTGAAAGTAGGGAAGAGTGGCATTTAAGGGCCGAGAAGAGAGGCGCACTACAATTTTAAAGCATTTACAGCTATTAGTGGTAATACAGGGAACCAAACATATCGGCAAGAAATAGACTTGGACTAAAAACCATGATCATCAGCTAAGTGGGGGCTTTTTATTGATTTTTATTTTTGAATGCTACTTTCATCGTAATTAGCAATATTTTAAAAGGGGAAAAAAAGATCCCTGACTTGTTGTGCATTTGGTAGAGTCAGATATTTCCTTACATTTACTGCCTCTGTTTCAGTTCTGATTATTCTTTTGGAAAGAAAAACAATTCAACACCAAAACATTGGGTAATTAAAAACAATTCCCCATATCATGCCCATTGTTTATAGTGGATTTTTTTTGTTTGTTTGTGATTGTTAGTATGTGTTTTAAACTCTTTATAACTGAATGTAAAATAACAGATCAGCTTATATTACATACATAAGGCAATTTGGATTTTGTTCATGGTTAGAAAGAAAGTAGTCCCAATTAGTCTTTATTTTCACTTTGCCTCTCATTCACCCATGATACTTCTTTAGTATATGCCTTTTGGAGCTTTCTCCACTTAAACAATGTATTACTAAATACCTTATTTGAGCAAATTAAATTTAAAAAGATGACTGGGGCAAGTATATTCAGGAAATAAACATGTGACTGAAATAAAAAGGGACAGTTAGAACAAGGAAACATTGCTTTTAATACCAAACTAGACTTCATTTTCAAAGGCATTATTCCTATAGTTCTTAGTTGCTGGACCCATTTTCACTCCTTGTGGTTAAGATTTGAGATCATGTAGGTGACACAATTATCAAGAGAAACTAACCTTTATAATCATGTCAAGTTGGAAAAGATTTGAGCATATGATCATGGGAAATTTACAAAAATCATTTGTAAATGTTAATTTTAATGATATCAACCATTGGAAATTGACTTAATATTCAATCTCTTATGCTGCTTTCTATACAAAATAATTTCTAATGAAACTGGATCTTCTGCTGTTAAGCTAAGTTTCCTGGCTTGATAACAGATTTAATCTTGATTTGTTCTTCAAAAGGTTAAGAAACAACACACACATCCTTAGAGCCCCTGATTAATTTGTCCTGTATGATTTTAAAACAAATTTTCATTGCCCGGGGCTTACCAAAAAAAACAACTTAATTTCAATAATCTCATTTTGCTTTTACTAAATTTTATCTAAAATTCAAAACCACAGATCTGTAAATCATCTGGCATTTTCCTTTTGATCAGCTTAAGAGAGATAAGTTTATTATTGACTTTAGACCCAGTTGGTAGATTTAATATCTTCCGCAATTCTTTCTTTTAATATGAAACTAGACCATAACTTTCAACTACCATGTGCCAAATTTTGTGCTGAAATATATAACTCCGTTTACTGCTTTCTGCCTTTCCAGTGATAGCAGGACTTTGCTGATAGTTGTTGACACAAAAAATAAGAGTGCTTGAAAACAGGATGACCAGCTTGCTGCTCAAGCATTCACTCCAGAGTGGGTTGCTCTGTGGTGGAATTGGTGGTCTAGAACCTGATCTTCAATTTTACAGGCCTAGATATGTGTTGTCTGTGTGCATACAGAGATGGCCAAACTCAGGAGGAATGATACACTAATAATGTTCACAAATGGCTAAAGCACAAATCAGAAAGCAATTTTGATTATTCTCAACAAGAAATAAAATTCACAAGTCAGGCTAATAATCTGGTAGACTTGAAGGTGTATTCCATACCATGCAAACAGGTTGGTTTGTGAGTTTGGAAATAGCAAAATCGTTTGAATTTTCCTAGAGCTTAGTCTGATTCAGCTGCGATACATGACACACTTATCCCCTGTAGGGGAATAGAATATTCAGAATATTTATTTCCTCAGAGTACTTGCTTCCCTGGATGATACTACAAACACACTGAATAATTCTTAGTTTTTGATTTCCATTTTTAATTCGCTCTTTTCACGAGTTCTTTCTTTATATAATTTATAGTACAGATTATCTTATGTGCCTACATTCTTACCCTGGCATTGTGGATTAGTCAGTTTTCCAATTCTCTTCTCCATTCATTTTGAAAGCATTTTTTAAAGGATAGGTAGCTTCTGGAGATAATGAATATCAGTAACTCTGTGTTTATTCTCTTAATTTATAAAGATCAAGATTATCTCTACAATATGTGATCATTTTACAGTAACACCAGTATGGCCAGATATGCTGACCATATGATGTTCCCAAGAGCTGTATCCTGGGCAGTGTATACAGTAGTGTTGCATTTAGACACTTTTGCTTCAGGCTGGTACAATGGTTGGCATAAAAGAAAAGGAGTTGAAAGACACTTAAAAAATTGTGTCAAGTATGAAAACAGCCTAATTCTTTTTATCCATTATTTTTTATTTTTTTAAATATATATATTTTTTATTTCATTTTAGGTTCTGGGGTACATTCATTAATTTATTTAACTGGAGTCTCACTCTGTCACCCAGGCTGAAGTGCAGTATCATAATCTTGGCTCACCGCCACCTCTGCCTCTGGGTTCAAGTGATTCTTATGCCTCAGCCTCCAGAGCAGCTGGGACTACAGGTGTGCATCACCGCACCTGGCTACGCTTTTGTATTTTTGATAGAGATGGGGTTCCACAATGTTTCTCAGGCTGGTCTTGAACTCCTGAGCTCAAGGGATTCACCTGCCTCAGCCTCCCAAATGCTGGGATTACTGGCATGAGCCACCACATTGGCCAAAAACAGACTAATTAATTTTCAAATCTCTCATGAAAGCCCCATTCTTCTCCCTCCTGCGCTTGCTCTTGACCTTGCAGCAGTAAAGCCAATATTGAACTCTGCAGAGACACAAAGCAGAGCTTAGTCATCTTGGAAAGGGCACAAATTACAAGGTAGGGTATATCAGGGAGGTTTCAGATTCCCTACGGCAGGTGTGCTGAGTGAATTTAGTCTGCTTCTTTCAGGCTCAAAGGGCAAAGACTCTTTTTTATGACTTCATTTTGTGATGTTAGTCAAATTGAGGCCTGGAGGCAGAAAATAGCTCATAAAGGCTGATGCTAGTCCTCTGATTCAATCATCAGAAGAGAGACTTGGGTGGCTCTTAACTTCAGGAAAGCCACACTTACAATATCCCCTATAAGGCTGATCTTTCAGTATTGCCAAGACTTCCTTTTAAATAGATTCCATGGGCTTTTGAATCATTGTTCTCACAATGTTATGTATAATATGCAAACTGTTAAAATAAACATAAGCATATGTTAGAATTATAAATACTAATAGATAGGAGGAAGCAGTGTTTCTAATTCCTTTTGACAGTGTCAGCACTGCCAGGGGCCCAGCTGAAGTCCTTCTTAAAAACACAGATGATGCTGGGTACGGCTCACGCCTGTAATCCCAATAATGTTGAAGACTATTGTCATCTTCAAGGCCTTAGAAAATCACCTCCAGACTCTGGCTTTTGGGGAAAAGGTAATTTGTCTTTTCTGGGAAAGCATGGTACAATAGATTCATCTAGAAGGGTAAAAAATTCTTATAATCTAAAACTGCAGGTGGAGATATAAATACATTTGGAAAGGAAATTTCTTGAGTATCACTAATTGTCCAAAAATTAAGTAATAAAATTACCAGAAGTGGCCAGGTGCGATGTCTCACATCTATAATCCCAGCACTTCAGGAAGCCAAGGCAGGTGGATCACTGAGATCATGAGTTTGAGAACAGCCTGGCCAACATGGTGAAACACTGAAAATACCAAAATTAGCTGGGTGTGGTGGTGGACGCCTGAAATCCCAGCTACTCAGGAGGCTGAGGAAGGAGAATCATTTGAACCCAGGAGGCAGAGGTTGCGATGAGCCAAGATTGTGCCTTTGCACTCCAGTCTGGGCAACAAGAACAAAGTTCCATCTCAAGAAAAAAAAAAAAATTACCAGAGATGTGTATAATAATTGTTTTAAATGAGTACATTAAAACCTTTTTCTTTATCTATAAATTTATGGCCTTGAACAATCATGTCTTTAGGGCATCATTTTTATATTATCAAGCGCAAAAAAGATAGAAAGTTATTATCACAAAACCAGAGGCTCTAGCCTGCTATAAGGTGTGACAGATGAGGTTGTCAGATTTGATAGCAGATTACTGGGCAGATTGTTAAATTTGTCTTCTATGGTGATCTTTTACATTTTGACAAATTCTTCCTTGTTTTGAGATGATTTAAACATGTAGTTATGAAGCAGCTCATAACTTTTAAATCAAAGTTGAAAGTTGTCTTTACTGCCTGGACTACAGGTGTGTCACAGTGAATATATACATAAATAAATAGAAAAATTATGCACATGTTGGAAAGCATTCACTTTCTGGCAGTATCTTCTGGAGAAGTGAAACAGCAGAGAAGAGGAAAGTTGGGAAAGCTGAATTTCTGTTCTAAGGTTATAATTCTCTTACTGTCTAATCTTCTGAGTCTCTTCATTGTGCCTGAGTTTCTCACCACTGAAATGGAAGCTCCACACAGGCAGGGATCATCATCTGTGTTTTTATTTATTTATTTGTTCATTTGTTTATTATTTTTATTCTTTAAGATGGAGTCTCACTCTGTTGCCCAGGCTGGAGTGCAGTGGTATGATTTCGGCTGACTGCAACCTCTACCTCCCAGGTGTCAGAAATTCTCCTGCCTCTGCCTCCCAAGTAGCTGGGATTATAGGCATGTGACACCACACCTGGTTAATTTTTGTATTTTTATTAAAGACAAAATTTCACCATGTTGGCAAGGATGGTCTTGAACTCCTGACCTCAGGTGATCCTCCCAACTCAGTCTCCCAAAGTGCTGGGATTACAGGTGTGGGCCACATCTGTATTTTTAACTGATGTATCCTAATCATCTAGAAAGTGCCTGGCACAGAGTAGGCTCTCAATTTATACTTATTGATTAAACAAATCCATGAAATGAAAATAATCATGGCAGCCTCTCTATATTTGGCTTGAATGTTTCATGGGGGAAAAATGAGACAAAGGAGTTTGAATCTCCTTGGAAAAACATTCTTATATAAATCCAACTTGAATTAGAGTCAATTTTTTTTCATTGCTTACACAGCCTTCCAAATCAAAATCATCTTGAAGCCAGCAGCAGTTGACATTTTCCAGAGGTAGAATGATGCCAGATCTCAGCCTTGTTCACCTCCCTTAGTGTGGCCTCAGCTCTGTGCTGAAATATGGTAGTGAAAAGACTGGGCTCTGAATAACAGATTCCAGTTTTATCATTAGATATAAGAGCTTGGCCATGTTATTTAACCTTTGATAATTTGCTTTCGTAACAATGGGGACTTGGGTAATATCAACCAGGGAGCTCTAAGGATAAAATGAGATAATTCATGTAAAGTTCTCTGCAAAGCACAGCACAGCACAGGGGAAGCACTCCATAAATGTTAAGTTATGGTATTTTACCATCTGAGGATTTCTTCTCAGTTCATTTTCTTCTGTTCCTTTTCCTGCTTGAGCACTTGTATCAGTTTTCTCGGTCTGCCATAAACATGACCACAAACAGGGTGGCTTACAACAGCAGAAATTGCTCACAGTTCTGGAGGCTAGATGACCAAGGTGTTGGCAGGGACTGGCAAACCTTTCCCTCTGAAACCTGTGGGAAAGGATTTTTCCTTGCATATTCCAGTTTTTTGGTAGCCCCCGACATTCTTGGCTTGTGGTGGCAGAGTCCCCATCTCCGTGTCAGTCTTCGCATGGTGCTCTTCCTGTGACTCTTCACATCATGTTCCCTCTACGCGTGTCTGTGTCCAAATTTTAACTTTTATAAAGACACCAGTCATCTTGGATTAGGGCCTGCCCTAATGACCTCATTTTAATTTGTTTACTTCTGTAGAGTCCCTGTTTCCAAGAGAGATTACATTCTGGGTACTTGGGATGAGGACTTTAGTGTATTTGGTGGACAGGGACAAAATTCAACCCATAATAGAACAGCAGACAGGAAAAAACGATGAACTGAGAACAAATCCTCAGCTAGCAAAACAATAGCATGATTCTTTCTTCTCAACTATGTGTGTCTTTTTCTTCCCCAGTGGGATGGATCATATAATTTGACAGCAAACTAGGAGCTTTTAGGTTTACGCTACGTGCCTCACTAACAGTCTACATCAAAAAAAGTCACTCAAATTCTACAGACTTTGGTTACTTCACTATAAAATGAAAGGGCTGGGCCAGGTGATTCTACCATGTCTTCGAATTTCAAAAGGTCATGTTTATGAAGTGAGGCCTTCTTTTTCTCAACTACAGCCAGGGTCTACCTCTCCTGAATTCTCTGTGCATCTTGATGTTCCTGTAGCTAATAATAAAGGCTCCCCCCATTACCACAAAAAATCAGCATGTAAGATAATTGATATGTTAATTAGTCTGATTGAGCAGTCTCACAATACATACATATATCGAAGCATCACCCTGGGCTTCATAAATATATATAATTTTATTTATCAGTTAAAAAATAAAGAAGAAGAAGAAAATGGTTCTGATATATCTCGGGCATTTTCAATGTCCCAATATATACTTGGGATACAATGGGATTAGAATGCCATTGTTCATAATGCTATTTAATGAGAAAGCTTGTTTTTTTCAAATGAAAGTTTTATTCGATTTAGATTGATAAAAATCTAAATAGTGCCAATGAGACTTTTTATGTGTGTTTTTATTGCTTTTTGAAATTTTCTAAAATTTGTAGACATTTGTTTTAGTGTCAAAGACCCTCCACATAGAAATAAGATCTGAGGTATGAGGGAGGGTTTGTACTATGTGTCTGTTTTGATTATAGTAAAGTACAACTCCTGTAAAAGTCATAAAACCAAAATTCAAAGGATTAGAGGAAATGAGAATTTACCATTATCTGCAGTTTTTATTTCCCAATTGAAATTGATTTATTTCAATTATCTGTGGTCAATCATAATCTAAAAATATTAAATGAAAATTTCCTGAAATAAACCATTTTTAAGTTTTAAACTGCAGGCTGTTGGGAGTAATGTGATGAAATCTCACACTGTCTCATTCCCATTCCCCAAGGATTTGAACCTTCTCTTTGTCAACACATCAGTGCTGTCTATGCTACTGGCCCATTAGGTACATAGTAGCCGTCTTCAGTTATCAGATCAACTGTCATGGGTATCCTAGTGCTTATGTTCAAGGAACCCTTATTTTACCTAACAACAGCCTCAAAGCACAAAAGTGGTGATGTTTGCATGTTATTATAATTGCTTCATTTTACTATTAGCTGTTGTAATTAATTTCTTACTGTGTATTATCTTGGGTATGTGTATATGTATAGGAAAAAACATAGTATATATAGGGCTCAATATTATCAGTGATTTCAGGCATCTACAGGAGATCTGAGAACATATCCTCTAAGGATAAGGGGAGACTACTATAAGTGGTCTGACAAATTCACAGACTATTGACAACTTTCCTGAAAGTTTGCTTAGATTATCATTATACTTAAAAGTACAGACTACCATTATACTTAAAAGTCTACTCTGCCACAGCTAGAAGAAAATGTAAGAAAGAAAATAAGAACTCAATGCCAACTCTGGGATGTAACAGTTTTAGAGTGCCCTAGCCAACAAGGGTTGACCATGGATAGATTCAAGATCACCAAATGGCATTTTCATGGCCTTTTCTGAAAATTGCTGCCCTAAGTGTTCACAGAATTATTTCTTTCTCTTTCAGCTTCCTCTATTCTCAAAAGAGAGAAGCGGCTGAGGACAAAGAATGTACATTTTAGTTGTGTCACCGTGTACTACTTCACCAGGAGGCAAGGCTTCACAAGTGTGCCCAGTCAAGGGGGCAGCACCCTGGGGATGTCCAGCCGCCATAACAGCGTGCGCCAGTACACCCTTGGCGAGTTTGCAAGGGAGCAGGAAAGGCTCCACCGGGAGATGTTGAGAGAACACCTCAGGGAGGAAAAGCTGAACTCCTTAAAACTAAAGGTAATAAACTCATTTTCTGCAAAATCTCATATCTTTACAGCAATTTGATTAAGTTAACCATTTTCATATTTATAAGTACGAACCAAACTGGGCATTTTACAAAACAGACTGCTTGCTGACACTTTTTTTTAAAAGCAAAACAATATAGTCTCTTTACTGAAAGCAATGTAGGAAACTTACCTGACATCATTTATTCATTCATTCCACCAGTATTTACTACTGAACATTGTTAGATCATATACACTGTGCTTAGGCTAGGGCTAGCAGGTGACCAAAAATAGATGTAGTCTCTCTCTACAGGAAATTATACAATAATAGAAACAAAAAATATTAAAGTGTTAAACGAAATAAAAGCACAACTTTATTGAGTGCAGTGAAGAAGAGTTGCATGGTATTGTGAAAGTTTATAACAGGGAATTGATGTGGTCAAAGAGGTCAAGGAAAGATTCCTCAAGGAAGTGAAATCAAAATCTGCAGAGGTGACTAGGCTAAGAGGATTGGCAAGAGCATTTCAGGCATCAGGGAAACCCAGAGCTACTGTATTAGCCTGTTTTCACACTGCTGATAAAGACACACCCAAGACTAGGTAATTTATAAAGAAAAAGATATTTAATGAACTCACAGGTCCACGTGGCTGGGAGGCCTCACAATCATGGCAAAAGGCACTTCTTAATGGTGACAGCAAGAGAGAAAGTGAGAGACAAGTGAAAAAGGAAACTCCTTATAAAACCATCAGATCTCATGAGACTTACCACTACCATGAGAACACTATGGGGGAACCACCCCCATGATTCAACTATCTCCCACGGGGTCCCTCCCACATCATGTGGGAATTATGGGAGTTACAATTCAAGATGAGATTTGGTGAAGACACAGCCAAGCAATGTCAGCTACCTTGTGCCAGGAGGGAGCACAGTGAGCCCACAACAGCATGTGTGGCTAGAGCAGAGGCAAGAAAGGTACAGTAACACAAAGGAAGCAAAAGCGAGGCTTTGTAAACCACAGTAAGGTATTTTTTCCTCTTCTTCCTAAGGCCATCAAAAGTTATCAAGAGTTTTAAGCTGAGTTGGAGTGGCAGGATCTGATCCAGCTCATGCAATGGTGGAAGAAAAAGTTGTGGGTGGGGTAAGGGTGTTGAGAGGGGATGGGATAGATGAAGTCAGGCCAGTTAGGAGGCTATTGCCACAGTCTGGGAGAGAGGTGACAGTAGGTTATATTAGACTGATGATGGTAGCAGAGTCAAGGAGAGATGAATAGAGGGAGAAATTTACCAAGCCAAATTAACAGTGTTTGATGATAGATTGGATTTAGGAGGAAGAGAAGGGAGTTGTGAGGAATAACCTCTAAATTTCTGGCTTGAAAAGCTGAATGGGTTGTAGGTGACAGTAGTGTTTTGCTTTGACAAGAAACACAGGAAGGGGACAGGTTGGGGGTGGGATGTTCATAGTGAGATCATTTTTGGACATACTGAGTGTGAGAGGCTTTTGTGTTATCAAGAGATGTCGGGAAAGTATCCAAGTGGAGAAACTTAATTTTGTGCCACTTTAGAGATTAAATGGAGAGTAATACGACACTGGAAACATCTTTTGTCAACTAAAGACACTCTTCCATTGGATTATCACCTTATCAATTCATAGGAAATACTTTCCCATTATTATCTAAGGACAATGAAAATATTTCTTAGGTAATCCAGGGTACTTAACATAAATGGTCATTTGTTGAATATCTGAAGCACCGTAAACACAGCTGGGTTAGCCTTAGTTTTAGTTTTCAGAATAAAGTCAGTCAGCAGGGATGTGATGTGTATTTCAAAACACCTTGTTTTTATGTATGTTGCAATGTATGTATGTACCATGTTCCCAACTGGATGACAAAGCAGTCATTTAAATTAAGCGGGATACAAGCTAACTTAGAGCACGTCTCATATTTCCTTTGGCAGTATTTTTGGCAGGTTTCATTGAAAGTCTCGGGTGTCATTAAAAGTTCTGTCAGTTGCATTCCACTATTATTGTTGTTTTTTATGCTTGCTCTGCGTGTAACTTAATTTAGTAAACATTCTCAGATTAGCTTCTGAAATCCACCCTCTGCCTTTGTCACCCACAGCAAACAACTCTACCCCCTACCCAAAGAGAGAAGTCATTTTTCCAATTCAAATCTTGTTAGCACAATAGTAATGGCTGCCAATTATTAAGTACTTTTTATTTGCCAGGTACTTTATGAACATGATTTAATGTCATCCTCAGGAAGACCCAAAGGAATAGGAAAATTATTAGAACATGTTTACAACTGAGAAAAAAAAAAAAAGAAGCACAAAGATGTTAAATAACTGGCTCATTCAAATAGAAAATGGATTATATTATCTTACTACTTCCTGTTCTTGAATGAATTGATTAGCCCTTATAGGCATTGAGAAATACAATCTTTGTACCTACGGGGAGTCATCCTGTCTGGGGTTTGGTACTGTGTGCAGTGGTTTTTAATAGTTGGAGGACTGACATGCTATCTGAGAACCAAAAGATTTATTGTGGTGAACTTTGAGGCACATAGTACATGTGATGAATGTTAGGGGAAGCCACAAACCTGCAGCAACCTTCCCCCATGTGCTATGTACTATAATTTGTATCCAACTACTTCCATACATTTTTTTAAACAAGCTGAATGAGAAAAGAAGGAAAAAATTAAAGACCACTCTACTACTGATTTGTTTTTTAAAATTCTGCTTAGTGTGGGATGTTGGAGAGGCAATCATCCGAGCGAGTGTCAGGTCTCAGTTTGTTATTGGTAAGTGAAAACACAGTTTTCCCCCTTGGTGAGATGTCCACAAAAGGCATTTGGTTATCATCAGTATTTACAAATAAATGTCAACTTAAAAGATAATGAGATTTTTGAGGTGATTCAATCTCAACCTCGCTGTACTTAAAGTATTCAGAAATACATGTCACACAAAGCTGAAAGATTGCAGCAATGTGAATCAGCTTTCTTAAAACTCTGAGGAGAATTAACGGAGAAAAACTTGTGTATATTTTAATTGTAACTCCTCTAGCATATTCACTTTTATGATTTAAAAAATATCATTTACCACGATTTAGCTATCCAAAATCAGCTACCCCAAAACACAGCTATTCAAAAATTTCACTCTGATAATTGAAATTTCACTGTTAATGTGATATTTGTTTGAAATATAAATACCTCTGGTGTAAGTAACAAGATATAGATGTTCCTCAATATGTCATGCAATTATCTCCTAATAAGCCCATCATAAATTTAAAATATGACTAAGTTGAAAATGCATTTAATACACCTAACCTACTGAACATCATGGCTTAGCCTAGCCCGCCTTAAGCATGCTCAGAACACTTACACTGGCCTACCCGGGAGGAAGATCATCTGGCTACACAGTGCACCATAGGTAGCAGTTGTTCATCATCATGATTGCATGGCTGGCAGAGCTGACAGTAGCAATACCCTGTATCGTGTGAGGGTATTGCTAGCCTAAGAAAAGATCAAAATTCAAAACTCAAAGCCTAGTTTCTACTGGATGTATATAGCTTTTGCACCATCATAAAATCATAAAAAGAAAAAACCATCATAAACCAGGGACCATTTGTAAATATGGCTAAACTGATTTCATTATTTTGACTGGGGCAGCAGAAGGGTCATTAGTACAGAAGAGGACTCCAGAAAGAAAAGTAAGGACTGTTAAAAACAAACTTTGCCCACTGTGAGTTGGCCTGAGTTTGTCCTTTGTGAATGGCAGTGAACTACCTGCTGAGTAAGGAGTGAGGAAAGGCAGCATCTGACACGACAGACGTTTTCCAAAGCCATCATTATGGAAACACGTAATATACCATGAGAAACTCATTGAACTCAGAACTAAATAGTTTCCCTTCTACTTATTTGAGAACCCACAGCCCCAAAACAGGAAGAAGCAGCTTCTCTTTCCATTGTGCCTCAGTATCTTTCCAGAGTGTCTCTGCTGAGTTCCAAATAGAGAACCCATTTATATAATGGTACCTCTGTCAATGGGGCTTTAATAGAGAAATATGAGAAAAAGAAACACACACATACACTCCTAGATGTTATAAGACACATTTGGAAAACAAAATAGAAGTAGAAATGTATGTTTTGATTATAAAATTGCTCCTAATTTAGTAATTCATCTTCCAATCAAGTTATGAGTTATCTATATCAAAAAATAATATATAAGTATTACTTCAGTAGAACAAATCCAATTCTATTTGGGGAAGTTCAAGTGTGTCTTTTTTTGTTGTTGGTGGTGTTGGTGTTTCAAATGTTTATAAACAACTAATAGAAAAAGCTGATTGAATAAAATGTATGCTCTGGAAGAAATAAGTAGGTTTAGATTTCTAAATTACAGAGCACAGTTCTTCTTCTCTATCAAGCCCATTCAAACATGTCATACTCTTCACAGTAATCAATGCAGTCATCTTAATACTATACACTTTCCAAATTAAGTGCTTAGATTTCATCATCTGCACCACATTGTTGAACAATTACATTAGCCTTTATTCCCAATTCACATGTATCTGTAAAATGCATTAGGCAGGCATTTGTATGTTTTAAAGAGCATTGGTGTTCCAATTGCCTCTGGGTTCTATCATACTGAATTTTACTACCTTGTTCTAAGAAATTTAATTTAGCTTTCACAGCTTTGGCTTTCCTCTTCCTTAATATTTTTTCAGCCTAAGTTGTTCCTCTTATTTCTGAGATTCAAGGATCTATCTTCATTCTTGCTGCCATTTCTTATTGCTTTTCAGAAATATGTGCTTTTCTCAAATTTTCAGTCATATGTTTCTTGAGTAATTCTTGGTTATTACTTGCTCTCCTTTCCTCATTTAAAAAAAAAAAAAAAGCAGTTGCCAAATGGTAATGATTTTTAACCTTTAAAAAAATGCTACGTAAAATTTTTTCATCCCACATCTCAGATTTATGACTTTGCTTTACCCATTTAGTGACTTACCCATGCAATATTATAATTCTCCACTTCACCTCCAGCCCTTCCCTTTGTATCTCCTCAAAAATCTTGTAATTTATCCTCCAGATAAGGGCCTTAAATGCCCTGAGAGCTATAAGGGTTTAGAGGTTTTTGAGAGACAGTTGAGCTATATCAATCATCAACATTTTTGGATGTTTTTAACTATCTCCCCATACTCTGTTTCCTTATTAGATGTGTCAGAACCTGCTGGTCATGATATGTTTGAACTCCACTCATCCCTGCAGAATTTCTGTTAGACTGTAGAGATTACACCACAGCATACTTAGTGTCGGAGCTTCTGGAATGTATCTCCAAATGGAGGCCCACTTTAACATTGTATTGACAAGTCCTGTACAGAGAAAATAAGCCTAAACAAAGTGATGGAGATTGAAAAGGTGGGCTGCAGCCCTGGGCAAATGCAGTATATTTAAGAATATGTTCTTACAAAATATTGTTGGTATTTTAGTTTAAATGGAACAACTAAGCATATGTAATCAAATCTTCACTTTCTTTCTCTGCAACAAACATTGGACTGTTAATTTAGGGAAGTCAATTGCACTGATTCTCCTGATTAAAATGTGGGGTACATTCAGTGGTGTGATGGAGCCAGCTTGCTGAAGTTGCTCACTCAAGTGGATTGTGTACATCTCTTCCCAACGGTAGCTTGAAATCAGCTATGATGGAAGTATTTAAACCATGGAATTTGGCAAACATGACAAATTAGAATTTTTTTTCAGAGTGTCAGTTGTTAAATATTTACTAGCATGCTACTGAATCTGCCTGGCTTATTAGCTACCACTGAAAGAGGCAATGTTGGTCTAAATCAGAGGGGAGAAGAAAAGAATTTGAGAGGAAATATTTATATGTCTTATATGTTGACATTATCATCTTCCCTCTTAGTGACTGTGTGGTAATGTGTATTTCAAGGCCCTATTGTGACTTCAGGTTGTTGAAATTCTCATAAGCTAACAAAACAACCAAATATTCCTGGTTCTTCGAGGGCATAATTAAATTGATTCCAGTTTGCCACCTACAATTAACAGCTAATGAGCTAAAGAACTATAAGATTTGACTGAATATCCAAACGATATACATATTTTCCTTTAGTTTTTCTGAGACCCCATGGACTGGGTCATCTATCCAGTTCCAGCCTCTTATTGAACAACTCTGATGATCCAGAGCACACAGCTTTTAGAAGTGGTTCATTTCATTTTGCAGCTTTAATTGTTAGAAAGCTCTTCCTTACATTGAGCAATGTGCTGCCACGTGACTGCAAACTTTTGACCTCAATTCTGCCCCATAGGTACACAGAGTAAATCTTCCCTATTTTCTGAATTCCGGATGTTTGAAAACAATGGTGATGGACATGCACATACTTGAAGATAGTGTATGGGCTCTATGTGTTTCTGTTCTGTAGGATTAAATGTCCTTGGTTCTTTCTATTGATCCTCCTGGGGTATGGCTTTTAGGATCTTTGTTGCCCTGGTTTCCCTCCTCTGGATACAGTGCTATTTATGTCTCCCTCATAATATGGTACTTGATCTGGACATGGTGCTCCAGGAATGTGTTACATTATCCTCTCCCAAGTTGTAGATGTTCTTTCCATGGAATACATTAAAGATACAGTGGCTTTTTAAACTGATTAATTTTTTTCTTCATATTAAGCTGGTGGTAAGCAAAAAACAAACAAAACAAAACAAAAAACAAGCAAACTAAACTCAGGTCTTTTAAGCTGAGTCTGCCTTATGATATAAATCAAAATTTTGTAACATCTCCATGGCAAAAACCCTCTTTAGTGCTAGACATGGCCTGCAGACAATGATCAGTGAAGTTATGTTACATTTAATTTCAATAAACTTGGTCTTGTCATCTCCAGATGGGATAAGCCTGCCTTTTAGGTCTTCATCCAAGTTATTAACTTAAAACTGCATTTAACAAAACAGTGCCAAGTTTAGGATACCCTCTTAAGGTAGTGATCCCCAAGAGTAAAAGGAGAAGTACCCCACCATGACCTCCATGGAGAAACATTGCCAGGGTGGGCCACTGATAGTTTATAGAGATGCCATATCCCTCATTCCTGGCCTCCTTGGTGGTACGAAGGAGGCTGAGTATCACTGGTCTTGGAGATGTTTTTACTGCTCAGCCTCCCAAGCAGCTAGGACTACATGTGCCCACCACCATGCCCAATTAATTTGTATGTGGTTTGTTTTGTTTTTTTAGAAATGGGGTTTCATCATGTTACCTAGGCAGGTCTTGAACTCTTGGCCTCAAGTTATCTGCCCACCTGGGACTCCTAAAATGCTGGGATTACAGGCTTGAGCCACCACACCTGGCCTTTGTGATATGTTTAATATACACTTGCTACTGTGTTATTTCCTCTATGAAAGTTTCTCTGCTTGAGGGCAAAGTCCAAACTTCTATTTGTTTTTTAATACATTCAGAGTTGTCCAGGTTGAAGATTTTTTTCCAATAAGTATTCTTATCTAAATGTTGGATGTTTTTCTGTAAAGATAAGACAATGATGTCTGATGTTGCAAGTATTTTAACTGTGTGATGGATGAACTGTTGTTAAGCTTACCAAGCATAGTAATAATTATAATTAATGAATTTTAGGAAGTAACAAGTTTAAATATGAAAGGATGAAAATCCCTTCTGTATTTAGAACTTCCATGATTTTTCTCATGAAATTTCTGCATTAACTCTATGTAGCTCCTCAGGATAGATACCTTACTCATATTCAGGGAAAACTTCTTTTTCTCAATGCTTTTTTATGAAGGAAACATAATGTGATATGACAGTAAAAAAATGAAATACTGATTCAGGGTTTACCAATGGATGAGATTAATTTAGAGAAGAAATATAAATAGAGGCAGACTAGTCATGGGTATGTGAGAGAGTTTCTACATGAGCTATTATGCAGAAGGTACCGTTTTGGGTGAGGGTTTGTGTAAACTCCTCTAAGGGCAGAGTTTATTGTTTCAGTTGTTGGTTGCTGAGAGTTTGTGGGCCCAGCCCTCTGTTCTTTGTCTTACTCAGAGCATGCTGACCTGGCTGATTACTTCATATCAAGCCCTCATTCTTGGAATGTTCTGTAGGATAATTGTATTTGTAATCCCAATAGCACAGTGCAGCACACCTTTATTTCCTGGTGCATGGCTTTGCTGGAGCTCAAAAGACAGAGTTGTTATTTCAAGGACAACATATTCGCTGAGTTAGGTGGTGATGGCTTCCACAAGGATGCTATTACCTCTGAACAAGGACACGTTATTCCAACATTGGAGCTACCTATCATGAACTGAGTCTAAAGATAACTTTCACTGATGAGCATTTGTAACCTTTGGTCTTTTCACATGGTACTCTCTAAAAGCTCTAACAACCGTAGCTCCTAACATTAGGAGGTTATGAGTTCCAATTAACAGTCTTCTGTTACTAGTACATTTAAAAACCTAACATTTTGATGCCCTTGTTTTCCTTTCTGAGATTTCTCCTAAAGATTAAAAGAAATGATCTTCCAAACACTTGTTGATTACAGGGGACATGATCATGTGTAAGTTTATTCTCACCAAGTACAGACAGAGAGATTTTGTACCCTGCCCTTTATGAGTCTCTTATTTGCTGCTTTGTGTTTGTAGATGACTAAGAATGGCACAGTGGAATCAGAAGAAGCCAGCACTCTTACACTGGATGATATTTCTGATGATGACATTGACCTAGACAACACAGAGGTAGATGAGTACTTCTTCCTACAACCTTTGCCAACAAAAAAACGAAGAGCTCTGCTGCGTGCCTCTGGAGTGAAAAAGATCGACGTGGAAGAAAAGCATGAGCTGCGAGCCATCCGCCTCTCACGAGAGGACTGTGGCTGTGACTGCCGAGTGTTCTGTGATCCAGACACGTGCACCTGCAGCCTGGCTGGCATTAAGTGCCAGGTAAGAGTTTGGATTAAAGGGCATCCAAAGACCAGACGTTATCCACCGCCCCCTAAGGAGGCAGTCATGGTACTTATAATGAAGCTTCCCCCATGTAAAAGAAAATTTTGTGGCAAGGCAAGACACAATTCAGGAAGAAAGACTAATTTAAGGACAATCATGGGAATACATAAAATGCTTATACATATAATATATAATTTGAAAGGCAACCCAAGCATCAGCTGAGTTAATTAAAATTATTTTATCTTGATTCTTGTATTATATCTGCTTATTTCATCTTTTTATCAGTATTCAAAGAGATCATGACATCCCTAATGCTGGAGTGTGTATTTTCTGATCCACCCATGGAATATAGTACAATGATTGATTAGAGGTTGTTGGATTAGTGGAAAAGTTACTAGATTGGGACCTCAGAAAACTAAATTGTACTCCCGTCTTTGCTATTTGCCAACTATATGAAATTGGCAAGTCAGGTAAACCCTCTGGGGTTACTTCCTTTATCTTTAAAATGAAGGAGCTGAACTAGGTCAGGGGTTGGCGCACTGTAAGTTCACAGGCCAAATCTGGCCTTGCCACATTACTTTGTAAATAACGTTTTATTGGAACACAGCCACATTTTTTTCTTTACATATTGCCTATGACTGCTTTCTTGCTCCTACAGCAGAGTTGAGTATTGTGGTTGCCTCAGAGCCCATATTATATGGTCCACAAAGTCTAAAATATTTACTCCTTTGACCTCTGTAAATAAAAAGTTGACCAACCCTTGATGATTGGCAATTAGATAATTATCTGGTCCCCATTCATTTATAATCTCATTGGCGCCCTATAATTAGTGTCACTATTTTATGCAGAAACTTGGCTTTCTGCATAAGGAGAGAAACTCAGGTAGGCAAAAGAAGAGGGCAGTGCCTATCTGCTGAACAGTTGCTTAAGATGGATTCACAGAAAAGGGAATCATGAATAAAAAAAATACAGATACATATTCTGGCTCTAATATCTACTGTACTTTTTACTGGGGCCAAGATGATTGTATTAGGATAGTCTGCCTTCTCTACTATAGCATAGGAAATTCCCTGTGCCGGATAAGGTGACAAGCAGAGCAAGTTTTTTTCTCTTGCCTGCACTCTGGTCTGCATACAGATTGATCTGTGGAGTCTGAGACAACTGACAAATCTCTCATGAATGCCCTTGGATTATCCAAAACTCCACCTCTCACCTGAGTGAAGAGGACAGTCCAACACTTGTTGAACCTAAGCACTCTAGACAGTGTCCAATCACTAGAATAGTTTTGAGATATTGATGAAAAGTACATGCCCTTCCTTCAAGAAAATTGTATCTAATGGAATGGGGAGAAAAGGGGGGATTCAGGACCTAAACACATGAGTCCACCAGTCATAGTCATGAATGTGCATATACACTGGAGCCCTGCAGTTCAGTACACTCCAAATCAGATCTCTGAGAACTATTCTGAAAGAGACACTGTCAAAAATTATACCCTTTCTCTGGTGCCTTATGCCATGACCCCAGAGCAACTCATTGACTATGCCTGACAAGCAGAAGAGGCCTATGGTGCCTCCCACTATCCAGCTGCCAACCCCTCTGTAATTGTTTGCTTCTCCTCTTCTGAAAATAGCACTGATAGCAGTGTGCCCTGCAATAGTTTATGTTCTGAACACAGGTCCAATCACACATGTACTCAGGTACCAAGCACCCCAAACAATGAGGAGGTAAGCAAATGAGAGCAAATTGTGAGGGTGTGTGATGCTAAATGGTGTAAGTCTATTTTATAACAAGCAAAGAGAAAGCAACTTTATAATAAGCAAAAGGAAAAGTTAACATGGGGCATATGATATAAGTTAGATTAATGGCATGTGGAGAGGAGTGCAGTAAGTGTGTTTGTTTAAAATCAGGCACATGAACTGGGATGCGGCAGAAGAAAGGGAACTTGGGGAAAAGACAAAAGCACTGGAAAAATGGGAGCAAAATTAAAGAAGTGGAGGGATGGGAAAGTGGAAAATAGAGAAAAAAGGAAAGAGAGCCATGGAGTGGTTCAGTGAACTGAAAATACATACTTATAACCATAACCCATTTTTATTTTAATATAGGTATAAAAAGCAGTTAACGCTTATGTTTTAAGCCCTCACTTTCCCCTTTTCATTCCTATTTGAAGTTTGGTTGTCATTTGCTCTGGCATACATGGCATTAAGTGGATTACTTAATTCAAAGAAGTTACTAAAAGGTTCTCGGTTTTTATTTGGTTTGTAATAGTTCCACGGCGCTAATCTGTGTTCTTCCTTCCAAGGTGGATCGTATGTCTTTCCCATGTGGCTGCACTAAAGAAGGATGTAGTAACACAGCAGGTAGAATTGAATTTAATCCTATCCGTGTTCGGACTCACTTTTTGCACACAATAATGAAACTTGAACTGGAAAAAAACCGAGAGCAGCAAATCCCCACACTGAATGGCTGCCACAGTGAGATAAGTGCTCATAGTAGTTCCATGGGCCCTGTCGCTCACTCCGTAGAATATTCGATTGCAGACAGTTTTGAGATTGAAACTGAACCCCAGGCTGCAGTGCTGCACCTGCAGTCGGCTGAAGAATTAGATTGCCAAGGAGAGGAGGAGGAAGAAGAGGAGGATGGGAGCAGCTTTTGCAGCGGAGTCACAGATTCTAGCACACAAAGCTTGGCACCTAGTGAGTCAGATGAGGAGGAGGAGGAAGAAGAAGAGGAAGAGGAGGAGGAGGATGACGATGATGACAAAGGAGACAGCTTTGTGGAAGGTTTGGGCACCCATGCGGAAGTTGTTCCTCTTCCTTCAGTTCTTTGTTATTCTGATGGCACCGCCGTTCACGAAAGCCATGCAAAGAATGCTTCTTTTTATGCCAACTCTTCAACTCTGTATTACCAAATAGATAGCCACATTCCAGGAACTCCAAATCAGATCTCTGAGAACTATTCTGAAAGAGACACTGTCAAAAACGGTACCCTTTCGCTGGTGCCTTACACCATGACCCCGGAGCAATTTGTGGACTACGCCCGACAAGCAGAAGAGGCCTATGGTGCCTCCCACTACCCAGCTGCCAACCCCTCTGTAATCGTTTGCTGCTCCTCTTCCGAAAATGATAACAGTGTGCCCTGCAATAGCTTATATCCTGAACACAGGTCCAGTCACCCTCAAGTGGAATTTCACTCATACTTGAAAGGCCCCTCCCAGGAAGGGTTTGTCTCTACATTGAATGGTGACAGTCACATTTCAGAGCATCCTGCTGAAACTTCTTTGAGCCTTGCAGAAAAGAGCATATTGCACGAAGAGTGCATCAAGTCACCCGTGGTTGAGACAGTCCCTGTTTAGTAGCTTAAATTATTCTAGGACCAACTCTTCTCCTATTTAAGGCACTGTATTTAATTGGATTTCCTGGGCTCATCATTGTTTAAACTGAAGACCAAGAAAACTTGGACGGTGTTTAATCTTCCAGACTGTATTTTGTTTTTTACTTTCTAGCCACGTGACTGTGGCATTGCACAAATACAGTCTCTGTAGGGATTTTAAAAGATTTCAGACTGTTTTGATAGAAAATGCTAAATTTTAAAAATGCATATCTCACAGTTGCCTACCTGTCAAACTGTGTGAAACCTGCCAAGCTGTGTAGATCAGAGCTCCAAATTTTGGATTATCGGGCCTGTGCAAGTTTGTTAACTAAGGCTGGGAAATAATAAGATTTAGAGTCCTAATTTTCGATATATCTGAAGATAATGGTGACTTTTTATTGTAAAAGTAATTATTGTAAGAAAAAGATATAATTGTTCAATGTGTATTTTATTTATGGTAGTTTAGAAGTCACGTTTTGATGAAAATGAACAGCCGCATGTTCATTCCAACTGAAGATACATAGCTCGTTCCACAGAGCATGCCCACATGGATTGCATCTGGAACCCATTCACATTTTTATGATCATCACTGATCAGATTTGCAAAATTCTGAAGGGTGAAATAGGCCTATTTTTGCTATTTTGGGCAAATAAATGATTCTATATGTGCAGGTCCTTAACACAGTTTTCTCTAAAGTTAAGAGTTAGGACAATCCTCTGGGGAGAGGCTAGTTCACTGCCCTCCCTCAGCTGACTCCAGAGATGGAGGTAGAAGGAATTGCCTTTCTTTTTTAAACAGCATCATCTTGGTTCTTAGCTTGGACAGCACCTTTAAGCTCTACCCCCTGCATCAAAATGCACTTTAGTGCCCCTTCACGGTACCTCGTGTGGGGTGGGGACTGAGAACTTTTTGAGATGAAAAAATTAAAAAAAAAATTTTTAAAGATCTTAACTATAAGATTCATATAGTTAATATAGAGGAATCATCCAATGATACTTATGAAGGGAAAATGACCTATTTTCCTTCGCCACTCTGAGGACCTAACTCAGTAAATGCAGAGGAGGCTGAGGAAACATGGAAGAGACACGACCTCAGCAACCAGCCTTTTCTCCAGCGTGGTCAATCCATCTCTACAAAATCAGTGTATAATGAGATTTCCACTTAGTGACTAGCTGATTGAAGGGGAGGGCCTCTACCCAAATACTCAACTAGGCCTTTCTTTTCTGAAGCATTTCAATTTGTCTTGCCTGGGACAACTAGCAGAACAGTCCAGAATTCATTGCATACTTTCTAATTACCTCACATTCTCTTACTAAAGAGAACAGATAGAAATAAAACATGCACTCCCCACCTTTAGATAACCTGCACTTGGTTCGTCGGAGGACTTCTAGGATCCCGTTTTCCTGTAAATTAATTTAGGTAACTAAATAGTGTATTCTACCTTTTTTTTTCCCAATGCAATATGACTATGCTAAACCTGTTTCACATTTTTGACCTTCTATTGTTATATCACTTCACATGTTTTATAACTATTTGAAATGCGGAACATGCCTTGCTATTCAGTGACTGCATCGCTACTTATTTTTTATGTCTTTTAGACTTGGGTGTTTAGAATTATGGATATAAATATATTGTAGATCTCAATTTCTTAAAATAATATTTTATTTAATTGAATTTAAAAATGCTTGATCTAGAGAAAGTCCTCCAATGGAAAAGTTTCTACTAAAATTTGTTTTGGGGAAAAAAATGTTTACTTGGCAGCTCTTCCACTGTGCAGTTGATTTCTGCTCCGTCTCTCCTCTTCCCCTCCATTGGGCCAAATTTATAACCATTAATATTAACATTAAAAGAGCTTTGGGTTTGTCTTTATGTAGGTTGCAGTAATGAGGTCAGGGTTGTTCCTTTTGAATGGTTGGCCCTTTGAGCTAATCAGATTGGGGATTTGTTGAAATCTCAAAAAAAAAAAATATATATATATATATATATATATATATATATATATCTCCCATGTTGTCTGCAAAGTGACAGTTTTTAGTGCTTAATCTCCAAATTTTTCCCCCTACTGATACAATCTAAAGAGCACAGGCTCAAAGAGAAAATGACAAGAGGCTATTGTTCCTTCATTCAAGCACATGAAAGGATCATGTGTACTGTATTTGCTGGATCATTACAAGCTCTTGAAGGATCTGCTTGTGAAGTGCTCTGAGGTTATTCTTGGAACACAGAGTGTGGGAGAGTGGGGAAGAGCCAGCTCCAGCCTGAGCAAAGCTGAAGGGTAGAATGACAGTCCAGTTTCTGAAAAGAGAGATATTTTAATTTCAGTTCAGCTTTATTTTCCTAAGATGATATAAAGCCTAATTTTTTTTGTAATTTTTGGCTAGATCTTTGTTTTCTACCTTTGTTTTCAAAAGGATGCTTAAGAAAACAGTTTTTTTCCCCCTATCCATTCACTGCCCTACTGAGAAGACTTAACCTTCCAATCATGACCAGCTTCCATTCCAACTTTTCATACACCTGACTAACTTGTACACATCTCCCACAAATCACATACACGGGATACCTACTAAAATTCTCCCATAAACCTAACACATACACAGGCATACACATATAAAATACACTCATATCACACGCTTAGAGAATGACAGATTTCAGGCAATGGCCAGTAGTAAGTATTGAGTTTCTCTGACCTCAGAATCTGGTTGGGCTTTATGATCTAAAAACTGTGGTTTAGAAAAGAGGATAATTGGTAAAGCTATAATTTCAAAATACCAGGTCAAAGTTGCAAACACACTAATGATGGAATCATTTCATTATTAGTTTCTTTCCCAGAAAAGCTGAGAGGGCACACTGTTCCATCTGACTTTTTTTTTTTTTTTCCATTAATAGCCCTTCTATTCAGCAAAGAACTGCCCACATGCCAGGAAAGTGCTACAGTCCTTCTAAGCATTTAAAAATGGGGATCAAGCTAGATGCAGCCAGTTGGAATACTTAAGATCTTTATGCCAAGACACAATAACCTGACCTGCAGCTGTTGTATTGACCCCATAGTATATCTAGCCAAACTGTAGTCTTTTGGACACACAACTTTTTGATCATTCACTATAACTTGCAAAGCTTCATGCTCCAGTCCTGGCTGTTCTAGTACCAGTCCTATACCTTTAAATGGGGCTTAATTCCCAGCTATAATCCTGGCCAGATTGATTTGAAAGTCAAGTGGTTGAAGCAGCTTGCATCTCCTTTGTCATTCCCAATTTCCTTTGGGAGAAAGAAGTCAATGAAAGAGATTTACTTAAATTTTCCCCCTTATCTCTTGATCATTAATTATTAAGACATGGGTAAAATTCATTTATCTCATGTCTTTTGGTTGATTGAATAATATAGTTACTTTTTGAAGGCCCATAATTTCTTTGTGATAAAACCATTTTTCCCAATGTGACAGTCATATATAAAATGTGAAACTAATGTTTCTTAGAATGATGAAAATCGTCACAATTATATATGGCCCTGCAGTACTCCCTTAGTCCCTCCCCCCACACACAAAGAAACTATGAGTTGCAAAAACACTAATTACAAATTAAGAAGCAAAGCGATTATGTTAAGTGGCTATGTTCTTTAAATTTTTACAATGTAATAGATGACTTCTAGGCAAAATTTTGGTATGATTACCATTAAATAGGAAAACATGCCATGCTTTACTTTCTATAAGTTGCTAATCACTGTTTCTTTGATTTCAATGTTTGATATTGTTGCAGAAGTTTATAAATCTTTGGTCTTTATATTTAAAATTTATTAATTATCAATTCTTCCTTCTAACAAATATGCACTGAACACCTGCTGTGTTAGAACAATTGTCTTGGGTAGTAAAAAGAGGGGAA
The DNA here is from genome assembly GCF_001604975.1 of Cebus imitator. Classification (NCBI taxonomy): domain Eukaryota; kingdom Metazoa; phylum Chordata; class Mammalia; order Primates; family Cebidae; genus Cebus; species Cebus imitator. The sequence continues at coordinate 9,954,129 of NW_016107325.1, forward strand.
CACTACAAATTCTAAGGGATAATATTAATGAAGGTGGCATGAAATAATCAAGCCTTCTCAAATCCTCTTAATATGTGATTTTATCAAGGGATATTAGAAAAACTGACATCAGTTCTTGTCTAATTATATGTGCGCTGAAACTAAAAGATACTTCTTTTTCCCAAATTAATGGAACTCACTGGATCTTCCTTCATCTCTCTCCCTCCACCTGAAATTTATGAATTGAATCTGGACTCAGCTAGTACTGAATCAAATGAAAAAGAAATTTTTGATTAATTGCTTTTTCAATGTTAGAACTATATAAGTGATGCTAAATTTATACCAGCAGACTCCTATCAGACATTTTCAAGGAGGGTTTGACTCATGCATAACCCAGGAAACATTTCAGGACACTTTTAAGACAACAGTGTGGAACATAATCACTCTTACTTCTATTTATAAAAAGCCTATCAGAATAGCAAAATTCTGTCAAGTTCCAAAGACATCACCTTGCAGCAGGTGGAAAACAGAGAGGTCGTTACACTCTGTCACTTTCAGCTGGAGTTACAAACCATCAAATTAATAAGTGGAAAATTTATATTCTCAGAAGCCAACAGGAGACTGCCTTTTTAGAAGGTGTTGGGAAGCCTTCTCTTTCTCAAAAATGTAACTTAATATTTCTTTTTAAAATGGCATCTGCTCCTTATTCTCTTGAAGACAGTTTGCAGTGCCAGTAGAGCCAGCATATGAAACACCAAGATTAAATGGTAAGCACCTTTGTGCTTTCAAAGACAAGACTTGTCTGTAATTTTAATTGGAACTGTTGGTTGTATTCTTACCACAACCAAACCCAAAGTTTAAAGCCTGATCACTCTTACGTCTAATATGAATTTGCAACTTCTGATTGCATTACTTTTTCTGAAATCTGCTAACTAGTGCTGGAATAACAAAAATGCCTAAGTCAAAATGCCATAGCTTTGCACCAATAGCACAACTCATCAGATGTTTTCTGCAGTATTAAGGAATTTAGGTGACTTAATTGAATATCAGCAATTTAAATACCCACCAGAATTATGGAAGTATCAGAGTGGAAGTGAGGATGAAATAATGCTTAATAAGTGGTGATGTCTATTAGGAATTATAAAAAATGTTCAATAGAGCTAAGCTAGATTTTATTATGCTATAAAGACTAGAGTTACAAATGGCAGACCTAAACCTAGAAGGAGCAGTTACAATGTAGACACCTTTTCAGCCCAGTTGGTGCTCACATCTGCTGACCAACATTCATATCGATTACATTTTTACTGTCTATAAGTCATTTGATGCTTTAGAATAATAAAAACACACACCTACAGCATTCGAAATGAACTATTTTGTTAAAAAAATAAACACATTTTATGTTAAAATAACTGATCGATGACTTTCATGATTGTAAAAAGTAAAAAGTACAGACATTTAAAAAAGCTCTTCTTTAACATTTTACCTACTAAATCTAGATATTCAATGTGACTCCTTAAAACAGTCACTTCTAAATTTTACTTCAACTCCTTTCTTGTTTTTTTCAAACTAGATCATGAAACCTTCTTCCTAAACAATGTAGGTTTTTTTTTTTTTTTAAATTCTTTTTTTGCCAGAAATTCAAGCTCAAACATTCGATATAACCTGTGTTTTACCTGGTGATCAGTTCTGGGACTAGTCTAAGTCTGTACTGTCTTGGCATACCTCGGGTTTCCTATCCTGAGAGTGGTAATGCTAATATAATGATGGGAAGCAGGAGAGTGAATTTGACTGGATTCAATGCCAAAACCAATATGCTTCAGTTCACTTTTCTATGTAGATTTTAAAATATTACATCTAGCCTAGAATTTTAGTATATACACATACTTGTCGTATCTGTGAGTAATGAGGTCATTTCCAAGATATAAGTCACACTGGTGACTACGTTCTTTTACTTGTGATAAATATATCACTATACAGGATAATTGCTTTTATAAATTTGATCGTTTGCTTTGGCTTATAATTCAAGAAATGTCAACTTCACTGTGTCATCTTATGTGATCCCTCATAAAAGTTTCTGGCAGGACTAAAGTTTCAAAGGAATATGATAGAATTTATTTTAGACAATATTTGTATTCAGCATGCTAACAATGTAATTCCTTTCTTTGCATTACTCATTACCATGGCTATAGTTAAATTCATTCATTCATTAACTCATTTTAGTGACATCTGAGGCCATTTAAACATTTTTAAGATAATGTATATTGATTAGAAAGAGTTAGGAGAGAAATTTATGGTAGAAATTAGCCTTGCCATTGTCTAAGTTAATTTATGTGACCTGATTGAACAATTTTAGTTGTAACTTTGGAATAGCTTCTTTGTTGAGTATCTCTTTCTTTCTCTTTCAGTTTTCTACCAATATTTTTATCTGTCTTGGAATTATCTTAAAATGTATTTATTAATGAGTATCTAGAAGCAGGTTGACTTAGAAGATGTCTCTTTCAAATTTATCTAGGTACTTGTGATATATATAAATGTTAACTTCACTGTGATACAAGGGTCACAATGTCACAAAGCGATACAAATGTCAACTTCACTTGTGATACAAGTACCTAGATAAATTTGGCAGCAGGCATCAAGTCCTACTGCCACACTGGATAAGACCACTATCCACCACCCTCCTTGTCAGGGTCATGGCTTCCTAATAATGGTTTTGCTGTGGTATCTATATAGGGTACCTATGGAAAAGGAGTTTGAAATTTCTACCTTTGTCGTACATTGTATACAATTTTCTTTTGCTCCTCCTTTTTATGTGGTCACCAAAAAAAGCTTTTTTCCTTAGCCATTAAGCAGCCCCTCTTTAAAACAAATTTAAAGATCTATATACATTTTACAACTTTATTTAATATAAAAGAGGAGAAAAAATAAAATCCAAATCTGAATTACCCTAAAGTGGAAAAACCGAAATATCTAACCTAGGAACTTGCTGCCTGGTTTAGTGTTGATCCTTGAGTTATTTAATGGTATCCAAATGATATCTGAAGATGACTGATTTTAAGATGTAATAGTTGGCAAAGCTATTTCATTTATATCTCAGTAAAATAGAACCCACTGCCGTGGATTACCACCTGAATCCTGATTCATTAAGCACTAGTCATGCCAAATGGGGATCTCAGAATAGTTTGTTTCAAAGATACTCACAATGGCCAACTGTGTGTGAATAATGGAAAGTTTCAGATTCTTCTGTATTCTTCAAATGTTACAGTCCTGAGACTAGAAGGGATCTCCAGAGGTCATATGGCTCATCAATCTACCACCAGGGAGGACTGTCACTCAGGCATGCCCAACAGGATAGATGGCCATCTATTCTTAACATCTCTAGGGAAGGCACTTTCCTTGGCAACACAATTTAGCTCTCTTAGGTTTTCTCACAATAAGAAAATATCTTGGCCAGTCTTTGAGGGCTAGGCACCTGGCAACAGTTGTGGTGATTTGGGCCATTGTACTAGGGGACTCAAGGGAAGCTGGGTTTCCCTCTACATTTGATAATTATTACTTCACTAAGTGATCATTTCATACGTCTCCCAAGAAATCAGATTTTTAGAGAAAGACATGGATACAGAGACAATGCTCAGTAACATAACCAGCTTTTGACAAATATGGCCTTACTGGGTTTTCATTTTTGTTGCTGTTGTTTGTTTTTGTGATTGCTCTTATGTCAGTAGGTAATGTCAGGAAAAGTGACTGACTGTTTCAGATCCCCAGTGACAAACATCAGAACTAGGATCAAGTGACTTGACTTTTAACCTGTTATATTTTCTGAGAAGTTACAATTACAAAAAGTAAGCATTTTCTACATTCTTACTTTTAAGTATGTACCTTCTCATTAATCTTTCCTTGGCCTAAAATGACAAATAAGAATCCAAAGTTTTCCACTCCTCCTGGGAGAGATAGGAGTAGTTGTGAAGAGTCTGTTGGAATAAAATGTCTCCAGAGATTTACCCAGCCACCATTTGATCCCAGCCTTTGTCCCTGTGTTATTTAAACAATGGCTGCTTGCTTTCTCAGGGATCAGGAAAATGATTTAAAAATTTGTCTTCTTGACAAGGCCTGAAAATGAAGGGAAGAGTCCTGGAGAATGGTGATTTTTCTGGTTACATCACTTGACTCAAGCGCTCCCTGCAGCTTTCAGAACCTTTTCTGTTTGCTCAGAGTCGATACCCAACTCAGAACTCTCCAGAAGATGAGGAGCACCCCTGAAATCAATGTATTGTTTCTCCATGGGATATTTTTCAATCTTGGTACAGCTGCATATCTCCCCATCTCGGACGCTCTTGTGAAACGACAGCCACATCAGTGTGGTTACTCCCCGCAGATAACATTAGGGGAAAATGATCCTTTTTATTAAAAAAAAAAAAAAAAAAGGTAAACCCTATCGAATGATCATGTAAAGAATGTTGAATAAAATTTGGCCCATGTTTTAATTGACTCTAGGCACCTCTATGGGAATAAGTCTGAGGCATAGTTTGTGAAACATGTTTCAAAAGTGTTTGATGTATAATAAATGCTAGACATTTACAGTACAGAAATAGTTTTAAAAAAAAAAAGTAAACCTGTAGATTACAGCTCTGTTCCTAAGAACCTCAGCCTTTATTGTGTCTTAGTAAAGTTAATCTGCTTTATTTTTAGTTTATTGAATTTCTGGTGTAATAGCCTCTTAAGATAGAACTATTAATACATATGTACTGGTTAATGCCTGTTTATGCAGAAAATGGCACTTTGTTCTTTCAGTGTGTTTCCTTCCGTGTCACAGGGTATATCAATTTGATAGATCATTTGACATTTGTCAAAAATACATTTTTCCCATTTACAGAATATGTACAATTGGTTGCATAGACATATGTCACTTTTTGCAGTGTCTTTATCTTGATCATAGTTTTTTAGACATCAACTGTGTCTCACTTTCCAACTGCCATATAAATTTGGTACATTTTCAAATTCTGGTGGAATCTAGTGAGCTGAATGTACTGGTAGATCAAATGATCCAAAGGACTTGGGTGTTATCTTTCAGTCTGTGTTGAACCATTCAGACATTGGGAATGGTCCTTACACAAGGGAAGTCTTTTGAGAATGTCTGTTTTACTTTTTATTTGTTTGTTGCTGGAAAAAAAAAAAAAAGAGGCAACTTTAAAAACTCAGAAAAGCCACTGAACTGTATTTTCTGATGTTACAATTAGTTTTATCTTTCAACTGATTCTTATTGTTACTTTTACTCAGTATCAACAGTACTTCAATAGATGTTTATTAGATATGTTAAATCTAATGAATTAAAAAGGTCGAAAGGGAAGAAAATCAACTCCAATCCACACATACAGTCATGTTACACTAAGATGTCATGTTGTATGTCGCACAGTTTCTAGACTGATTTCTCTTGTGTATAAGTTATAACATCAAAAATGCCAAAGGGTATATAAAATAAGCTACAGTAATATTCAACAGAACTTATCCTGGACCTTATGTTGTAATAATTTATTCATATTAGCTGTAGTCTTCTGTATTTATATTTTCAGTATTTATTATGAATGACATGGAAATTTGTGTATTTATTGTGGCTTTTTATTGCAGTGTGTATATATATATAACAAATAAGCATTTTTAAGTCTTATCCTTAAGTTTCTTTTATTAGTGGCACTTGTATTATGCTGTACTTTTTATTATATATTGTACAATATCTTGTCATTTGTTTGCAGCAGAGTAAAACCGGTTTCTAAGTTGTATCTACTGTTGCATTTCTGTTGCGTGTTGTGTGAAATGTTTGTTCTTACATCCTGAGATGCAATCCCTGAGATGCTGTCCCAGCATACACAAGAATACCCCTCTCCCTCTGTGTAACAGATAACATTCTTGAAAAGTTGTGTGTGAAGCCAGTTCCTGTGAAATGGTTCATTACATTGTAATTTCAAAGATGTGTTAACTTTATTAGGATTTGTCCATAAGTAAAGATGCTTATAAGCACTTTACTTTCTCAGCTATTCAACCCTTTCATAAGTGATGATGTGCAAACAAACACAAGGGCCAGAGGGGAACTCTCTATGTAAATGAAATCTGGAGGATATTTTTACAAGGACAAATCCAATCTCTCGTAAGTAGCATCCTCTCTTTTAACTGCTTAGTAGTATTTTTGTTTTGCTTTGCTTAAAGCATAATCTGCATGATTTGGTGGTTAGAATATATGTGTACGCTTAGGTACATATATATGACCATCTGCTTAAAGCTACTGGCTTCAGGTAACTAAAACTTAACTTTTAATGGCAGTAGGATGAAGGAAAAAAAACTGTTATTTTTAATCTCCTATCATAGGCAAGATACTTTCTTCCAACAATTTGTTTTATATTTGGAGACTGGATCTGTATTTTTAAAAGCAAATAACAGTATGTGATTGTGTGATTATTGTAAAACTCAAATTTGAACATGTTGTTCACTTAATTATAAATAATTTGTGGTGTTCCCTCCTCCCTGCCAACAAAACAAAATTCAAACTCCTTGGAATGCCTCACAGGTTGCCTGGGATCTGGGTACAATCTCTCTCTTTACTTTGCATGTCCTCCCACAAGAGCAGTTCCTTAGATTTCACTTGCTACTCCTTTTTTTCCCTGCTTCTGTTTAGCTTGTCTCTTCTGCCAAGAATATACACCCTCTAAACCTATTGTGACGGCACAATTCTAATGACCGTCTATTTATTTTTCAAAAGAAAACTCAAATATTCCTTTCTTTATGTTGCCCTTCCAATATTACTGAAAATCGATTACCTGCTGTTTTATGCCCAAAGCAGACATGTATAAGAGCCCATTCGAGTCTCATTGCACTCACTTATTTATGCATCTACTCTCCCTCAGTGCTTCCTGAGAACAGAAAACACTTCTCCTTACTCTCTGTCTTCTCGGCATTTAGCTTAGTGTTTAAAACATGGTAGATGCTTAAAATACATTTACTGATGTATGCAAAATGCAAAATTGAGTGATGCAAAGTCCACTCCTGTACAGGAGTTCAGATGAGGGAAAGATGGCTGGCTGAAATGGTGGAAAAGGTGTCAGATTCAGAGACAGGGAGAATGTCAGCTATCAGGGGCACCCCATAGTCCACATTATGCAACAATTTGAGGAAAGACCGATGAGGACCAAGTCACTTCTCTGTGAGGGGAAGAAGGACCTGGTTAAGAACAGATAATTTACTATCAGGGACAAATGATGAATCAGGTGAGGAGAGTGCATTTAGATAGTGCAAAGTTTTAAAGATCAACCCAAGGAATCTGGCTTATATCCTTGGGGAAATAAGGAAATCCTGAAGATTTTCAAAAAGGAAGATCAATCAAATAAGAGTGATTTGCGGTGTGGGGTATCAGGGTAGCTGCCATGCACAGACAGTTTGGGAGGATGGAAATACCAAAGTAAAAATCTTTCCAGTCACTGTTGCACTCACTACTCATTAAAAAAAAAATAGTGGAGAACTACTCTGATTTAGGATACTGTACAAGAATGTGCTACAATGATGAGGCAGTAGGGAAAAGACAGGCCGGGTCCCTCTAGACAAGCAAGTAAAAAGATGTGGCTAATTCCAGCAGGGAAAAAGCCAGCTATTTGAAAGTCCATTAAGATGTGAGAAATTAAAGGTAACAAAAAAAAATATGAGCTTAGGTGGAATATGGGAAAGGACATAAGAAGATAGACATCATCAACAGAAATTAGAATCTTATAAGGAAGAAGAGATGTGTTCATTTTGGACAGCTTGAAATGATGCTGGGATACTCAGTGAAAATAACAAATAGACAGAAGGAAATGTAATGCAGAGCTTAGTCAAAGGTGTAAGATTTGGAGCGAATGGGGATTTAAAGTGGAGAATATGTATAGAAGGAACTAAACAGCAGAGAGCACTGAAGCTTTACAAAAGCTGGCGTTTCAGGTTGTGCTCACCATAAGCACACAACTGAGGTGGAGTTTAGCATGCAGGATTTTTATGAGGAATCAATTCCTGTGAGAGCTGCGGGAGAAAGCAGATTAGGAAAAGACAGATATCAGGCTGTGATCCAGACCAACCCAACCCCACCGGTGTGCTCTGGAGGATAAGGGATCCTCTGAGTCGTCCTCTCGCGGACTGAAATGGCTGGGCCTTTGTAGCCAAACCACAATCAGTCTCTGAATGCTGTCCACCTCAGAAAGGGAGTGCTCTCAGATGAGCTGGCACCCTGCAGTGAGGAAAAAGCCTGAACAGAGCTGAAAGCTGGACGGTGTTTTTTCTGACATCGCTCCTAGGACCCGGGACAAGACCTTGTTTAAGGCAAATTTTTAAAGGTAAAACAGCTCCGTGTCTTCCACATCCACCCCTCATGTCCTCAGATTCATGTCATCACTTAAATTTCAGGGAACACCTCCTTCAGGATTCTAGTGGGCCTCTCTCCCTGGGAAAAACTTAAAGAAGCAAGGTTAGTAGAATAAATGACTCTTCTGCCACCCTGGCTGGTCCTAAATCCACAACTAAAACTGACCATCTCCCTCTCTCACTATTAATTCTACATTCTTCTCAGCTTCAGCAAACACAGTTGCTAGTTTCAATGGCTTACTTGATGGTATGACCCAGAGCCAAAAGGCACCTAAGTGAATATTACTTCCTGCTCCTCTTATGTAATAGTAGGCCCATCTCTTCCTCAGGATCTAGGTCAAATACCTCTTTCAAGATGAAGTATTTTTTCTCCTTGCCTAAAACCTCTAAGATGTAGCAATAGCTTAAGTCCAATGAAATTCTTTAGTCCCCTGATAGAAATGTACCCACTTCGAGGACTAGGACCTTTAACCCTGCAAAGACATGTAACCTATAGAGTTATGGACTAGGAAGCACAATTTTCTCCAATGTGTCATGTTAAGTGGGGCCATTCCTACTTCCACCTGATGGAGTTTGGACCCATGTCCAAATATATATAATAATATATATAATATATAATAATATATATTATATATATAATAAAAATTTATTATATATATATAATTTATATATATAATATATATTACATATATATTATATATAATAAATATATAATAATATGGAGGACATATTATTATATAAAGGTTTTTGATTCAATGTATATACTGGATCCTAGAGGATAATAACCAATTCTTGCAGAACATCATCTCCAAACTTGCACTTCAACTGCACCTCCTACAGGCCAGTCAACAATCTGTTAGGCCAGGAGTTCTGAAGTCTGTGATATGATCAGTGTGCCCGCTGCCACACCTTCTTGAATGTAAATTAGTTCACCTGCTCTGATATAGTGTTATGTGGGATCCCATGTGAGTAGATCAAATATATTGTAAGTCCTTGAATAATGGTGTTAGCCAAGGCCCTGTAGGTAACAAAGGCAAACTTATACTTGGAATATAGGTCTATTTTTATTTAAAACAAACAACAAATAGAAACACAAAAAAATCTCTGGTCCTTCTAAGATGGAAGGGGCTCAATGTAATCAATCTGCCAACAAGTGACTGGTTAGGCTCCAGAAGAATAGTGCCATATGGAGGGCCCAGCATCAGTCTCTGTTGCTGGCAGACTGTACATTTGGCAGCAGCGGGAGATTTATCATTCTTGGTAAGTGGCAGGCCACGCTCATGGACACAAGCAGAGCTTTCGTGGCTGCCACTGCCACCCAATCCATGTTCCTATCACGGCAGCCCTGGAGTAGCCAATGACTGAGGCTGGCTGCTTGCTGCCAACTGGCCAAGTTATTCTGTCTATGTGAATACTGTCAAAAACAAATATAACAGGAGCCACAAATGTGAGCTGCATATGTAATTTTAAGTCTTCTCATAGTCACCTTAAAAAGAGTTTAAAAAGATAAAATTAATATTTTATTTAACCTAGTATATAAAAAATTTAAACATGTAATCAATATAAAAATTATTAGTAATACTTTACATTCTTTTTGGAAGACTAAGTCTTTGAAATCCAGTGTGTACTTTGCAATTAGAGCACATTTCAGTTTGGAGTGGCCATATCTGGCTTGTGGATACAATATTGGACAACACAGGTCCACACCGTTGTTTAGTGCATCTTCTGTGGTGGGTGCTCTCTAGTTAACAGGTGTTAACATGTGACACAAAGATCTTTGCACTTTGTGTCCACTCTCACATGTCATTCACATGCTTATGCTCCAAGCTTCCTTTTCCCCAATCTTCTAATATCTCTGCTTTCAGCATCCTGAGCCAGGCCATTCACTTCTACCCATCAGTCCATATATATTCTGACAGAGCTCCTACTTATTAATCCACACAAAAAGAATAACCAGGTGGACCTTAAAGCTCAGCCTATTTTAAGAATTTTTCTCTAGCCCCATGAGCTACTCCTGAGCAAGCCTGCAGTGTAGCTGCCATGCATTTTTGGCTTATACGACATCCACCTACTAAACCAGCTCATCTATAAACTAAATCTGAAGGCTTTTTCCTCCTCCAGCAGTGAACCATGTGGCATTCTCCATATGGAGTGAGAACTGAGCTGAGGAAGAGGTTCAAGTACAACAGTGGCAAATGACATGGAAGAAGGGACTGTCTTGTCATGTAGCTTTTTTGTGTCTTTCAGTCCTATTTATGCTCAATCCAAGTTTTCTACTTCTAGAATCCATCTCTTACAATAAAGCACTGCTAGCCTTGCCTTAAGATATGGGGTTCCACAGGTGCAGTGCCTCGGTGTCCCATAGCAGGGACTTAATCTCTTTGAGGTTTCAGCAATCTATCAGGAGTTGTTTCTCAAAAGGTGTACAGATTGCTGCTACAAATGGCAAAGCTTTAATCCCAGATCCTACGTTGGGATTCTACCACTGGCACTTGACATGATCTCCACACAGCATCCACACAGCTGCTACCTCCAATACCATGATGTCTGCTGGATCACATGACCCAAGCAACAGGGCTTGGTGGACTGCAACCAATACCTCCTACAGAGATTTTTCCTGCTGTATGTCTCACTCAAAGCTGGCAGCTTTTCACATTGCCCGACATACAGGTCAGATCGGTATTCCTAAATAAGAAATATGTTGTCACCTTGAGAACTTAAAGAGGCTTACCAAGTGTTGTGCTTCTCCTTTCATGGTGGGAGTTGCAGCATGTAATAACGTATCTTTACTATGGAAGAGATATCCTGAACTCCCCACATGACAGAATCCCTAAAGATTACATTAGTGTGGCAGGCTCCTAACTCTTCGAAGGGTTTCTCTCTCATCCTCCGTTGTGCATGCATTTCACCAATGACACCAGCACGCTGACAACTTATTGCTCATCTGGCCTAATAAGCATAATATCATAAAGAAGTGGTATTCTGTTGAAAATCTGGAGAGTTGAGATCTCTTTCTGCTATATTATGACAGAGTACAAAACTAAATATATATTGTTGCCCATTCCATGCACATGCAAATAATTTCTGATCCTCTTTTTCTAATTGGAATAGAAAAAAATACATTTGCCATTCACATGACCTCATCCATGTGACTGAGGTTGGTTAACCCACTCTAGCAAAGATGCTACATCTGACACAGCAACTGCAATTAAGGCTACCACTTGACTGAATTTGTAATAATCTACTCTCATTTTCCAGTTTCCATCTGTGCTCTACAAGAGCAAGTTATGGCATTAAGATTATTTAAGTAGGGATATGAGAGCAACTACCACCCCTATATCTTTTAGGTTCCTGAAGATACTAATAATTTCCATTATTCCCCTTGGGATACAACTTACATTTTATTTACTACCTTGATTTGGGTCAGAAATACAGTTTCAGAAACTTCCACTTGGCTCTCCCCACTTCGATAGCCTCTGTCCCACTCACCATAGGTTCAACGTTGGCATTGCATGTATTCCAAACATGTTCACTTAAATTATGTACTTGGAATCAGGGAAAATGACCACTGCGTGGGTCCTCATAACTAGAGGACTTACTGCAAGCTAGATCTCTGCCAGGATTCTGTTAATTACCTAGTTCTTACATGCTCCCGCTTTAGAACAAGAGGGCCCCATGGTAAGGCTTCAGTTCTCCAGGTATTAATGTCCACTCAGACCCAGTGTCAAATGGTCCCAAAATGTTTTGAGTGTTCCCCTTTCCCTTGTACATAGTCACTCAAGTAAACAGTTGTAGGTACCTTTAAAGATGGACTGGGGGAATCGTTATCACATACACTTGCATTGTGTAGCTGGGTCTTTCTTCCTAGGGACCTGGCCTTTTCTTTGGTCAGTAGGTCCTGGGTCTGAAAACTAACTCAGATCTGGAAAGTGGGCAAAATACTACAACATCTTATTGAGGTGACTACCTTATTGGGTGACTACCTCACTGGGGGTGAGTTCCTTCAATAATTGGGGCTTCTAATTCTTTACCTTAATTTCTTGTGACGGTATAAAGAGAAGTATTCTTGTTGGCTGCCCATCTATTTTGTCTTTGTGGGTATAAGTTTCTGTTAACCATCTCTACAACTCTCCGTGGTCAGGACCCATTGGCTGCCACTCTGACTCTGCTGCTCATTATGATCATTGGATCCACCTGCTTTATAGCAATTACGTGGCATCTCCTGTCCTCTGTTGTTTCAGGGTCTTCTCATTTCCATTGAATTGCTTGTGCCTCAGTACCAACAGTGATGGGGTCCACATTACTAGCCAAGTGACAAATGATGAAGCCTCAAAATTTATCTTATCAATTTTGTTTTTGGACCATTCTGGTGCAAAATTTCAGATTGGGCTTTTAAAGACTCTGAAATGGAGTTGTACTTGCAAGATATTTATTAAGTTTCAACAGCTGTGGAAGCCAAGAGGAGGAAACAATTGAACAGAGAGACAAGTTGAATTATGAAGCAGGCCTGACAGAGCCCCACCACAACCTTCAGAGAATTCCAGAGCCACATGACCTTTTGGAGTTGTCCCCTAGTATGCCAAATTTTTCAGATTTTTATAGCTCTTCCATGATCAATCATGGGATGTGGACAGCGAAGGAAGGTTGTGCTTTCGAGCAAGGCATCACTCTGCAGCTGAGGTCATCTCTGAAAAAGAAGTAACAGCCCTGAAAGAAAGCTGAGTGGTGCATCTCCATATCCATCACAATCAGATTTGGGATTCAAAAGAAGGAAATAAAGACATGATTTTGTAACCAAGAGAATCCAGCATAGGAGTTAAGAGAGAAATGGAGAGTCTTGAGTTTACTTTTTAAAAGGGAACATGTATATTTACCAGGACAGGAATTGTCCTTCATGAAAATCAGATCACACATGGAGTACCAAGTTCCATTATGGCTACTGCAGTTTAAAAGGAATATCCATGTACTGAAATGTGTTCAGAGGAGAATTATCAGAATATTAAAGGAGCTAAAAAACACAACAAAGGGCTAGTTAAAAGAACTAAGGTTTACACTGCATCAAAGTTTTCTTCAGACATCTAAAGAAGCTTGAAATTATTCCCTGTGCAATCAAGAGACAAAGGTCTGGAAAAACAGAAGTTAGAAGTCTAGGAAGACAGAATATAGGGAGGATAATTTTAATAATTAAAACCAGATTAAAAAGTACTGTAGGAATAAGTTAGCCAGACGAAGGGGAAAAGAGGCATTTTGGATCAAACAGCCACCCTATAGGCAACCATGGAAAGTTCAGATTGGCCAAATACAAGATCGTAGAGACTGGCCAGAAAGGAAAATGACTATGACGTCCATGCCAGATTATCATGTTCCTTGAATCTCACACTTAGGACTTTGGATACTATGCAGTGAAGTAGTGCCTGGCTTGGCACTTCAAAAGGTGAAACTGACAGCAAGGAAGATAATGGATTAGGTGAGGGGTATGAGATAGAAAGCAGGTAAACCAATTAAGAGTAGCTGTGTCCCATAGAATTCATGTCTGTCTTTCTGCTCATTGTATTTGCAGTACCTGACATTGTACCTTCATACAAAAGACCCTCAATAAATATGAAATAGATGAATATTCAAGGAAAGTACCAATGGTTGTCTAAACTAAGACAAGGGCCATGGGAATACAGAGGGTCGACATTCAAAAGATCTGTAGAAGGTTGAATGGAAGTTAAAGGAGAAGGAGAAGCCAAGGATAATAGATTTATTCATTTGTTTCTAATGGCATATATGCTGTGGACCTGAAATATTGAAGGAATAGTGGTTGGTGGACAGGTGAAGGGAAGGAAAAAAAAGATTGCTAAAGGTCCTGTTAATCGTCTATGATTAGGCTCTATCTGTTGTTGAAATTTCTCAACAAAATCTCTACAAATGTGCTTTCTCATAGATGTTTTCTATGCACAAGTTCCCTGTGATTACCAGCACCCTGTCAGTATAGAACAGCCTGTTTCTTTGCTTTTCTCTGGTAAAGCAAAGCAGCAAGCCAATTACTGAGATCATTCAGATGAAAATTTTACTTTTGCCTGAATTAGCCAGAGAATTGAAGCATAAATGGACCTTTTCACTTGACTGATTGAGATAATTGCCTCACTTTTCTAGGGGAGACCTATAGCTGGGAGGCTGTATTTGGTCACCAAAACATGTTTGTAATATACATTATTGACTTTTCTTGAAACAACTCTGCTTGGCTAGGTGCCACACTCAAACACTTGCCCTTATCTTTTTAGGTATTTGATACAATGCAGAGAAATACCATGCCTGGGAAACTCAATGTTGAATTCTTTCATTCTTGGGCAGCCCTTAAACACATCAGCTCAGGCCTCCAGAAGAGGTAAAATGGCATCTAGGGGAGTCTGGGAGGAGGCAGGGCAGGAGGCTGGTTCAGTGGATAAGACACAAGAAGTGAGAATTAGCTCCAGGTGCATGGGAACAAATGGCTTTTCCTGAAAGAAGTGGGTAGGTAGACTTGAAAGAAACATGTAATTTACATTTATTATTGGGAGGGGTGAGAGGAGTTAATAAAGAGAGCTGAGTAGGGACAGACAATTAAAGCAACAGCAGGGCTCCGATCAGAGCCTTTGGCCTGGATCCTGAGTAATAGAAGCTTTTTTCTAACAGCATGTGACATGGGAAAGAAGGCTTCTAAAGAAACAGCACAGCATCCGAGCTTTTCTGCAGCTTTTGCTATCTGGTGGCCTGCTATGACAGCCTAGGCGTGTACAGACAATGAGTGGTCAGTACTGACCTAGAAAATTTACTGAAAGCAAGATGTGTATTAGAAAAACCCGCACAAACCTCAAGTCTATGAGGAAAGGTTGTCATGTAAATGTGTCTGTAATTACTTTGTGATGGCTCCCCTTACTGGCCAACAGGCA
>NW_016107325.1:9969907-9987860 GCF_001604975.1 Cebus imitator
AAAAAAAAAAAAAAAAATGTTTTCATGTTAATCTTCAGTAGGTGTTTAGAGTCTGTGTATGTTTTTCTGATTATAAAATATGATTGCTTTAAACTTTTTAATTTTTAAACTTTTATATTACCTGTAGTTTCAAAAGCAATTTGAGGTGATGGATGAGACATACCCACACATCAGGATTGATATATTCAATCAAGCTGCATTTTGGAGAGAGATTATATGTTTGCAATAGGAGGCTATCATTGTTTAAAGCAATCTTGATTTTTTTTTTGTATTGTTTCATCATTTGGAATATTGCTTTAACTGTGTCAAACTGATATACATTAAAAGTATATCTTGTAGTATCCATAGGTCATTCAGAATCAACTATCTTGAATTAGTAAAGTTAAAATGTTGTGTCCAAAATGATAAAAACGATCCATATATCTTCCAAACGTTTCCCCTCAATTCCTAAAGAATTATCTTAAAAACGTCAAATAATGTACTAAGCGTATATTACTCCCTTTCCCACAGGTTATGTATGTTACTATTTATTTGAATGTATGTACTGGAATATTTTATTTTAAAGATGTTTTGTTAATATCTCTTTATAGGTGTCACAAATATTTTTATGTATATAAAAATTGGTCTAAGAAAACCAATTGAATTGCTAACATCAGACTAATTTTTTGCTTTAATATAAACCAACTGATATATCTTGTTTACAAGACAAATAATATTAACATTTAAAAAGTCACACCATTACGTAGGTATTTTATTTAAGCTGATCCTGCAATAGACAGGATACTCTTGAAACTAGCAGTTTACATTAAGATTATTCATTTTCTTAAGATTTAAAAAAAATTCTTTCTGTATTTTTTTCATATATGCACTGTATTAATTAGATGATCTAAATTTGTTGCTGTAGTAACAAACAGCCCCCAATCTCAATGGCTTAGAACATGGTTTCATTCAGGTCTATCTTCAGTGAATGAGGTACTCCGTCATCCTTGTTTAGGTGTTAAGACTGATGGAGCCCCCACCGTCTGCAACATTCCAGGCAGGGGGAGGAATTTGGCTTCTCATGCACTGCTTCTTAAAGGTTTCTAGCTGTAAATAACACATGCCACTTCCACTCACATTGCACTGATCAAAATAAGTTACATGGACAGAAATAGAACTGTACTTTACTTCCTATTGTCTTAATTGATCCCAAAAAAGATGCTTTATTCTTTCATAGAAAAAAAGAGGTTTGGGTCATGCCATCCTACAGTGTGTTTGGAAGGAGAACAGAAATATTGCTGACCAGCACCAGTAACTCCCACATTCACACTAACTGAGGAACTTGATCTTAATGCAGGGAAAGGGGACAGTGCATTCACAGCTGAGACTCCAATACAGTGACAGGATGTAGCAAAATTTATATTTTGATTTCTTTTTTCACAGAAAGAGGACTAACATTATATTTGTTGGTTAGGTTTAATGTCTGAACTTCTTTCCAAGTCTTACTTTTTACTAAAATGAATTGTGCTTAAATTGAGCTCTCTGAGGATTCCACAGGGATTGATTGATTAGCCTGGTTAGGGCTCCTCAGGATGGATGTCAGGAGTGGGGCAACATCATGAAAGCAGCTGTTTTCAGGGCTCCGGCCTCAATCTTGAGCGTTGTCATGGTGACAGCTGCCCTCAGGAACCCACTGGGAGCCCAGTAGGAGCACTGGCTGCCAGAGCTTTGTATCAGTGTGCCATCCCCAGCCTTGCAGAAACAAGCATAATGAACTCTTTAGCCAGGGTGTTTCTGTCTACTAACCTAAGGGACAGTTTATTCTTGCTTGACTTGTCAACTGCCAGATGTCAGTTCAGACAAATCAACTCTATTTTCTCCTTTCTCCTGTACTCTTTCTCTCAGCTTATTTTCAAATCAAATTCCACCTTTCCCCCATTTTGTAGGTACATAATTAACAGCTATTAATAGAGCAGTTTCAATTCATAAATTTAGATATGGTAAAAAAAAAAAAATCCAAAGATTTAAAGCCCTCTAACACAGTACTGCCCAATAGAATTTTCCATGATGATGGAAACGTTTCATATCTATGCTGTTGAATTCTATTGCCACTGGTCACGAGTGGCAACTCAGCATTTGAAATGTGGCCAGTGCAACTGAGTAACCAAATTCTTTAACTTATTTAATTTAAACTTATTTTAATTTTAAACAGCTACATGTGGCTAGGACTAATGTATTGAGCAGCACGGTTCTAGAATCATATTCAAATCCAGGGAGTGCTACCAGCTTTAGCTGGCCAGGGAGGAGTCACAATTAGCAGCATTCTCTTATTCAAAGTAGCATGTTTATTATCTGCTCTAGAACAAATTATTATTATTTTTATTGCTGTATAAGGTGTGCCTTGGCCTGCCCTAACTGGCTGTTGTAAATTTAATTACGTAGCTAAAGAGGTAGAAATGGGGGCATGATTATCTGGGCTGTTACAGGCAATAATCCTCTAGAAGCAAGACTGAAAGGGGAAAGGTGTTACTATTTCTGAATAATATATCAACCACATTACAGTGATTCTACAAAAGAACTGGATCCTAACTGGAAATCATCAATTCTAGTCCCAGATTTTATGCTAGTAAATTGAATTACTTAGGAGGGACACTCATTGGGAGGTTTTTTGTGTGCGTGATTTTTTTTTCCTTTTTTTGCCTAAATTATTCTTCTGTATAAAAGAAAGCATAATAATATTTTCTGTGTGCTTACTAATATGACAGGGGCTTTATGTAAGTCTCATTTATTCCTTTTAAGAAATCCATAAATTAGGGATTATTATGCACATTATACAGATGAGGAAACTGAAGCTTAGCAGAGTTAAGTGACTAAGTTTCCTAGCTAATAATTGGAAGAATCAAAATTCATACTCAAGTATGTCTGTCTCCAAATCCCAATTTCTTTCTACTAAATCACATTAGAATGTTTCTAAAAGCCCTTCCAACTCATAGTCATCACTAAGTGAGTGCCATGTAATAAATATATTGAATGAGTTTTACATACAACCCAAAGTAGGATTCTTAACTGTATTCCATTTTTTAGAACATGGTAACAACTGTAACTACTACTTATTTCCTAACCTGGAACCACTTAAGGTTTCCTAATCAGTGGCTTTCACCCCTGGCTTTGCATTATAATTTTTTGGAGAGTTTTTTTAAAAATGCTAATGCCAAGGATTCTTCTCAAATGACTGAAATCAGAATCTGCAGGAATGGGGCCTAGAGACAGTTTTTTCTTGGTTGTTTTTTGTGTGTTTGTTTGTTTTTGGGGGTTGGTTTGCTTGTTTTTTGGGACATGGTCTCACTCCATCACCCAGGCTGGAGTACAGTGGCATGATCATAGCTCACTACAGCCTCAACCTGCTGGGCTCAAGCAATTCTCCCATGTCAGCCTCCCAAGTAGCTAGGACTACAGTCATGCACCACCATGCTCAGCTAAGTTTTAAATTTGTTTTTGTAGAGATGGCCTCTCACTCTGCTGCTGAGGCTGGTCTCAAACTTCTGGCCTCCAGAAATCCTCCCACCTTGGCCTCCTGAAGTGCTGGAATTACAGATGCCAGCCGCTGTATCTGGCCAGGACAGTTTGTTTTTAAGTCTCTCATAAGATCCAAAAGTGCAGGTTGTGCTGAGAACCATTTCCCTAATGTAAGATGTAGAAACCTACTTTTCTGTGAGCCACCTGCTAGGATTTCAGGACCCTGCCTGCAGGAGGAAGCCCCCTGACAGCTTGGTTAATTTTATCTTCTGTGTTTATGTTAGGGGAGACTGCCAAGTTGAAATGGGAAAGCCATATCCTGTAAGCAAGCCTCTCCACCTAAAGACTAACCATAATGCAAGAGAAATTTTCCATTCCCTCTCAGGAATCAGAATCCTTTGCCACATGCACAACTGGAAAGAAAGTCGTATAAATAGGATAATTACCTGATGGGAGATGGGAGATCTTGCCATTCAGGACTTTGCTCTGAATCCCCTTCCACATGCATGGGTGCTATCACAGTACATGTCAACAGTCAGGTTGCAACAGGGTTTGAGAGGGTTCATTGCTGGCAGGTAATGTCAAAGGAAAGCAGGTTTTATGAAGCAGTGATTCCCAGAGGAGCAAAGAAGTTGAGTAAATAGGGTAGTTCCTAGACTAGAAGAGCAGGCTTGCCTACACTCTCACACCCAAACCAACTGCCTTCTGTTTTGCTTTTTTTGACCCAAATTCTATGCAGAATCTTCTCTTACCAAAATAAAGAAATAAATAACAACTGCAAACAAAGAACTCAATAGTCCCTAATATTACCTAATTTTTGCATGATTTTCAACATGTCAATGTTTATTTTAAAGCACTGTTTTACTAATTTCATTCTTAGCCTCATCCTAAAAAATCTTTAGTGGCATGCCTTTTCTCACAGCAGTGCACTTCAAACTTGGGGAAGCTTACTTAAAAATGCATATTTCTGGACCCATTCCTGGAGGTCTAGAATGGGATACATTCAAAATATATATGTTAAGGATTCCAGCAAGTCAACAGATTATTGGGATAGGCTGAGTAATGGTCCCCCAAAGATGTCCTCATTGCTGTCCCAGAACCTGTGAATGTGTTACTTCCAAAAACAAAAGGGACTTTGCAGATGTGATGAAGGATCTTGAGAAGAAAGGTTATTTTGGTTATGCAGGTGGTCCCAGTGTTATCATACGAGCCCTTATGAGAGGGAAGCAAGAGGATCAAAGTCAGGAAAAGATGTGGTAATGAAGCCAGAGGTAAGAGTGAGGCACTTTGAAGATGGGGGAGAGAGCCATTAGTTAAAGGATGTAGGCAACCTCTAGAAGATAGAAAAGAAAAGGCAAGAAGAGAAATTCTCAGATGGTTTTTAACACCCTCCAAAAGATTGCTGCTCTGCAACATCATTATTTTAGACTTCCAACCTCCAGAACTATGAAATAATATATTTGTGTTATTTTAAGTTACTAAGTTGATGGTAATTTGTTACAGTAATA
Organism: Cebus imitator; assembly: GCF_001604975.1. Classification (NCBI taxonomy): domain Eukaryota; kingdom Metazoa; phylum Chordata; class Mammalia; order Primates; family Cebidae; genus Cebus; species Cebus imitator. The sequence continues at coordinate 9,974,911 of NW_016107325.1, forward strand.
ACTGGAAACTTATACAGTGATTCATGAAAAAGAGCATTATCCAAATAAAACACTTTCTGTAGAAATCAATTTCAACATCTCTCATTATTGTAAAGGATCCTGGAGCACTAGGAGTGAAGTAAATCATTCAACTTCACTCAGGGACTTAGGGAAAGTCCAGAACAAAAGTGGAATTATCTTAGTTTGGTTTTATCTCTTTATCCTGGTGTTTAAGGTAACTTTCCCTAGTCTAGTCCAACCTTTCCCACATTATCCCATTATTTCTATAGTTGTATAAGCAAGCAAAATAGTGGATATATTTTTCCCCTGAATAAGCCCCATTAATTTCTGCTTCACTACCTTTATACATATACTTCCCTCTTCCTTAAGTCCTTCCATTCTTGAATATTAGGCTTCACTAAAGATCAAGTCATGCCTCTTCCTTAGCTATCCAGCATCAGGTGAGTACTGACCTCAGAACTCTTATGGTGTCAGTACAACTGCTCTTTAAAAATCATGATGAAGGATCTCTAGTCTATTTCTTCCTCAGTGTGATGATCTGATTCACTCTGAGGCTTGTAGATACTTCCTAAAGCCCAACTGAAGACGAAATGAATGATAAAGATCTTAATTCAAGTCAAGTGCCTAGATCTTCAAGTTCTCTCTCTTTATGAACCATATATCACTTATTTCCAAAAAGTTTTAAAAATAAATACTCAATGAACATTAAAAAAAAAAATGGTAGAGCTGGGTGTTTCGCTTTGTCGCCCAGGCTGGCCTAGAACTCATGGCTGCAATCCTTCCACCTGAGCCTCCCAAAGGGCTGGGGTTACAGCCATAAGCCACCACATCTAGCCGCAAAGAACTTCAATTACATGTTTTGTTAGTATAGATAGATATCTTCCTAGTTCAACAGTAAAAATCTTCTCAGTTACTCGGCTAATAGATGACAATTTAGTATTTACATCTCATTGAGGTAACACAACATTTTTTATTTCTTTTCAGCATACACCTCACAAAAATCACAATTTTAAAGTGTAGTATTCAGTGCTTTTTAGTATTCACAGAGTTTGTTACCATTACCATTATCTAATTCCAAATTTTTTTGATAAATATTTTTGATAAATGATACTTTCCAAAAAGAAACCTCTTAACCACTAGTAGACATTCACCATTCTCCCTTCTTTCTCTAACCTACTGGCAACCACCAAGCCACTTTCTCACTCTGTCAACTTGCCTATTTTGAACACTTCATGTCAATTAATCATACAATAAGTGGTCTTTTGTGGCTACTTTCACTTCACATAATGTTTTCAAGGTTCATTAATGTTGTCCTATGTATCAGAATCTCATTTCTTTTTATGGCTGAATATTATTGCATTGTATGGATATAACACATTTGTAATCCATTCATCATCAACAGACATTTGGGTTGTTTCCACTTTTCAGCTAATATGAATAATGTTATTTGTGCAACAATTTTTGCTTTCTGTAGTTATTTGTGAAAATAAGTTTTCAGTTCTATAAGGCATATACCTAGGAGCAGAATTGTTAGGTCATAAATCATATGTGTAACTTTTTGAGGTACTGCCAAGCTGTTTTCCACCTTTTCGGCTGCATCACTTAACATTCCCACAAGTAGTGTATAAGGATTACAATCTCTCCACAACCTTACCAACAGTTGTTATTTTCTGTTTTTATTATAGTTACTTGTAGGCATGAAGTGGTGTTTAGTTTTCTAATGGAAAATAATGCTCAACATTTTTATTGGCCTTGTGCCTACTTTTTTGGGGGGGAAAATGGCTATTTAAATCTTTAGCCCATTTCTTCATGTTTTTTGTTTTTTTTTTTTAATTGTAGACCACATAGCTTTTTACATAAAATAGGAGTCCAGAAGTTGGGCTGTATTTCCCAGGTATTATCTAGCATCTTGCCCCCTTTTCATAGGTTTATTTGTATATCTCAGGTTATCAGCCCCACTATAGATCTCCCTCACAGCAAACAAACTTAGGACTTTATAGGAAATGGAAGGAGAGACCACTCTCATGGCTCCAAAAAAGCTTACCAGAATGGTCAATGACTGCCTCCTTCTTATTGCTCTGATCTCAGAGTCCTTGGTTGGTTGTGCAGTTCACTACACTCAGTTACTGTCTCTCCCTCTCTCTCTCTCTCTCCTTCTCTCTCTTTCTTTTGTTTCTGAGACAGAGCCTCATTTGTCACCCAGGCTGCAGTACAGTGGCACAAACACAGTCCACTGCACTCTAGACCTCCCAGGCTCAAACAACTCTCCCACCTTAGCACCCCAAAGCTGGGGCTGCAGACATGCCACCACGCCTGGCTAATTTTTGTGTTTTGGAAGAGATGGAGTTTCACCATTGCCCAGGCTGGTCTTAAGTTCCTGGGCTCCAAAGATCCTCCCGCCCAGGCCTCCCAAAGTGCTGGGATTGCGGGTGTCAGCCATGGCACCCAGCCCACTCAGTTACTCTCTATTGCATTGCCTGTTACCTTATTTCATAGCTTTCATAATGCTCATTATCTGATATTTCTTTTTTGTTTGTTTGTTTGCTGAGTATCTCTTCCCTTTGGGAGTGTGAATTCCATGAAGCCAAGACATTGCCTGTCTAGTGTGTGACTCACTGTGTGACTGATGTTGACACAATGCCTGTCACATGGTAGACTGGGGCTGAGGTTCAGTTCCCAGGGTTCTGGCTCCTCAAGAAATAGCATGTGTCAAGGGGAGATATGTGACATGAGGAAGAACTTTCTAGAGGAGTTGCCAGGTCTTCCAATATCAGACTCCTTTATTTTACTTCTTAAAAATGTTTTAGGCTGGGTGCAGTGGCTCACACCTGTAATCCCAGCACTTTGGTAGGCCGAGATGGGTGGATCACAAAGTCAGGAGATCGAGACCATCCTGGCCAACATGGTGAAACCCCATCTCTATTAAAAATACAAAAATTAGCTGGGTGTGGTGGTACGTGCCTGTAATCCCCGCTACTCAGGAGGCTGAGGCAGGAGAATCCTTCGAACGTGGGAGGTGGAAGTTGCAGTGCGTTGAGATCGCACCACTGCACTCCAGCCTGGTGACACAGCGAGACTCCATCTCAAAAAAAAAAAAAAAAAAAAAAATCTTCTAAAGCAAATCTGGCAAACTACAAGCATACTCATTTTAACAGTAATTATCAGAAGCAAATCTAGATTCTAGAAACTAATTTGACTCAATGATTGTGTTACACTAGTTTAAGGTTAATCTGAAACCCTTAGGTGTCTTTATTCTTCCTGCAATACTAAATACAACATAATCAATACTTTATGCTAAATTTTTGCATAGTTTTAAGCTCATCATTTGCATGGTAGTCTCATTGCTACCATAGAAAAGATAAGGTATGAATCTATATTGCTCCCCAGGAAACTACATTTTATCAGCACTTACCAAGTAGTCATGCCCATCTAAAAACAAATCCTAGCTCTGCCACCCACCTTCAAGAAAAACTTGGCCAAGATCTTTGACTTATCTGAGTCTCTCCCATCTCTCACTGAGGCTTTCCCTAGTGAGGAAAATGCGGCCAGTAATACAGACCTACAGAGCTGTGGAAAGATTAAAAACAAAACGCTTCCCACAAGAGATCAATAAACGTTAGCCGATATTCCTCTCTTTAAATTTCTGTTTCAGCTACAACTCTGTTATGGGTAGGTGTAAGGGAAAGAAATTAGGTAAAAACCTATCTAAAGAAAACAACATTGGGGAAAATAAAGTAAGAATTTTCATTTAATTGGATACCAGTTCATGAAGGTTTTTTCACTGTATGAGTGACTTAAGGATTCAGCACCATTTGGGATTTCCTCTTGGCTAGAAATTGGATTTCTACCTAATTTCCTCCTCTGTGGGCAGTGTTCCCCAAACTTAGCTGGATAAGGATGTTACTTGCGAATACGGATTCTGGAATGCATTCCAGGTCTTCAGGTTGGAACCTTAGGAACTCAGTTTTTAAGGATCTTAGTGATTGCCCAAGTATAGAAAAATGATGCTGTATTTTTTTTAATTCTTTGCCAGGAATTAGATTTTTTTTTTAATTTCTTTTCCAGGAAGACCAAAAAAGCAAACATGAACAATAGTTAGAATATATTCAGCTTGACTACTGAGATTGAAATGATGCTAAATAATTTAACAGGAAATTTAGTCAGGACCGTAAGAATAAGCTGCTAAACACCACTGTGTCAAACACAAGGAAGGTAAGTACCTGCTTGAGATACACTTGGCCAAATGCTATATAGATGTACAAGAGATGAAACTTAAGACTCTGAATTTCCTCTTATATCAAGATCAAGTTTCCTCTTGTATGGCTGTACCTAATTTAATAGGTGCACTACTGAAAGATGTGTTGATTCAAAGTGACATGTGCACAATGCATTTCTTAGTTTGCAGTCTTTGTTTCTAAAATTATCTCTAAATTAGTTGCTTAGAGCTATATAAATATATTTTAAGAGATGTAGTAAGTGGTTAAAAAGGTTAATATGCTTTTAGATTTTTATAATATGATTTTTAAAAATCTATTTGAAATAGCAGAAGAACAGTTCAAATAATCCTATCTTAAATTCTGGAAACAGAAGGTCATGGGAAGAAGGAAGAAAGAACGCATCAAAAGGTGAGAAAAGAAGAAACAACTGGTTCCTGCCTTTCTTGAACATAGGGTCTGCTCTAAGGAAAATGCTTTTGCATGCTTCATTGGTTTTTTTCCTTCTCATTGTTTTTTCATCCCTCTCCTCTGGCCTATAGCACCCTCACAGATACAGTACACGTTGGCCAGTCACATCCCAACAGAAACTCTCCTCTACTTAACAAACCTTTTATTTCTTCAATGCAGTGCAAAAATCTCAGCTAATTTCAGAAAAAAAAATGCCTTTATCTAATTCATAACTTTTTTATCATCTCAATAATACCTACCTTATTTTATGATGGAAGCTATAACTCAAAATACATATAAAATTTTGGGAATATTAGGCAACATAAAAAAAAAAAAACTAAAGAGAAAATTAAGCTATAGACAGGAATGCCAGGGACTCTAATATTTCCCACTTTTCAAAAGAACTTGAGGGGCACTACCTCTTATAGTATTCATGGTTGTCTGAAATGTGAAATTGAATATCAAGTCCTAAAATACTCAAATTCCAATCCTTCACACAATCCCAATTCTCCTAAATAAGAAGCACTTACAAATAATTTGTTACCAGAAAATCTCAATAATGCCCAGCTTTCAGAAATATGCCAGGTCAGAGAGGTGGAAACATTCCTTTATTTAAATTAAATTTGTGGCATGGTACCTTCATTATACTAAGGGAAAAGGAGGGTTTAAAAATAGAGATCCAAGGTTATTTTATTTTTGGTTTGCTGTAGCTGTTGTTTTCTCTCCATGTTTTATTTATATAATTTCAAATTTATAGAAAAGTTGTAAGAGTGCTGTTATAGATGGGATGTTTGTATTCCTCCAAAATTCATATGTTGAAATTCTAATCCCCATGTAATGTATTGGGGAGTAGGGTTTTGGGGAGGTAATGAGGTCATGAGGGTGGAGCCCTCATAGGTGGGATTAGTGTGCTTATATATGGAACCCCAGAGAGCTCTCTTGACCTCTTTTGCCACATGGGGCTACAATGAGAAGATGGCAATCTGTACCTTAGAAGTGGATGCTCGCCACAACTCAACCATGCTGGCATCCTGATCTTAAGCTCGCAGACTCTTAACTGTGAGAAATACATTTCTATTGTTCATAAGCCGCCTAATCTATGGTGTGTGTGTGTGTGTGTGTGTGTGTGTGTGTGTGTGTGTGTTTAATATGGTAGTCCAAGCTGACTTAGTACAGAAAATTTTCATAAACCTTTCACTCAGATCCCCCAAATATCACATTTTACCATGTTTGCTTCATCTCTCAAACATCTTTTTCCTTGAATCATTTGAGCATCTAGTCTGGAAATGATGCCCTTCACCATTAAATCCTCCAAATCACCATGAGTCCAAATCCATAATGATTTGGATGAACTCTGCCAGCTGGGTGAGTCTCCAGACCCTCTGAAGGGAAAAGGCTCATAACATCTCTCCCTGGGCTTTCAGATCAACGTTTCGTTCCAGTTTCTAATGGTTGGAACATCTCCTCAGAAATTTGGAGCAGCTTCTGGACTTTTCTGAAAACAAGAAGGGAGTAACCATTGTCCACTCTGCCAGAACCATTGCTTTCTAATGCTTTTCAACATTTAATCCACTCTAGTATTTTAAAAAAACACAGCTCTTCTCCTATCTTAGCTGCTGACCTGATTTAGCTGAACACATTCTATTAAATATGTATTAAACATCAGTACATGGAAGCACTGTATCAAATGGGAACACAAGGGCAATGCCCACTGGGCAGGTTTCCAGTTCATCAAAAAGCACAGCTCTGAATTAAGAGAGTGGCTGAGGCTCTGAAAGGAATAAGCGCCACAGCACAACCTGGACTTGACTATTTGAAAAAAATGTTCTATGTGATAATAGCAGGAAATAGAAAAAGATGGGTTAAAGAAGCAGAACCAGAAATATGATAAACACAGCAGAAGATCAGCTATATTTCATTTTCCTATGTAGGTATTAGGATATACCTACATAGAAAAATTAAAGTACTTTTCATTTATCACTCATCCTTCATATTTGCCATTGTTCATTTTCTTGACAATCAAAGGCAGATCCAAGTGTTGTGGAGGCTGAAGATTATATAATTTGGGAGCTTCTCATTAAAAATAATGAGAACACAAAAGAGTGTAAAAGTAAATACTTAAAATGAGAATTTAAATCTCAACAAATCCATGTTGAAAAGTTGATAAATGTCACAAAGTCAATAAAAATAACAATTGGCCAGGCACCGAGGCTCACCCTTTGGTAGGCCCAGGCAGGAGGATCACTTGAGCCCAGGAGTTCAAAACCAGCCTGGTCAACATATTGAGACCCTCATCTCTACAAAAATAAAACGAAAATTAGCCAGGCATGGTGAATGTGCCTGTAGCACCAGCTACTTGGGAGGCTGAGGCAGGAGGATTGCTTGAGCCCAGGAGGTTGAGGCTGCAGTGAGCCATGATTGCACCACTGTACTTCAGCTTGGGCAACAAAGCAAGATCCTGTCTCAAAAAATGTAATAGTAATTTTATTAATTAACTGACATGTCTCTATAATATTTTTTCCTGTACTTTTAGCTGAATTATCTGTTCATATAACCAGCACTTTCTATTTAGAGAATATAAAAATAATTCCATCTTACCTCTGGCATAATTGGATACAATTTTTATCAATAATAAATAAATTGACTCCATCATTAGGGCCAATTTTCAGAAATTCTTTAAACTTCCCCCTATAATTATATTGCTGATCTCCTTGACAGTACAGGCAAAATTTCCCCATGATTAACAATGAGAGGGTGAAGGTTGTATATTATGTCAAATCCCCTCTTGGAAGAATTTATCAGAGTCTTTCCAAAGACTGTGGAACCTTTTGTTAGAATGAGCATAAAAGAAAAAAAGGGACACGGGAGAGGCAGAAGGACAATGAAATCAACAATAGCATTAAAAATAGAAGCAGAAAACAGAGCTAGGTGAGAAGATGCTGAAACTGTCTTTACTGAAAACTGACTCATAAGGCTTTCAGTAACTTTTTCTCTTCTCCCATCACAAAATAAATTTGAATGCCAAAGGGCAGGCATACTTTCACTGTTGAGAGAAATAGATCTAAAAATAAGTAGCAAGCAGACAAGAAGGGGCAATAAGCATGATGAGAACCATGGTGTCTACTTTTAGGTTAACTATGGAGACATGTAGGCACAGATGCAGGAAGTTAATCTTTGCTGCTGCACTTAAAAAATAAAATCTAAAAATATAAATGCCATTGAAATGTTGACTCTTCCGTAACCAAAATTTTTGGTTTTATATTTAAGGCCAAGCCCAGTTAGCAGAAAAGCACATTCATTTGGGTTTTGTGGTTTAGAGAAAGGACTGCCAGAGAGGAGGTGAAAGCCACATTGGAGCATTCCTGGACAATCCATTGCAGGCTTGGGAGATCACCATGCAGGCAGCTACTACTCCATAATAGTCAAAATAGCAACATGACCACAAATAATTCGAAGGTTGAAACATTTTCTTCCCACCAGTTCAAACCCTCCTGCTTTTGTCAAATGGTGCTGGCAATCCTGCCTTCTCTACTAAGCCTTTCCTAACAAACAGTGGCAACTCCTTTTGAATTCTACTATGTATTACATAAACACACAATTCCCATGACTCCCTTATCACTCCATTAAATGCACTTGCTCTCTGATTGAAACACAATGCAAATCCTTTTATGCTACATTTGTTCAATGCTTATTGCCTTGACTGTATAGCCTTAATATCTGGTAGGTCCTTCTAACTTATTATAGGTTCCACATGCAATTCACAAAGCATTTTGCTTAGCAATGCCTATTGTGCAAATAAGCTAGTATTTATCATGAATGCTTTAGGATAGAGACAAGAAGACTATTTTAGAGAAAATAAAAAATAAATAATTGTGAGGAAACCATCCCTGAGATGTGCATGCCCTCCCCCACATCCCCTTCCCCTCCCTGGATGCTCTTTCACTCTCCACCTCCTCTCTGCCACTTGCCCTTCGGTCACACATCAATCTGCCCTCAGCCTTCCAGAGAAGACTTATTCTCCCTGCCTAAAATATTATTTCTGCCTTCTTTATCTAACCTTGTTCCTTTTCGTTATTAAATGCTTCATATCTACAGAAGACTATATAAATGATGTCTTCACGTTAAATAATAGTAATACAATGAACTTTTATAATTAGGAGGTGAACAGCAGGCCTAAAAAGTATTAACAGAAAAAGCTAATACCTTTTAATTAAAGTTTTCTAACCACAATTTTCAAGATAAGTACCTATACTGTCTTAAAGTAAGCTATAAAAGTTAGTAAAAAAAAAAAAAAGATATTAAAATATCAGACATTACCTCACCATCTAGAATTAACCATGTTATAATGCAGCATATGCTCCCTGATGTCATGTATTTTTTAATGAAACCATCCTGAAAATTCCAGTCTTTTACCTGATTTATTTCATACATATGCTGGGTATCTTCCCATTTCAATAACACACTCCTAAAGCCATAATGTTTAATGTCTGTATCTGAATCTATAAGCATGCGGCAAAATCATAATGCAAAACAAATAAAAATAAACACAAAATTCAGAAGGCTTTTTTTTTATTGAGAGAATTGGATTTGTTAAGGGTATAGCCATGATTCCAAAGGCATGAATATTTTTATTATTTTTATACCATACGTGTTTTACATATAAAAATTTCAATATTAATATTATATTATTTCATAATATATGAAAATACATTAAAGCAGTTTCATTCCAATAAGTGTTTGTATTTTTTCCAGTCTTTCACTAAATAAACCCCAGGCGAATATTCTTCTATTAAAGTGTTGCAAATGCCCTCTTTTTTATCCTAGGATAAATCTCTAGAAATACAATTGCTGAGCCAACGATTTGTACAAGTTTAAGGCCATTAACACATATTGCTAAACTGCCATGCAGAAAAGTAATGTCAATTTCTGTTCCCACCAACAATGCATGAGTGTCATTTTCTCTCATTTCTTGCCAACACTGAACATAATGAAGAATAAAACAATCTCTGCCAATTTAATTACTGAAAACCTGTATTTTATATTTTCTGTGACATGCATTTCTTTAATTACTAGTGTGATTAAACATTTTAAAAGTTTACCCATTTTCCTTTTCTTTTATTAATTGCTTATTAGTTTTTTAAATATTTCTGTTAGGGTATTATAATTCTTGCGTATTTATAAGGTTATATGATTAAAGATGTCTAATTTTGTCTGTCTCATTTGTGGTAGGCAGAATAAGGCTTCCCCCAAATGTCCACTTCTTAGTCCCCATAAAGCTTCTGAATGTCTTATGTTACATGACAAAAGGGGTTGGAGGTTACAGATGGAACTGAGGTTGCTAATCAACTGGCCTTAAATAGGGAGATTATCTTGGATTATCCAGTGGAATAAATGGAATTATCAGGTCTTAGAAGCAGGAGAGAGGTGGAGGAAGGATCAGAGTCAGAGAGAGGCTTGAAGGTGCTGCACTGCTGACTTACAGATGGAGGAATGGGGCCACAAACCAAGAAATGCTGGCAGGCTCTAGAAGCTGGAAACAGCAAAGAAACAGATGCCCTCTTCAAGCTCACAGAAGAACACAGCTGTGCCAACATCTTGATTTTTGTCTAATGAAACTCATTTCAGACTTCTGATCTCCAGAAATGTACGATAAATAGATTTGTGTTGTTTGAAGCCACCTATTGCGTGGCAATTTGTTACAGTGGAGATGGGAAACTGATTCACATTTTGAAAATATTTTCCCGGTTTTTAAATACATGATATTTACAAAGCAATCAAAATGCCCCTTATATTTATGCATTTTTAAATGTATTCAATATACCTCCTCTATGCTAACTACAGTGAAGCAAGATAAAATTTGACCAAAAATACTGTACTTTTTTTTTTTGAGACGGAGTCTCAGAAAACTTATCAAGATTGTAGTACAGTGGCTTGATCTCAGCTCACTGCAATCTCTGCCTCCTGGGTTCAAGCAATTCTCCTGCCTCAGCCTCCCAAGTAGCTGGCACTATAGGAATGGGTCACCATGCCCAGCCAATTTGTTATTTATTTATTTATTTATTTATTTTGTATTTTTAATTGAGACAGGGTTTCAGGAGGCTGTTTCCTCTTCTCCCTTTTTTTCTCCTTGTCTTTTTTCTTCGCCTGGAGGTGGCTGGGGGCTGAGGAAGTTAGAAGGACAAGGAGAAAATGGCTGAGGAATTAGTAGTGGGGTCAGGGACCAAAAGCCTGATGATACAGTAGATTGGTTACAGGTAGAGGGATTAAGGAAATAAGCAAATATTGAAGATAATGAGTGCCAGATTTCTCACTGTCAGAGAAGGGAATTATAAAAATGCAAATGAGCCAGTGCTTTGGGAGGCTAAGGTGGGAGGGTCAATTGAGGTCAGGAGGTTAAAACCAGCCTGGCCAACAAGGTGAAATGCTGTCTCTACTAGAAATACAAAAATTAGCCAACAGTGGTGGCACATGCCTGTAATTCCAGCTACTAAGGAGGCTGAGGAAGGAAAAGTGTTTAAACCCCAGAGGCAGAGGCTGCAGTGAGATAAGATCATGCCAGTGCACTCTAGCCTGGGTGACAGAGCAAGACTCTGTCTCAAAAAAAAAAAAAAAAAAAAAAAAAAAAAAAAAAAAAAGATGAAAATAGAAAATGGAGAAGGCTAAGGCATTAGGTTGTCATTGAGGAAGAGAAGGAGAGAGGGAGAGAGGTACAGATGAAACAGATATATATGTGTATATAGAAGTACTTGTATAATTAAATGGGGATAGGTAGGTAGGTAGGTAGGTAGGTAGATAGATAGATAGACAGACGATACATAAACACAGCTCTGTCAGCCTAGAAGGAATGATATCCTGGTAGCAGTGAGTATACTAAGCCCCCTGATCTGGATTTATAAATGCCTCTACTAAAAGGAACCAGACTGCAGAGAGAAATGGCTGATTCCAAGGCTGGGACAGGGAAAGTACAAAATTAGCCAGAAAGTATGGAAATGTTCTAAGAATGATGGAAACATGCAAAATAAATGCACAGCACTTAGCTTAAAGAGGCTCTCAAGGCTGAATCTAAGACAAATGAAGTATTAGAATAAATGATGACAGTAACCAGATTATAACCCGTTGAATAAAGTAGGAATCCATCAGACCATAATGAATGAATAAATGAATAAAAGGAAAATGTTCTTGCAGTATAATGCCAACAAACTAATGTAGAAGGAGTTATGACACATCAGAGAGGAAGTTGAATCAGGCAAAAGTCATTAGTGGATGCCAAAGTCAATGGGCAGAAATTTAGTGAAGAACTGTATATTTGCGTAGTCTTGAATATGTCTCCACAAGACACTTTCACTTACAAAGGGGAAAATGGTGGACTTCTGATGCAGAAACCTGGCAGACACGAACTTGAATAGGTTGTCAATGTTAACATCTCCAGGGTTTAGATGAATTAACATTGAAGGACTCCTGATATAACACTGTAAGTACAATATCATTTCCATGCTATTCCTGATAAGAATATATGGCTTGAGTGTGAACATGAGGAAATATTAGATGGCTCCAGGTTGATTGACATTGTTTATACTATAAAACTGCAAACTACATGAAAGTAAAGGAAAAGACTGTCAAGCTACATGTTGAAGGAGACTAAAATATATGACAACCAAATGCCATGCATGATCCTGGATTGAATTCTAGACCAAGAAGGAGGAAGTGACATTATAGGAAGAGGACTATTTGAATGAGATCTTTGGAATGATTGGATACTAGTATTGTATCAATGTTTATTGCTTGATTTTAGATAGTGGTATCTCTATTATGTGGGAGAGTATTTTTATATGAAAAGCACTATGGGGTGTGAGGAATCATGGGACATGCTGTCTACAACTTCTATGGTCCCAAAATGATTGAGGAAAAAAAATAATGACATATGGGTGTGTTGTGGGGGGGGGGTTGTGTGTGTACTTTCATGCCACAAATATTTAGTCAAGCCTATAAGAGATGCTAATTCCTGTAAACTAAATATTGAGAATCTAAGAATTTTAAAAATATAAATTACTCCTTTTAGTGGGCAATTAAAAATATAAACAATGCCTAGAAAATTAGTTTTACACAAAAGGTAATTAAAATGGGCCTAGAAGACCATATATTTCAAATATTAAGGAAAGTAATAAACAAGAGACAAAATATGGTAGTGTAAAAGTAAATGGCATTTTCAAGGAATAATGAGGTCAGTACACTAGATCTACGTGACAAGAAGGAATATAGTGAGGGGAAGAAATGCCGGAACCAAGA
>NW_016107325.1:9989810-10011586 GCF_001604975.1 Cebus imitator
GAGATGGAGTCCCACTCTATTGCTGAGGCTGGACTTGAACTCCTCACCTCAAGTGATCCTCCTGCCCCAGTCTCCCAAAGCATTGGCATTATAGGTATGAACCACTGTACCAGCCAAAAAATTATATTTATATTACATATTATTCTTAAAAAAATAAAGGTGGAGGAAACAAATTTCCAAATGGTTCTATGACCAGCAAACCTTGATAATAAAACCTGACATAGACATAAGAAAATTCCCAACTAATATCTTTCACAAACATAGAACACAGACACAAAAATCCCTCACAAAATATTAACAAATTAAATCAATCAAAATATAACAAATATTTGTAATGCAGGTTCTAGTCAGGGCAACTAAGTGAGAACAGAAGTAAAAGGTATCCAGATTTAAAAGGAAGAAGTAAAACTATTTCCATACACAGATAGCATGATCTTGTATATAGGAAGCCCTAAGGAATGCACTAACTATTAAAACTAACAATTCAGCAAGGTTTCAAAATACAAAAGCAATATATAAAAATCAATTGTATTTCTATACACCTGCAATGAATTCAAAATAAACTCAAAAACAAAACTAAGAAAATTTATGATTTCAGCAAAAAGAAAGACAGGAATAAATTTAACAAAAGAAGTACAAAATTTATAGTCTGCAAACTACAAAACATTATTGAAATAAATCGCATATTATAATGAATGGAAAAACATCCCATGTTCATGGATCAGAAGACTTAATATTGTTAAAATAGCAATCTCTATCAGAATCCCAGACATCATTGTGGAAATTGACAAGCTGATACTAATGTTCATATAAAATTGTAAAGGATACATAAGAGCTAAAACAATCTTGAAAACACAGAAAGCAAAATAGAAAAAAATTACACTTCTCAATTTCAAAACTTACTTCAAAACAATGACAATGAAAATACTGTGGTGCTAGCACAAGGACAGAATATAGATAAATTGAATTGAATTGAGAGACCATGTTTCTACAGTCAACTGATTTTGAGAAGAGTGCCACAACAATTTAATGGGAGAAAGAATAGTCTTTTTAACAAATGGTGCTGAGACTAATGGATACCGACATGCAAAATAATAAAGTTGAAGCCTTACCTCACACCATATACAAAACAAAACAAAACAAACTTAAAATGCATCAAAGACCTAAATTTTAAAACTGAAAACTTTAAAAACTCCTTGAAGAAAACACAGAGATACATCTTCATGACCTCATATCTGGCAAACAATTCTTATATATGGCATTAAAAGTATGAACAACAAAAGAAAAAAATTGATATTTTGAACTTGGTAAAAATTAAGACCTTGTCATTCAAAGGAAACCACCAAGAAAGCGAAACGACAATTTTACAGAATGGGAGAAAATATTTGCAGATCATATCTCTTATATGGGACTTTCCACAATATATAAATAACCCTTACAACTTAATAAGAAAAAAAGACAAATAATCCAAGTTAAAAATGGGCAAATAGGAGAGAAATCCAAGATGGCCGATCACTAGCAACTTGGGATTGTAGCTCCCAGTGAAAGCGCAGAGAACGAGAGGACGTCACACTTTCAGACGAATTTTTGTTGCTCTCGCACCAGGAGATTCCCAGTGGAGGAGCCCCACAGTTCGCCAGCGCGACTCTTGTGGCCAGTGAGGCAGTTTTGCCGGTGCCTCGGTGCAGTGGTTTTTGGTGCAGAGTCAGAAAATCACCATCAATCTTAACACCCCTGTTTTAATCGGCACAGTGGGTTGCTCAGATTCTAGCGCTGGGAATCAACAAGTTGGACGTCCACTCAGAAACCCAATTATAAAGTTGGTAATTATAAAGAAGACAGATGGATAAATTTATAACGAAGGGAAGAAACCAGTCTAAAAAGGCTGAGAATACCCAAAATCAGAATGCCTCTCTCTCTACGGGGGCTCACATTCCTCATCAGCAACAGAACAAGACCTGATGGAGAACGAGTGTGTTCCATTAACAGAAGCAGGCTTCAAAAGGTGGATTATAAGAAACTTCTGTGAGTTAAAAGAACTTGTTCTAACCCAATGCAAAGAAACTAAGAACTTTGAAAAACGGTTTGATGAAATACTAACAAGAATATACAATTTAAAGAAGAATATAAGTGAATTAATGGAGCTGAAAAACACAACACAAGAACTTCGTGAAGTATGCACAAGTTTTAACAGCCGAATTGATCAAGCAGAAGAAAGGATATCACAGGTCAAAGACCAACTTAATGAAATAAAATGAGAAGACAAGATTAGAGAAAAAAGGATAAAAAGGAACGAGCAAAGTCCCCAAGAAATATGGGACTATGTGAAAAGACCTAATCTATGTTTGATAGGTGTATCTGAATGTGATGAAGAGAATGAAGCCAAGCTGGAAAATATGCTTCAGGATATTATTCAGGAAAACTTTCCCAACCTAGCAAGGCAGGACAATATTCAACTCCAGGTAATACAGAGAACACCACAAAGATATTCCTCAAGAAGACCAACCTCAAGGCACATAATTGTCAGATTCACCAAGGTTGAAATAAAGGAGAAAATGCTAAGAGCAGCCAGAGAGAAAGGTCAGGTTACCCACAAAGGGAAGCCTATCAGACTTACAGCAGATCTCTCAGCAGAAACCCTACAAGCCAGAAGAGAGTGGGGGCTAATATTCAACATCCTTAATGAAAAGAACTTTCAACCCAGAATTTCACATCCAGCCAAACTAAGCTTCAAAAGCGAAGGAAAAATAAAATCTTTTGTGAACAAGCAAGCACTCAGAGATTTCATCACCACCAGGCCTGCTGTACAAGAGCTTCTGAAAGAACCACTGCACATAGAAAGGAACAACCAGTATCAGCCTTTCTAAAAAATACCAAAAGTAAAGAGCATCAACATAATGAAGAATTTACATCAACTAATGGGCAAAACAGCCAGCTAACATTAAATGGCAGTATTAAACTCACATATTATTAACTCTAAATTTAAATCGACTAAATCCCCCAATCCAAAGACACAGACAGGCAAATTGTATAAGAAGCCAAAACCCATCAGTATGCTGCATCTAGACCCATTTCGCATGCAAGGCACAAAGACTCAAAATAAAGGGATGGAGAAAGATTTACCAACCAAATGGAGAGCAAAAATAAATAAATAAATAAAAAGCAGGAGTTGCAATTTTTGCCTCTGATAAAATAGACTTTAAAGCAGCAAAGATCAAAAGAAACAAAGAAGGACATTACATAATGATAAAAGGATCAATGCAACAAAAGGAGCTAAAGATCCTAAATATATACGCGCCCAATACAGGAATACCCAGATATATAAGACTTATAAAGAGACTTAGACTCCCACACAATAATAGTCGGAGACTTCAACATCAATATTAGATAGATCAATTAGACAGAAAATTAACAACGATATCCAAGATTTGAACTCAGATCCAGAACAAGTAAACTTAATTAATACGTATAGAACTCTCCACTTTAAATACACAAAATACACACTCTTATCAGTACCACATCACACCTACTAATAGGTTTAAATGAAATATTGGTTGGCTGCTTGTTTGTTATTTTCTTCCCTCATTTTTTTTTCATGTCTCCATTATTAGGCACAATTATAGGCATACCCATTTTTAAACTGCATTCTAGCCTGGGCAATAAAGCAACACCCCCGTTCTCTCTCCCTCTTCCTCTTTCTTCCACTCCTTCATTCTTTTTTATTATTATTCTTTTTCTTTCTTTCTTTTTCTCTTTTTTTGTTAAAAAAAAGGGCAAATAATCACAATAAACATTTT
This sequence comes from Cebus imitator, assembly GCF_001604975.1. NCBI lineage: Eukaryota > Metazoa > Chordata > Mammalia > Primates > Cebidae > Cebus > Cebus imitator. The sequence continues at coordinate 9,993,608 of NW_016107325.1, forward strand.
TTCAAGGAAAATATACAAATGGCCAATAAGCGCATAAAGATGTTCAACATAATTATTCATCAGAGAAATGCAAATAAAAACCCAAATGAGATACCAATTCAAACCCACAAGGATAGCTAGAATAAAAAAGTTAGAAAATAAAAAATGTTGGTAAGAATGAGGAGAAATCAGAACCCTTATACATTGCTGATGGAGTTGTAAAATGGTGCAGCTGCTTTGGAAAACAATAGGTAATTTCTCAAGTGATTAACGTAGACAGGCCATGTAAACCAGCAATTCCACTCCTAGTTAGGTACTCAAGAGAATTAAAAACAGGTTTTCAGCCAGGTGTGGTGGCTTATGCCTGTAATCCCAGCACTTTGGGAGGTTGAGGCAGGTGGATTGCTTGAGCTCAGGCATTAGAGATTAGCATGGGCATCAAAGTCAGACATCATCTCTACAAAAAATAGAAAAATTAGCTGGGTGTGGTGGCATATGCCTGTAAGTCCCAGCTATTCAGGAGACTAAGGAGGGAGGATGGCAAGGCTTTAGTGAGCGGAGACCATGCCACTGCATTCTAGCCTGGGTGACAGAGCCAGACCCAGTCTCAAATAAATAAAGAAAAAAAAACAGGCTTATAAACAAAAACTTATCCACAAATGTTTCTGTGCTGACAGCAGAATTATTTATAATAGTCAAAAAGTGTCAAATGTCCATTAAGCGATAAATGAATAAACAAAGGTGGCTTATCCTTAAAATGAAATATTATTTGCTCATTTAAAAAATGCTGATACAGCAGTAGACACAAATCCTGAAAATATTGTGCCTAAATTAATAAGCCGGTCACAGAAAACAACATATTATATGACTCCATTAATACAAAATGTCCAGAATAGGAATATCTCTACAGACAGAAAAGTAGATTACTCTTTTTTTAATCCTATTTTATAAGAGGAATACTTCATTATGACCAAGTGTAGGTTATCCCACATATGCAAGATTGGTTTAACACAAGAAAAGCACATAGGTAATTCACAAGATAAGTAGGATAAAGGATAAAATCCTATCATGGACTCAATAGAACAAAAAACATATTTGACAAAATTTAATACTTATGCATGGTACAAACTCTCAAACTAGGATTAGAGGGAAATTTCCTGAATTTGATAGGTGCAAAAACTACAGCAAAGGCCACTCTTAAGGGTAAAACAGTGAATATTATCTCTCAAGAGCAGAAAAAAAAATGCAAGAATGTCCATTGTTACTTCTATTCAACACTGTATTACAAGTTCCAATAAATGTAATAAGAAAAAGAATAATAAGGCATAAACACTGTGGGAGGAAAAGTAAATTAACAAGTAGATTTCAAAATTTACAGGAGAAGCGCAAATAATCTAAAATAGTCAAAACAAACTTAAAACAGAATAAGAAAGTAGGACAATACACAATCTATAAAACTACAGTAATTAAGACAGTGTGTATTGCCATAAGCAAAGACATGTAGACCAATAAAACAGAAGAATGAGTTCAGAAATTGATACACACAAGCATAGCATCCACACATTTTTAACAAGAGTACTGACACAATTCCTGTATTAGTTTGTTTTTGCTATAAAGGACTGCCTGAGACTGGGTAATTTATAAAGGAAAGAGGTTTAATTGACTCACTGTTCTTTATGGCGAGGAGGCTTCAGAAAACTTGTAATCATGGCAGAAGCAGCAGCAAACACATCCTTCTTCACGTGATGACCGGCAGAAGTGCAGAGCAAAAGGGGGAAAAGCTCCTTATAAACCATCAGATCTCATGAGAACTCACTCACTATCGCGAGCACAGGACGGGGGATCTTCTGCCGTGATTCAACTATCTCCACCTGGTCCCTCCCAGGACATATGGGGATTATGGGAACTATAATTCAAGATGAGATTTGGGTAGGAACACAACCAAACCATATCAATTCCTTCAAGAAAGGAAGTTCCCAAATGGTGTTTGAACAATGGAAAATTCAATTAATAAATCTCAACCTCCTATTCTGTGCACAAAAATTATTTCAAAATTAATTATTGACCTAAAATAAAAGTTAGAAAAATAAAGCATCTAGAAGAAACATAGAAATAGGTCTTCATACATTTGGGATAGGCAAAGATTTCGTTACAGCATAAAGAGCACTAAACATAAAAGAAAACTTGATAAATTACACAACATCAAAAATAAGAACTTCTGCATATTAAAAACGTTATAAAAAAGCCAAGCTTCAGACTTGGAAAAAATATTTACAATACAAATATCTAACAAATGACTTGTATTTAGAATATATAAAGATCTGCACATCAATAATGAAGAAATCTCAATAAATATGCATATAATATGTAAACATTTTACAAAAAAAAAGACTGTTCAATGTGAACATAAAAAGGGGCTTATCATGGAAATAACAATTAAAACCACCACAGGATACATACTAGAATATTTAAAATAAAAAAGACTGAAAATACCAAATTTTTGGCAAGGATATGAAACCACTGGTAACTCTCACATGTTGCTGGTGGAAATGTGAAATATTACAACCATTTAAAAAAAAACCTGTACCTTTTAAAGTTAAACATACATGGTATCCATCAATGTTTTTAAAAAAGTAAAAACACTTTTCACTGGAAAACATTAAAGATGTTTCATTGTAGAACTATTTCTCCAGTGAGAAATAGTAAAGGTAAAAACATTGTATATGAATGATCATAGTCCCCCCTTATTCAAAATATCCAAAATTATGAAATAACTTGAATGATTGTTAATGAAAGAATGGACAAACAAATTGTGGTATATCTACACATTGAATATTACTCAGCATTTGAAAAGGAAGTCTACAAGTAGTCAAAACCTCATGTATTGATATCAAAAAGCATGAAAGAGAACAACCAAAAGCAGGTACAAAAATATGTAATGTATGATTCCATTTAGATGAAACAAAAGAATAATGATGCTAATGCATGCTGATAGAAATCAGGATGGCTGCTTTCAAGGTTGAAAGTTTGAGTGGAGGGAGATGCAGAGCACTTTCTGGTGTGGAGGAAATATTCTAGATTTTGTTTTGGGTGGCAGTTACAGGGATATCTACAAGTCAAAACTCATTAAACTGAACTCTTAAATTTTGTGCATTTTATTATATGTAAATTATTTTGCATTAAGGATTAATTTTAAAAAACAATTAAAATTGCTGCTCAGAGAAAACAAATTATGAATATACTATCTAACCCCACAAAGTACAGAAATTAAAAAATACAGTATTAACTTTGACCTATTTGAAAGTCAACAAAAGAAAAGCAAGAAAGTGCCTACAATATGATTAAATGAATGGTGTGTGTATATATATATATACACACATATACACACATATATATACACATATATACATATGAAATGAATATATGAATGGCATTTATAAATATATTAAATATATATAAATATATATGTCTCTATATATAATCATTTAAATGTTTACAGTTTAAAAAGTAGTGAGGAAAAGAATGCTATGGTTTACAAATCCTAAGGATTGTGCTAAAGTTGTCTTTTTTTTTTCTTAGCCACCTGGTATCCGAACTCCCTTTCTGTGCCTGTGAAATTTCCACCTTCAACTGCAGAAGCTGCAAAGTCAGATACTTGCTTTCACAGTCTCCATTGCCTTGAGGGCAGGGCACATGAACAGGCTCAGTTACTCTGAATTCAGCTTGGATATTGACTTGGGAACTAGTGAGAAAAGCAGCACTAGTGGAGAATCCATGCTGGCAGCAATAGTAGCAGTTACTTCGAGGATCCAGTCACAGCTATAGCAGGGGGGTCATACAGTAGCCAATGTCAGCAGCAGGCAATGCCAATGCATGGGGAATGAGAGGTACAAACCATTCATCTAGCATTTGCAGGAAGCAGAAAGAATATCCTCACCAGTCAAGTTCTGCAGCATAATTTTAGCTTCAAAGCTATGTGCTTTGCTTTATCCTGCCTGCCCATTTTTTAAGACTTTTCTCTAGTGTTCCAAATGACTCTGCTAACTATTCGATATCCTTTCAACAAACTTCTTTTCCACTTAAATCATCCAGAGTTAATTTCTATTGCTGGCAATATGGAAAATAAAATAACAATGTACTCTAACACAGAATAACAGAAATAATGCTACATCTAGTTAACAAGGATTTTTTACAAACAAGTAAAAGTTATTTGTTTTTCTTTTTAAAAGTAAGTTCTTAAAAATAACTTTTTTGACACCATGAACTCCACCTGCGCTTTCAAAGAAAAGTATTTTTCACAATCAATGTTATTTTTAAAGAAGAAACATTTTCAAAAGATCCACTGGAAAAAATTAGACTTCTGCCATAATAATTTACACAATATATGTCTGAGATTTTAAAGGAATATCATAAAATTATAATATTAAATAAAAGCTAATACTGTCATAATTAACTTTTCATGCTGTATGACAGATGTAATATCCAAGGGAGTTTCTATGTTGCTCTGAAAACATGGGAACATGCTATTTGTTCTATTTTTTCTTATTGATTGTGAATTTGTCAGTCATCAATTTTGTTGAGTCTACTTTATTCAAAATTTTCAACTACATAAACTCTTTAAGTAATGAGTTTCATAGATACACTGTGCTATGTGAACTAGTACCTCTCTTTCTTGGTTCCATTATTCTTGTACTATAGAATATTGTAAATAAACCTATGTTTTCTGTAACATATCTTTTGAAGAAATAATGTATCTACTCAAAAAACATTTCTTATCAAGAGTTTTTGTTGTTGCTTTTCATCAGTCTAAGAAAAATCTGTCTTTTTTTGTCCTTATTTTTGCTGATATTTTTCTCTTCATTCTTCATTCCTGTACTCATAGCCCATCCTCATTGGCACTGATTCTGTATTTAATGTAAACATCCTTGAAAAATAGAGTTGTTTTATGTTGATGATACACTGAATTTACCTAAATTTTAACATATGAATTTCATTATTTCTTTATTTTTTTCAATTCTAGTCAAACTTTATTTTTTCTTTTTCTTTTTTAAAAAATTTATTTGTTATATTTTAAGTTCTGGGGTACCTATGCAGATCATGCAGGTTTGTTATGTAGGTATACATGTGCCATGGTGGTGGTTTGCTGCATCCATCTCCCCGTCATCTGCATTAGGTATTTCTCCTAATGCTATCCCTCCTCAATCCCCCCACACCTTGCTATTCCTTCCCTTGCCCCCCACCCCCAGGTCCCAGTGTGTGATATTCCCCTCCCTGTGACCATGTGTTCTCATTGTTCAACACCTACTTATGAGTAAGAACATGTGGTGTTTGGTTTTCTGTTCTTGTGTCAGTTTGCTGAGAATGATGGTTTCCAGTTTCATCCATGTCCCTGCAAAGGACATGAACTCATCATTTTTTATGGCTACATAGTATTCCATGGTGTATATGTGCCACCTTTCTTTTGTGAAGATGACATTTTATGGAAACAAAAGATAAGTTCACACATAAAATTTCAGGTAGTAGTAAATGTAACAAAGGAAATAAACATGTGATTCAGTAGTGATTGGGTTACTTCATAAAAGATGGTCTCTTCCCAGAATTTGTTATTTGATCTGAGAACAGAAACATGTAAAAGATACTGTTACAAGGAGCATCCAGACAAAGAAAACAGAGGCTCTAAAGCAAGAATCAGTTTGATACATGAGCCAAATAGAAGGCAACTACTCTGTGTGAAACACACTCAGCACAGAAAAGGTGGTCCTAGATGATGCAGGAGAAATTGGCAAGTAGTGGGTCATATAGGAACTCATAGGCTGTAACCAGAAGCAAGAATTTTACCCTAAGAACAATTTGAGAGCCTTTGGAAGATTATAAAGCAGAGGAGCTATGTTGCTGTTTTATTTAAAATGTTAAGTTGCTGTGAAAAAATCAACTAGAGAAATGACCAAAAAATAGAGCAATTAGCTAAGAGATTATTTTAGTCCACGTGAGATGTAATGATGGTTTGAAGCAGAGCTGTGGGACTGGAGATAGAAGCTTGTGGTGCCATAGAAGCCCAGAAAGGAGAGTGTGTTACCAATTTCAAAAGTGATAGTGCAATCAACTGTTTCAACTGCTGCAGTGCTTGCGTAAACAGCAGCAGGAAAAGGGGTTTTGAATTTAGCAACTTGGAAGTTGTTTGCGGCAGAAGACATATTGGAAGAAGATATATATATGCTCGGGAAGCATAATGATCATAATGGATGATAAAGAGGCATTGAATTCTGGTGGTAATCAAAGTAATTATGGATGTCAAGCATGGTCGAAGTCACCACGGTAGTCTCAAAGAACCCTGGACACTAGTTCACTGGGTAGCCCTTTTTATTCAAAGTATGATACCAGGGCCAGCTGCTTTGGTATCACCTGAAAGTTTGTCAGAAACACAAAATTACAAGCTCTACCCCAGGCTTAATTAATCAGAATCTGCATTTTAATGAGATCCCCAGGTGTGCACAATAAGGTTTAAGAAGCATTACTTCTTAATTATTCACCTCTAAAATATGGGGTGCCTGTTTTCTCCTCTAGCTCCTGTCAGTGGACTCACCAGAAGTTGACTCCATCATGGACCTATTTCTCTTCAAAACATCATTATGGGACCATATTGATGACCGTATCACCAAACCATAACTTTCCCTGCCTTCAGATGGGGACTATTTTGTATGTTATTAGTGCCTGGTGCCTAACACAATTCCTAAAACAGACACAAAATTTTCCTAGATATTGTGGAAGACTAGAGAGCAAGAGGGACTACGTGTGTCAGATGAATTCCCTTTGCAATATAGTTGGGCTGATGATGTGGAAAAGGTAGGACTACAGGACTGGAAAAGGAAAGATTGGGTGGGTTGATAATTTGAAAAAGGTAATTAAAATATAAATTCATAAAAGCATGTCAAATATCTTAATTTAAAACATACACACTACAAACACTCATATGCCACTACATTTGTATCTATGTATTAATTCCTTCACAGATATTGTACTATAGGGCCAAGGCCTTTTACAGAGTATGAATTGGTTTCTGGAAGTTCTGCAAACATCTTTCCTGCACAAACCATACTAAAAATGCATTGTCTAAAGACATTATTTCTTCTGTCTTTAAATTGTGAAGCAATATAATTACAGAATCTTCCTGGGTTTTTGTTTTGCCTATCTTTTACAATTCTCATCTACATATAACAGCATTTTAAAAATGATTGTTTTTCTAGTCTTTCCTATAAAGTCAGACTTGTCTTCTTCAGCAATAGTAACTCTCTACCTTTTTGCACTTAATATTTTGATGGCTTATAAAGTACTTATTTAAATTGTCCAGGACCAGTCTCTGCTAATACAGGGGCTTAAAAGTCCATCATAATTGGTTATAGTAATGGGCAATTTTAGTGTTGCTTATTTCTCCACGGTTCACTGTGCGATCCCCTCTCAGATTTCAGTGAGCTTGCCCATCAGGTTAACCCTAGTGGATTTGGCAGTGCAGCTTACCAACCTAGAGTTCTTAGGACTTGGTCCTCTAGAATGAAGGCAGCATGCCAGGTCTTCTGTAGCAACCAGGCCATTTGCCATGGCAGCTTCAAATTGAGCAAGAATTTCACAATTTCACACTTGAGTGCAGTTAAGTCTCAGGTGGATGGCAGCCAGGCTCCATAAATAACTCCCTGTTATCATTGTTCCAAAACTCAGACTTTTAAAAGGCACTACCCACCCTAATGGTCCAGTCCTTAATAACATGATTTGTATGACACTTGAGCAATAGCCTGAGACTCCAAAATCAGGTAAGAAGGACTTTCCCATAATAGTATCAACCTACTCTAAGAAGATTTCATTTGGATCATGATATGACAATATATGACTGATACATACACTTTGGTTTTTTAAAAATCATGCTTTACCTAAGTTCATGTATAAAACATATTTGAAAAATAATTTTGTTTTTAGAGATATAATAAGACCTAAGAGCAATATATGCTCATGGATATTCATGTCTACTGGTACTTACAATCTACTTTAAAATTATTTTTCTTTCTGACCCATGAGACATAGCTCAAAGGCAATAACAAGTCTTACTCTGCCTACCAAAACTTCTGATATGGTTTGGCTATGTCCCCACCCAAGTCTCATGTTAAATTGTAGTTCTCATAATTCCCACATGTGAGAGGGACCCAGTAGTAAACAACTGAATAATGGAAGTGGTTTCCCCATACTGTTGTTGCAGTAGTGAATAAGTCCCATGAGACCTGATTGTTTCATAAGGGAAAACCCCTTTCCCTTGGTTCTCATTCTGTATTGTGGGCCACCATGCAAGACATGCCTTTCACCTTCTGCCATGATCGTGAGACCTCCCCAGCCGTGTGTACCTGTGAGTTCAACAAACCTCTTTTTCTTAATAAATTACCCAGTTTTGGGTATGTCTTTATCAGCAGCATGAAAATGGACTAATACAACTTCTGACAGAAAATTAGGTACATAATACACATTAGTTGAATCAATCAATTAGAGAATGTAGGCTTTTTTTTTTTTTTTTTTTTGAAAGAGTCATGCTCAGTCACACAGACTGAAGTGCAGTGGTGTAATTATAGCTCACTGTAGCCTCGATCTCCGAAGCTCAAGCAATGCTTCCGCCTCACCCTCCTGTATAGCTGGAACTACAGATGTGTGTCACCACACCTAGCTAATTTTATTTTTAATTTCATTTTTCTAATTCTTATTTTTTTAGTAGAGACAAGATTTTGCTATGTTGCCCAGGCTGGTCTGGAACTCCTGAGCTCAAATCATCCTTCTGCCTTTGCCTATCAAAGTGCTGGGATTAGAGGCTGGGCCAGCATGTCCAGCTGAGAATGCAGGCTTCTTAATGAAATTCAAATTTACAAGCAAACAATGAGAAGATGGGGCCAATAACTAAGATATGCTCTTTTTTGTACAGTTGAGGCTCTACTAGGTTTAAAATATTTTTTGAAATATATTTTAAACCAATTATATTTTACTTCTGGAACAAGAATAAAGGAGATCTAAATATAAAACGACCAAAAACAACAACAAAAAAAGTGTTAAATCTCCGAGGCAAGCATCAAATTTTTTAAAAAGTCACTCAGTTGCTCAAGGGAAGTCATCAGAAATACAAAATTTTCTAAATATTGAACACAGAAAATTTACTATTCCTCATTTTTTGTACCTTAAGAAATATCGAATGGCTTTACAAACAGTACGTTCTTAGGAATTCAGCATACAAAAATCTATATTCCCCTACCTATTATTGATTATAGATTCTGCCCATAAGAGGAAAAAACTTAATCAAATGATTACAATAGTGTTGAGGATTTTTTATTGTGTTTTCCACATAAAAATAAGACTTTATTTGATGAAAAGAATCCATTACAAGGTCAAAAATCCATTATAATTAAAATTGATTCAGTAATAAAATTTAGCTTTAAATGAGTCAAGTATTCTGCATTTGTCACAAACATTCAAGATTAGTGGATTTTGGTAAGAAAAGAAATACTAGCAGAAAGGAAAATGACACGTTTTCAACAGATAGTACTTTATAAATTTTTTTTTAAAAAGTGCTTTGGGAAAACACACAGTATAGTTACTGAAGAAAAGTCATTTAAGGAAGACTTAAGTGCTTCAAGTGGAGTGAGCTGCAGACTAAAAAATATTTTAAAATTTGCCAAGAAATTTAAGTGTTAAAAATATTCCTCTCCTTATTCAGTTTCATGTTTAAGGAAACATTTGACAGACAAGTAAACCAAAGGCAAAAAAAGTTCACCTGCATTTTAAAATAATAAATTCTAGATCTGTAAAAACTTCTTGGTTTATACATAGAGGCCAAAGTTGACCTTTATTTATCCACTTCTATGTAGTTAAAAAAATACAGTAACAAATCTTTCTTTCTATCCCCCCCAAAACATCTAGGGGAAATATTTTAAATTGTGAGTGTGTGAATGTAGTTATACATATCCCTAAGTGTACAAAACACACAAACACCACTTTACTTGGAAAAATATTTTCATCATACTGTAAACATCTCTTCCTCTACATCTGGACATTTTGAAATAGTCTTTGGTATTACTAGTTATTGTGCTTTGAAACAGAAACTTGCAGAATTTCTGTAGTAGTGCTACATAGATATTTTAAGATATAAATAAGAAAAATGCACTTGGAATAAGTTACAATTAGCTGCTTTTGCATAATTTTCAAAACTACAGTGTATGCCTAGTCACAGTTTTATGAGAAAGAATATCTCCTTTTTCAACTCCTTAATCTTAAGGAACACTTAATCATTTTGGCTAAATATCCATTTTTGGAGTGAATCTGACGGGTTGCATGACACTAAATTTGGATGCTCTCCATTTGCTGAAAGGCACATTTTTAAGAATGGATTATATAGAAGTTGATCCTAGAATAAAAGGAAACAACAGACATTAAATTTTAAGACTCATATTTAACTGATAAATATGAAAAATACTTTATGGTTTCACTGAAGCAAACCTAATAGACACCATTCTTAAGTAAAACTTTCTAAGATCAAACATATCTGATAAACTCTTGCTGGCTTCTAGTGTAAGTGCCACCTTTTACACTACTACAGTTTAATTAACAAGGTATTACATAATGAAGAGAGGCAGACAGAACAAGGTCTGAATCACGTTTTCAAACAAGTATTCCCTTGATATATCCATAGGTGACAAACTCTTAAAAACATCATAAATCATAAAAACTGTTAAGCTTTTCTAGTTTTGTACAAAACAACGTTCAGGTAAGAATTGCCATGATACAGCTAAGCCTTAAAACATATTTAAAAACAGAAGAGACCAGTTACGTCTTTTCTCAATTCTAGGTTCATGAAAAAGTGCTAAAGAGGGTAGAAAAAAATTAATCAATTCAAGTGAGAAGATATAATGATTATTTTCTTCTCTCTACCACAAAAAATATACAGCTGTTGCAAAAAGCATTAGAAGAAACCCTAAATAGAAAAAAATGAGCAACTAATATTAATAATTCACAGAAGTGCTGATCTGCATATACCATGCTTCAACAAAGTTAATAAAGGGAGAAAAATTCCGATAGGTAATATTAATGTACCATGTTCCACTCATTTTCCCAGACAAGCAATTAGAGCTAAGAAAAATAGTTAAAGAGGTGGTAATTGCACTGAGGTACCTTCTGGATCTCCCAAATCTGCTCTCCAGTGGCAACTGTCTTGTGACCTTTGTAGGTACATGCCTTCAGCTGAACAAGACCTTGAGCAGCATGAAGACATAATTCCTTCTGGATGTTGTGCCGAATTTCATGTTGAGCAGAGTATTCAAAGTACTATGGAAGGAGAACAGTGTTATTAACAAAAGCACCCCCTGTGCTCAGCTACAAAATAAGTGAATACATCAGCAACTTGTTAAATAATGAAGTCATTTTTATTTCAAGAAAGTAATACAATAAAAATAGTTATCAGAAACATAAGCTGAGTTTTTATGATAGACGATATAATAGCCTTTCTTCATCAACAGTTGGTTACTTCATTAAGAAGGTATTGTCTTCCTCTCCATACTGAAATTTGGAAGTTATCAAGTCTGGGGATGCTGCCCCAGACATTCCTCAGAAAATGGAATGAAGAGTTCTAATGAGTACATTAATTGCCTCTCTCCCACAAGTGTTCCATCTCTCTTCTTCATCTCAATTAAAGGTGTTTTCACTAAACTAGGGACTTCGGGTTGTTCATCATGCCTGTTTTCTCAATTGAAGATGGGTCCTTTAATAGTTTCTAACCCACAGGATTAAGAAGATAAGTGGGTTAATATGTGTAATACGCTTAGAACAATGACTGGCACATGAAGAGTTCTCATACATTTTAGCTATTGTTAATATTGATGCTTCTCTTTCTCAACATATTCAAGTAATTCATCCCTTAGCTGTACTATTCCTCTCAGATGTTAACATCCCATCCATTTTTACTTCCATGTACTCACTTCTGTTACTCTGACTCTCAGAATTTTTACTGAAACACCTACAGCTACCTCCAATTTCTGTTCCTAACATCCAGCAATCCAATCTGCTGCCAGACAGTATTTTATAGCATTGGTTTGATCTCCGACTGCCCTCACTTAAGTGAATCACTACTGTTGCTAAGATAAAGTCCACACTCCTTAATTGGTACATGAAATCTTTCATTTTTGATCTTGCATCAACCATTGCCCCAGTTATATATGATGCTTCTTTCACACAATTCTACCAATCAGAACATATGTATCTATAACTCTAAGACTTTGCTTTACAGTCTGTCCTCTGCCTGGAAGATCCTTTTGACCCTTTTCTGCCTAACTCCTTTTTAATCCTTCAAGAGCCAGTTCAAATATTACCTTCCTTCTTTGGCTTTTTCTGAATTTGCCCAGCTGCAAAATAATTACACCCTTTTCAAGCTTCCCATAGTATATCAGATATAACTTTTCTAGTACTCTATTAGAATTGCGTGTGTAGAGCTGGCTTCCCCATAGACTGAAGTCAGGCAATTTATCAAGTCATAACACCCATTACAAATCCAATATTTCATAATGTTGGCATTCTAAAGACAAAATAAGTTAACATAACTGATTTTCAATAATGAAATAATTAGTAGGAGCACTAATATTTGTTAAGTCCTTATTACATGCTAGGCAGGCACTGTGTTAAACCCTTTATGTATATCAGTATATTAGAGCAGGCACTCTACCAGCATTCACTGAATTCACAGAGCCACATATCTTGAGTTTCCCTACTCTTGGTCTCAGGCTTAATTTATCTCCTCCTACCAGCAAAACATCAGTCATTTTTATAACTAGTAGTTCTTCAGATGGAAACACTGGAAGAAAATGGGTTTAGATGATGAAAATAGCATTCTATCTATACTTGGCTAAGAAAGATAAACCTTAAGATCTCAAAGATGATAGCAAAGGCTGTCGAATATTTTACCAATTATTAAAAAGTCATGAAATAAAAATTATAAAAATTGGAAGATATTAAAAGTATGGTGGTAACAAAAAAGACATAATTGGATAGCTGAGAATGTTGGAGATATCCATCACTTACAACTAGTAGAGAAAGTGGATGAGGCAAAGCAGTAAATATAATCAAGATATAATGACTCAAACTGCATTGCTCTAGTAATATTGACCAATTTAGTCACATAACCAAAGTATTTATTTTACTTGGCATACACAAATACTGTCACAATGAAGTTTTATGCTGTAAAACATTATCTGATGAAAAGTAGAAGGGAACATCAAAAAATGAACAAGTTACATGATATATCAAAATTTTAGCACTCAGGGAACTAAAATCTGCAAAACAGTTTCAGTGCAATGCTTGATTAAAAATAAAATGTCAAGGATATAAACCAAAATGAAATAAACAGCTGTGTTAGGGTAACAAAAGCCAAAGTTATCTGTTTAATATATATACCAGACAATATTTATTCTCTTCCTCAAAACTGTTCAATCCTTTCTGTCAAACTCAGAATTAAGTCCAAACTCAGAGTTAAGACCTATTAAGCCCTACATGATAAGGTCCTTTATCAATGCCCCTGACCTCATTTCCTACCCTTCTTTGCTAGACCACTCTGCTCTAGGCACACTGGTTTTTCCTTTCTCCATGTATCTGCCTCTGGGCCTCCACCCTTGGAAATCCTTCCTCCAAGATGAGCATCTTCTCCTGGAACACTGTCTCAACATATTCAGGCCTCCACTCTAAGTTTACTTTTCCAAAAAGGTCTTTCCTCACCTCTTAAAATAACCACCCCACCCCAGACACACTACCTGCTATATTTTTCTAAAATTGTTTTTCTTTGTTCCTGTGGAACATAAGCTCCACAAGATCAGAAGCTTTATCTTTTCACTATGGTGACAGTCAGTTGAAAGAATATGTGAATTTTTTCCCATCCCCCAGTTTCTAAAAGATGGCTATATTCTATCTAAAATATAAACATACTTTTGATATAGAGCTATAATAAAGCTGTTATCTTTATGACAATAACAGAAAAATGAAAAAACAATGTGTACAATATATATTCAGCTTTTAAGATAAAATAAATGTAATGCTAGAAGAAGCCTAAGATAAATTTATAAGTATGTACACTTAGAAATAAGATTTTTACAATTACAGAAATATTTACCTTTGCTCAAAATCTCTTTACAAGCCTAAATCAGTGTTATTTCCAAAGAATGTGATTATTTATATAACTATTTTTCTTCTAATATATTGAGGGAAAGAAAATTCTTTAAAAAGATGCATATAGACTTATGCACATAGACATACATGTACAGATACATATGTATATAGATATAGGTATAGATGTATGTATATCTATGTGTGTCCATATATATCTTCATCTTATTTCAGAATTACACCTTAATTATACAGCTACAGATCCAGTTCACCAGCTCTGGCTTCTGGACATCTGTATCATCTGCCCTTAGCAGATCGATTGATTTAGTTAAATAAGGATTAGAACTAGATTAAGCTGAGTCTAATGGGTAGGAAGAAATACAGAAAAGGGTAGACCAGGAGATAAACTGGAGGACCTTTTTTCCTAAAATGGACATCTCAAAGTTTTGTCCCATTAAAATAGGACATCATGGGTATTAATTATTGCAAAAATCCTTCATACACATCTTGGACTCTACTCCAAAATACTTGCAATGCCCAGAAGAGATACTCCAGGCTCTTCTCCTCAGTTCGCTTTCCTTCACACTCTTCTTATTCTGTTCCCATTCCCAACAGCCACCTCACTACCTCCCACCTACTTTTTTAAAAAATGTTTTCAAATGTCATCTTTCTCAGGAAAATGGGTGAGCACCCAGTCTCTTTCAGATACCTTTTCTATAAACCCAGAACTCTCTGAAGTGCATTACCCTCAGGAAATGCTCAATTACAGATTTCCTAAAGGAGTTAGAAACTAAATAGTTCGAATCGATCATAGTATTCAGCATATAGGGATCACTCAGTGAATTTGTTGAATGATCAAAATGACAGAAATACAGTCTAATCTTTCCAGGAGTTGATTTGCAAAAGGCAAGAAAAGGAAGCTTAAGAAAACGGAAAGTTTGTATTTAACATGTTCTCAACCCATAGCCAACTAAATAGTAATATTTGATATTTGAATCTGATCAATAAAATAGTCAAAAGGTAGTAACAAGCAGAAATGTCACTAATCAAGGAGAATCCTCTTCTGAGAGAGAAGGAGGAACATATTGAAATAATATTGTGGCCCACAAAGTTAATTTACAATGCCTATTTTGTTATTAACACTTGATGTAATTTGTGATTAAATCCAGTTATATATGGCCTTTATGTGCAAACTTGCAAGCTCACCACACCAATAGTCATGCAAAAGTCAAAGCATCAAAGATCTATATAGAAGTTTCTTTTTTAAAAAATTTCAAATCGCATTATTCTATTTTATTATTTTCCCATTTTCCTTTATTTATTATTATTTGTTTTTGAGACAGTCTCACTCTGTTGCCCAGACTGGAGTGCAGTGGCATGATCTTGGTTCACTGCAACCTCTGTATCCCGGGTTCAAGCAATTCTCCAGCCTCGGACTCCCGAGTAGCTGGGAACACAGGCATGTACCGCCATGCTTGGCTACTTTTTGTATTTTTAGTAGAGATGAAGTTTCACCATATTGGCCAGGCTGGTCTCCAGCACCTGGCCTCAAGTGATCCATCTACGCTGGCCTCCCAAAGTGCTGGGATGACAGGTGTGAGTCACTGTACCCAGCCTCCTTTTTTTTTTTTTTAAATGGGTAAGCTACTTCAAATTGTTTTCAGAGTCAGAGTAAAAACCAAAATAAAATACTTATCAATATCAATTGCCAAACTCAGTCTAAAAGCATTGCACACACCAGCTTACCCAAGTACAAAGCCGCTTTGGGACTTCCGAAAAATAGGCAACATGTTACTTGTGCTTGTAAATGCTTTGTAAGTGAAAGATTTTTAATGCAGTGCTCACCTGGTTTCCCCCAAGTCCGTGACATGTATACATAATTAACGGTTTGCCTCCTTGATTGTTTTCTCCAACATCCAGACATAGAGGCTGACCAACGCTTTTAATCTAAAGGAAAATTTTTAAGTTATGAAAAGTTTTTAAATCTGTGGGGTTTATATATTTGTAAAAATAATTTAGAAAGTAATGTTACTGATTATAATGTAAAAATCTCAAGAGCAATAAACCAGAAAGTATTTCAGCAATTTTCCTGGAACCACATAAAGGTTGGTGGCAAGAAGTATATTAAGTGAAAAGGAACAGGAAAATACTCACATATCCAGATATAACAGGATTAAGGTCTGGTACATACACCTCAGGATAAATATTGTTCAGATACCATGTAAAATTTTTACACTGAAGGCGGTGTTTTATTTCAAACCTTTTTGAAAGATCACCAAATGCTTTCTGTAGAAATATGAGAATGAAGGGGGTGCTTAATTAAAACAACGCTGATAAAGTAATTAAAATCCTACTATATGTATTTCTATTTTGGTATATTTAAAAATTCGTGCTAAAAATTCAAGAGGCAATTCAATGGCATCATCATTCGTTCAAGTAAAAAGTATGCCTGCCTGTTCATTTCTGGCTTTAAAGAGAGTCAAGACCATTTCAGTGCTGACTAAAATACTAAAATCACGCTATTTTATTCTTCATTTGTGCCACAAACATCCCCTACAAGACAAATATTTCTAGTGAAATTCTGTGGGCAAAAGAATGGTAGTGGGAGCATCCAAAATTGGTCCCAACTTTATACCCAAAAGTGATCTGCCAAGTGAGGTGTGAGAAAGCAGGTATAGACAGTGCCAATATACAGCAAACTTCTATCTCTTCTCTGTCAAGATCACAGAAAACTACCAGCAAGAAACAACCCATTGGGAGTAATTTTTCTAGTCCAAGGGTGTTGCTTGTTCTTAACCATATCCGCAACTGAACCTTTAGTAGAAAAAGGCAATTTTCAAATTAAATGAATTTTTTTTCCTTTATTTTAAGGAACTAAGAAAATAATTTTTAAAAAAGTATTAAACTTTAAGGTATTTGACCTACAGGCAAAATATTAGAGAAAAAGTACAGATAATATCTAAATGTATGCAAAAGTAAATACTCAATCTTGTCAGTTCAAGTAAAGAAAAGATTTTCTTATGCCAACATCAATGTCTTAAACCTAGGTGTTTTAGCAAAAAGCACGAGTCTGTAGGAGTTCTGTTTAGCTTATTATTATTTATCCTGTGGTAACAAACAGGTACTGGCTGACTCATGTGCACCTTTGTGGGGGACAAGCAGAGCATAAGCTTCATGTAGTGCCCACTTGCCAGCCTAGCCAAACACTATTGTGCAGTACACAATCTGCCCAATTTGTCTTCATGGCCTTGGGTAAAAAGATAGCAATCTAACACAGTAGTGCTCTGAATTCTCATCCTATCAGGGAGACACTGGAGACTAAAGAAAAGGGGAAAGAGGTAACCAGATCTTTCTTTACCACAACAGCCAAAATATTGGTACCATTGACTCCCAATAAATACTCCACCTTCCACCCACAATGCCTACAAATTAGCACTGTCTATTTCCTACAAAGAGATGAGTATCATTCATTGAAGCATGGTCTTAAACTCTCTAGTTAATTTACCTCATCTAATATTATTAAGACTATTGGAACTCACTTCAATGTGTTAGGTTTCATGGTCCTACAGAGCATAATCTATTTATGACAGGTTAATAACAAGAGTACTATGTATTTGTTAGCACTTATCACTTTCTTATTTCACAGCTACTCTGGGAGAGAGTCAGAATGTGTATTTCATCGCTTAAAAACAGGGAAGGAGAGAAAAGAAACATGCTAACATCCACTCCATGTCCAGCCACCCTGCAGCCACTCTATGAAGCGTCTTCCCTATTTTACATACTCAAAGTCTTTGCCAAAGTAACATTTCCAGTAAGTAGTAGAACTAGAACTTGAAA
>NW_016107325.1:10011673-10031887 GCF_001604975.1 Cebus imitator
AAAAAAAAAAAAAAAACAAAACAAAACAAAACAAAAACCCAGTTCTACTTAATGTTCTTTGAGTAAAATACTGAACCAGGGCAGCAACAAAAATAAAATATCTTTCATATTAAAAACATCAAGTAGAATTCCTGATTTGTCAAAAATAGTTTACTTAGTTTTCTTCTTAAAATCAGGAAACTGGGGGCCGGGTGCGGTGGCTCACGCCTGTAATCCCAGCACTTTGGGAGGCCGAGGTGGGTGGATCACGAGGTCAAGAGATCGAGACTATCCTGGTCAACACGGTGAAACCCCGTCTCTATTAAAAATACAAAAAATTAGCTGGACATGGTGGTGCATGCCTGTAATCCCAGCTACTCAGGAGGCTGAGGCAGGAGAATTGCCTGAACCCAGGAGGTGGAGGCTGTTGTGAGCCGAGATCTCACCGTTGCACTCCATCCTGGGTAACAAGAGCAAAATTCCGTCTCAAAAAAAAAGGAAACTGGCATTTATAAGTTACATACATTAAGAGTTAAAACTATAAATCTACTTTCAATTTATTTTGATGTTTTGTGCTTGAGATGAATCAAAGCAAAATGACCTGTGAACTTGTTACAGATTTTTATTGCATTTTAACTACTTAGCTTTAACTTACTTGTTTAACAATTTTTGCTGCATCTGTATTTCTCCTATAAAATATTTCCTTGTATTCATCCATCCAGACTTCTGCAAGGCGAACTTGGTTTCTAGCAATCACCTGAGTGCCTTTTGGAAAGCTATGAGGGCTTTTGCTGCGAAAAACATGTCCAACAACAGAGCAAGGCATAATCTCCAACTGCCCACCACATTGCCATACCTGATAATTAATGATATTTGTTTAAATTTACAGTATTTTAGAAAAATCAGTGTTGCTTTTAAGTTCACCTTTAAGATACTAAAAACAAAAATAGAGAAGAGATTACAATATTAAAAATAGTCTCTGTCCCCGGCCATTTCAACTTAAGTTCTTAAATATAAGGAATGATTTTTATTAAATGGTATAGGCACCAAAGATAAAAGAAGTGCATTTTCAGCAAGTTAACAAAATGATGGATCTGGATTTTTCATAACAATTAATTCCAGGTGGTTTTTTTGCAAGTAATTATGTAAGTTCTCTAATATACACAGAAAACTAAAGGTTCTTATGCATTTG
This sequence comes from Cebus imitator, assembly GCF_001604975.1. Classification (NCBI taxonomy): domain Eukaryota; kingdom Metazoa; phylum Chordata; class Mammalia; order Primates; family Cebidae; genus Cebus; species Cebus imitator. The sequence goes on from NW_016107325.1 coordinate 10,012,845, forward strand.
ACTTCTGTCTGAACTACTTACATAGTCACTTCACTTAAACTAGAGTTTCTCTTCTAAGCTTAGGTTTAAGTGGACTCAGACCCTATTACCTCTTATATATTCAATTTTGTAACCAAGAAAAACAATTCTGGATAGCCATTATTACCAATGACCATTCTATTGAACTTGTGAAGTAGTGGATGATTATTTAAAAATTTATGCTATTTAGAGAGAAAATGTAAAAAACAAACAAAAAAAACAAACAAAAAAAAAACACACACACCATTATTTGCATTAATTCAAAATGAAATAGCAAATCATGAAATCAATGGTTTTTCACTTAAATATCTTAACAATTGACTCTGCCATAGTCACCAACCAAAGAATCTGAAAATAAGTCATATTTAATAGTGTATGCTAGCAGTAGAGCAAGTGATCACATTGTCTTTATCTACTTTCTTTCTTGAACAAATGAGAAGACTCAGTTCAACTCAGCAAACTGTGCTTGTGACCCAACATGTGCTAGGGGTTGGAAATACTGAAATGAATAAACAAGACCACTGCCACAAGCAGTTCAAACTTGGCTAAGATCATCACTGCTGGTACGTGATGGAGCAAGCCAGAGCCAGATCTTAAATCTTCTAACTTCTACCTAGTTCAGTTCTTTTTCCACTACATTCCAGCCTAAGAGATGAAAAATGAATGATAAAGTTACTGCAGAAAATGAAACATGAAATCAAATAAATAAGGTACTTATGGAGACTATCCAAAGCCTTCTTTTATATATTAATTTATATATAGAAAAAAATCCAGCTCTTCCAATCCAAACGGTTAAGTCCAATGTCCTTTAAAATTATACATAAATGTTTTTCCATTCTAACTCCCTTGATAACTCATTTCCTGAAGCACTAGATTTAATTATATTTATCTTGGCTGGAATTCAGTAGTTACAAGTGCATTAATTGGTGTTATTGCCTGGACACAGGAGTTTAAGTGATTCCTCTTGTTACATTGGCAACAATGAATACATATATTAAGTTACATGTTAAAATATTCTTATTCCAAAATTTCTAGCAATTAAGTTTTAGAAAGCACAAAAAGTAGAGTGCACACATCTGTAATCATCTGTACCAGCCAATTAGAACACAATATATTTTATTGTTTAATATATCTGCTATATTTAATTTCCATAAACTTACTCTGAAAGACATTTCTATATTTTCACCTCCCCAGATTTCCATTTCTTCATCATAGCTTCCAATATACTCAAAATATTCTTTTGATATGGAAAAAAGTCCTCCTGCAAAAGTAGGTGTTCTGAAAAATAATCCATTGTCAAATTTTGTTATAAAAACTAAACAAGATAAAACAGCATATTTTAAGAACTGAATCAAATTCAAAAATTAAAGCCACATCACATTTTCAAAGTTTTTATACTGTACAGATTAATAAAAACTAGAAATGCTAGCTTCAAAGTCAAGATTTTTGGAGTGGTGAGGAGTACTTCATGTCCTCTCCCATTGGGGCAAAATTAAATGTCTTCTCCTAACCACGCTTCAAGATTCTTAAGTAATGATTGATGAGGAAGACCTAAGAGTTCACTTATTGCTACCTCTTACTAAGCAACATCATGTGTAAGTAAGTCCATAAATGAATGACTTTCAGATTCTCTTTATATAGAATGTGTGTGTTCTTTATCAATTATCTCAGGGGCAATTGCTGTAAAGCAGAGTGTGTACATATTCAATGTAAGTAATCATCTTACTTAATTGGGTAGGTTTCATCTTTCCTTCTTTGCTTCTCATGATCAGGAAGTGATTCCCAGCCAAATGAAAGACTCCAGTCAAAATTTCCACGGTTGTGGTGACTTCCATAAGGAGAAGGTTTGTTGAATTCAAAAGTATTCAGATCTATGGATGCAATATCTGGACTCACGACAGCAGTGTAGTTCTCAGCTATTCTGGCCAACAAAGGTTCTAACCAACCATAGAAACACTCACCTGGAGGGAACAGAATTTTAATTAATTCAATACAAACATTGAATGTGTTTTCTTTAGTTGTTTAGGCGAAGGTTTGCAGATAAATGAAAATAACAGAATCATTTGTGTTTTGAACATGTATATAATGGAGATTTCTTTCTTCCTCAGATTTATTGAAATATAAAAGACAAATAAAAATTCTATATATTTACAGTGTATAGCACAGTGTTTATATATGTATACATTGTAAAATGATTATTACAATCAAGCTAATTAACATATCCATCACCCTATTGGCTTATGAAGTGGGTGGTAAGAACATCTAAGATCTACTCTTAGCAATTTTCGAGTAGACAATACATTATTATTAATTATAATCACCAAGTTGTACAACAGATCTCCAGAAGGAAAGATTTCTTAAAGGTTTCTTGAGATGAGATAAGGGTAGGATGAAAAAGTTGAAACAAGATTCAATACAGTTAGAAAAACTCCCCTACAGATGACGACCTTCTTTCTTCTACAAAATATGCAAAATAACACTAGTGTATTTAAAGTTTAGATGACAAGTTGAAATGGCCTATGAATCAAAGGTAGCTTTTTGCTGTTCCATGTCACCTGGCCCTAAACGTGTTCTGATTTATTTAAACATGTATCTCCCTGAGTAAGGTACAGTAATTGAAATCTTCATTTATCTGACTGGGTCTTAGGAGAAAGTAAGTAGTCAGTATAAATTCTGATTTTAACAAATGGAGAAGAAGGATGATTCAAAGCTGCCCCAGACCTACTATAAAGATAGGGCAAAGGAGTTCCATACCATGATAGGTCTGGGTCCTGGTCACAGGCCAGGCTATTTTACATAATACACAGCAAGTTTGGACAATTCGTGTGCAGTCCCATTCTGGGCTCCCCACAAAGCAGAATTTAGAAGTCATGGTCCAGAAGGACCATCAGACACATTCACCCAGTGTGGAAGAATGTTCAGTATGATCTTGTTGTAATTTTGGACAAGGAGAATAAATACCAGAGGATGGTATTTTTCTTTTTAAAACACGTCTCTAGGATTACCTTTAGTCTTCTCTTCATTTTCGAAATGTCTGGTGTTGAGAGAGAACTGAATGTGATGGCTCTAAGCAACTCAAGCACATCCAAAAGCCCTTCTGTAATAATCGGTATGTGCTCAAAACCAGTTATTGGGTGAAACATAACCTAAGCACTGGCCAATTCAAAGCTAGACACTCATACAGAGTATCGCCCACTAAACTCAAAGCTCAAGGGACAAAAAAAAAAAAAGCTCGAGGCACTAAATGACATTTTAGTAATACCTAGCATGCATATGATACATTGACTCTGAAAATGCTTTCTAAATGCTTTAAATACTTTGACTCTGAAAAAAAATTAAAGTACAAAGAAAAACCAACAGCAACAAAGTCAAACAAAAATTGACAATGTTTATGGAAGAGATAACAAAGATGTTGGAATGGTACACCCCTAACTTGGCATACAAACTATATATATAAACATATTTTGGTTTTGTGGGTTTTTTTGAAAATTCGCAGACTCCTTTTTATGCCAAGGAGTCTGCAATTTTTTTGAAAAAACACAAAAACTAAAATATAAAAATTAAAAGCAGCAGGACTAGGACAAAGTTTAATGATAGGGTGGTTTACATTCATTCATTCATTCATTTTGAAATGGAGTGTCACTCTGTTGCCCAGGCTAGAGTGTAGTGGCACAATCTTGGCGCACTGCAACCTCTGCCTCCTGGGTTCAAGCAATTCCCATGACTCAGTCTCTTTAGTAGCTGGAATTATAGGCACATGCCACCATGCCGGGCTAATTTTTGTATTTTTAGTAGAGATGGGATTTCACCATGTTGGCCAGGCTGGTCTTGAACTCCTGATCTCAAGTGATTCACCTGCCCTGACCTCTCAAAGAGCTGGGATTACAGGCATGAGCCACCATGCCCAGCCATATTTAAATATTAAATAAGCTTTCACTCACTTTAAAGTGTAGGAATCAAGAAAAAAAAAAAAGAGGCAAGGATAACTGGCTGGAACAGCTAGTAACTGGAGAATATTAAAGTTGAGAAAACTTAAGCACAAAGGAGGTAAGAATTCTATGTAAGTGAAAGGAATTTTCTCTGCAGAGCTGCTATCTGCTTGAGCTGTCATTGCTATAATCACGAGTTGAAAATGCTGTGAAAGAAAATGCAATTAGGCATTTAGAAAAGAAAAGCCTTCCTTACCTTTTAAATTAGAGGGAGAGGGAGGAAAAATGTTACAACCATACATATATACTTACAGTGAGCATCTAAAAATGTGAGCGTTTCAGCTGTTGCGACTGATGCTCCTAGCAACCGAGCAGTGATCAGACCTTTTCTTTCTCTTTGTCTGACTATTTTTACTATAGAAAACTGTTTTACATATTCATCTAGTTTATCATGTAAGTACTCTGTAAAGAAAAAAAAATCAGGATTAACTCTTTCTAAATTTATTTCATATATAGCATATGAAAGCTAATGAAACCACAGAGCAATGATCCTTCCAATTTCATAATCGTTAACAGTTACATGTGTCCTTCTAGTAAGATGAAAATTTTATCTTTATTCCTTACTGGGGAAAAGGCTATCTATGCAAATTATCACTACTGTAACACATACTGATTCTGTACACTTCTTGTCAACAAATATTATGTGTTTGGAGGGAAGTGAGAAACTTCAAATGGAGTGAATGCTAGTCATTAAGAAGACTCATTTAGAGGTCTGAGAAGACTGGCCACAAGAGTGAAAGAAATGGAACTTAGCCAAAAAGATATTCACTGCTTTGAAATTGATATTTAAATCTGGAAATCTTAAATTAAAATGTCAAATATCAAAAGATCTCTGATATTTAAGCAAGGATCAAAATAATTTGAGACCAAAATGTTGAGACAAGTCAGAAAGTCCAAGGCTATAGCAGTCTGGGACTATTCCTACGCAGAGTCAGCAGAAAAATTTGTGAAAGCTTTGGAGTCTCCTGACAGATTTTTTTCTGGTAAAAATATGAAACAGGTAAATTTTAGTATTGGATATATTCTTTAATTCAATGTCCCAAATTGGATGAGGTTTGTAATAAGCAAAAGTTGAGATCACAGGTTTTTTAAAAAAGTTATTAACGAATATCAATCAAGTGTTGTTTTTTGTTTGTTTGGTTTGTTTTAAGACAGTCTTGCTGTGTCGCCCAGGCTGGAGTACGGTGGCACAGCTCACTGCAAACTCCACCTCTGGGCCGCAAGTGATTCTCCTCAGCTTTCCAGGTAGCTGGAACAACAGGCGTGCGTCAACACGCCCAGCTAGTTTTTTTTGTTGTTGTTAAGAGACAGGGTTTCATCATGTTGCGCAGGCTGGTCTGCAACTTCTGAACTTAAGCTATTTGCAGGCCTCAGCCTCCCAAAATGCTGGGATTACAGGGTGAGCCACTGCGCCCAGCTGTTAAACAATTTCTTAAGCCTCCTTTCCACAATTAAATTTTTGATTTCCTATTGAGTATAAAATTCATCAAGTTCAGTTCCTTAAGCAGCCTTCTTGGGCCCAAAACATAGCCTCGAAAAGATTTAGGACTATTAAGAAAATCCGTAAAAGTCCTGGGGTAAAAGTTTGTTTCTGCCAGATTTTAGAAGTGAATGTCTATGACTTTATCTGTGATAATATGTGCTTTTTTCCCCAATTCTCCAGTGGTTCAGATAAGAGAGCTGCTTATTTAAAGCTTAAACATTCATAAGAGAGTTTAAGTCCAGGAACACACTTGGCGGAAAAATAAATCTATCTAAACACTGTTGTCTCAGAGCAATAGATCAACTTTTTAACACCTTCTAACTAGTTCAAAATAATTACCAGATTAACTGTTTAACACCTTCTAGCTACCTCAATAATTCTCAGAAACACAAACAGAATTGTAATAAGTCTTAAAAAATACAATCATAACTATTTTCTGTTTTAAGAGACTTGTAAAAATTTCCACATCCTTGATTAGAATTATTTTAAATGGAGTTACTACAGATTCCTTCAATATACCCTCTCACTGTTGGAATTTGTAAAAAAAAAAAAAAAAAATTTACTTACAGCATATGAACTTCCTGCAAATTCTTATCTGCACCCTAAATTTAACTCCTATGTACACCCTTTATTTGGGAGGTTAAGAACAAAAAGCTACATGAAATCAGATGCCCTGATTTCACTTCGTGGCACAAATACTTTTAGCTGCGTGACCTTGGGTGAGGTATTTTACCTTTTCTGCACCTCAGTTTCTTTAAGATGAGGATAATAGGACTTACCATCACAGTCAATTGCTGGAAGGATAAAATGAGACATCTGACTCCAAACTTGGATTTATTAAGGAATAAATTTTATAATCATTGAAATAATCTGTATCTGTTTGATATAATGTTTAAAATACTTATGATGTTTGAAAATTTAGCAAGTTACAGTATTTGTTAAATTAGCCTTGCGATTCCAATTTAAATTGTGTAATTTAGTGGTAATGCACTAAAGAATTTGGGTAACATTATAAATAATATCTTGGAATATTTAAGAACACCCAATAAAATAGAACATGGTGACTCTTTAGTGATTTTTAACTATTCATTTATATTATTTATTGATATATTTATATTAACCCATTTGGTCTTTAAAATAACTCTAGAAGTTATGTACGAGTGCTGTATTTCCTCAGTTTTAAACTACACCATTAGATACTTCTTACAATCAATGGCATGTTAACTTTTCTTAGCTGTGGGTTTTCTCCTAGTGATTTATAAATTAATGACACATAATATATTTGATTTAATATGGTATTATTCCCAGTTTTACTGATAAAAAAAAAATCACGGCGGAGGTTGAGTAATGTGCCCAAGTTATATAGTTGGTTATGAAAACAGCTGCAATTCAAATCAAGGCAGCCTGACTCCAAGGCTCAAGTCTGCTCTTAACCACTGTGCCTTACAACAACAGTCTCACACTGAGGACTACAGAGTTACGAATGATTGTGTTTTATACATTTCTGCATTTGAAGATATTTGAATACGTCCATCCTTAGATTCTAATTTCATTCAGCATACTTACTATTCAAACTTTTATTATTCAAGCTCTGAGATGGCATAGAGAGAGCACCATATAACAAGTGGACTTTAGATACCACCATATGGATTTATTTGGGAAACAATCTAATTTGCATGAGCTTTCTTACCATCTACACTAGCATCATCCACCAAAATGATTTCCTTCAGCAGTACTGCAGGTGAAGAGTAGAGCACACTGTGGACAGTTCTAAGCAATGTGGACCATGCTTCATTATGAAAAACTATTATGACACTGGTGGTGGGCAGGGGAGGGCAGCGCTTAAATTTTTGTTCAATACATCTAGAAGTCAAAGAAGTAGAAAATAATTACAAATTTTATTATTTTATTTCACAGTTATACCATTGCTAACATTATCATTATTTAATCTTTATCACTGAAAAACGATAGTTTTTTCTATGAGATAATCTTCATGCCATATAAAATGTAAATAGATCAAAACAAATTTTTTATAAGCAACAGACTCACTCAGAGATGACGTCCACCAACAGGGATTACAACATAGCAAGAATTATAACATGTTATTGTAAGCTTTCTCAACAATATAATTTTAAATACAAGTAACACTTTAAATAATGAAAATAACCTACAATAGACAGCATGTAGAAATGACAAATCCAGGCCGGGCATGGTGGCTCAGGCTTATAGTCCCAGCACTTTGGAGGCCAAGGTAGGAAGATTGCCTGAGGTCAGGAGTTTGAGATCAGCCTGGCCAACACGGAGAAACCCCGTCTCTACTAAAAATTAAAAAAAAAAAAGGAGAAAAAAAAAAAAAAAAAAAAAAAAAAAAAAAAAAAAAAAAAAAAAAAAAAAAAAAAAAATCCAAGCATAGTGGTACGTGCCTGCAATCCCAGGTATTTGGGAGTCCGAAGCAAGGGAATTGCTTGAACCAGGGAGGTGGAGGTTGCAGTGAGCAGAGATCGCACCACCACACTCCAGGCTGGGTGACAGAGTGAGACTCCATCTCAAAACAACAACAACAACAAAGACAAATCCTTATAATTGCTCAAATAAAAACCAAGTTTTTCTTCTTTCATGCAGAAATCTTCCATTTTTCATATTTGCAACTTTAAAACTTGTACTACTTTACTGAAACATTTTTATAGAGATTATCTTTAATTAGATACTTTCCTAAGTATGTAATATAGGTTTCTTAAATATTTTCTAGGTTTTTTGAATCAATTTACTTGATCTGTATACATAACCAAAAAGAAAAAAAATAACTTTACTGTAAAATCTATGTTCTTCTTATGATTATTATTTAAAATACAGATAGCCTTGTGATGTTGCCCAGGCTGGACTTGAACTCCTGGCCTCAGACCATCTTCCTGCCTCAGCCATCCATAATATTGGGATTATACGTGTTAGCCATTATGTTCAGCCTAAACCTAAGTTTTTATGATGTTTATCATTCAGCAAATACTTAAGTACTGCCATTTGCCATGTGTTATATTAAAGATTTTGCTCCAATCATTTGATCTACTGTTTAATAAGACCAGCATTTAAAAAATCATTTTAAAAAACATACATAGAAATAAAGATCTAAATAAAAACCTAAATCCATGTTAAAATTCCTGTGCTGCTATCACCATCTGAAACATTGATTGGGCACAGGGAGAGAGACTCTAAGTACCCCTGACTAATTAGTGGTACTATCTATTAGCTAAAAACATTAGCTTTAAATTGATCTCAAATTCATTCTTTATAGTAATGTCTTTCCTCAATGAAAAAAAAATCTTCATATTAAGCCACTGGGATGTAGGTAAGTCTGTATAGTCTCTAGGCTTTGAGGCTAGAAATGTAGAGCTAACCACAGTTCCAAGCCTGCTGAATTGAGGTAAAGATTAAATGAAAGAACACATAGGAGAGGGCTCCAAATTACTGAGACATAGAATAAAACTGTGTAGTTTATGGGGAAAATAAGCAAATAAAGCAACTATATCTTTAAGGCCACTTAAAAATAATAAATGGCTGTACAGTTTTGGACCACAGACTACGAAATTCTCCCATACAGTCAAAAGGCACAGTAAATTCAGTGTGTGAACAATTAAAACAGTGCTGCTCAAACACAAAGGAAGTAAATCATTTACTCATGGAGATAAGAGTCCAACACACTTCAGTTGCTCTGCCAGGGCCAATAGGGAAACTGTAGCCTCTAGTGTGATATTAGAAGCCTGAGAAAACCACCCTTAAAAAGATCCACAAATTATCCCATTAATTATTTTCATGGTTATACCTCAACTGGAATGTCTCTGAGACCCTTTTCTAACAGCAAGTCTTTAAAATGGAATATTTGTAGTGATAAAAAAAGGAGCTGGACTGGAGTAAAATAACAAGAGAAGATGTCAACAACAGAGTAGAAAAAGGAGAGGATGCGTTCTGAGTGACAGTGGCATTACTCTTCAGTTTCTTCATGATTTCAAAGCATGATACAGGTGCACGAGCAGAAAAGTAATAAGCGCCTTCTTTGTCATTCACAAACAAAAGCAAATTATTTATTCTATTTTTGGATAAACTACCAATTTTAAAAAAGCTCAATCACAAACTATTCATATACATACCTGAACTACAATTACACAGAAACAAATGACTAAATATAAGCTTATATTGTGAACCCATAAAAGTTTATAACTAACATCAACTAGAAATAAAAGTTCCATAATTTTTTATTTTTAAAGAAAAAAAAGAGGAAATTCATGATTTGTTATCTTATAAGCATTTTCAGGAGAAAGTGAAATTCTGAGTTTAAGATTTTTTTCTACCTTTACTTGCTATGGAGTTAATATAGTATTTATTAATCAAGAATTATAAAACGGTTTTGAAGATTTAAAGTATAAAATTTCACAAAAATTTACACTAATAAAATGTTACCACTTTAATCTTGTAAGATTTTTCATCAGTTTAAACTAGGATTTATTTGCTTAACTGTTAATTACCAATATCAAGTAAAAGTGTCATGTTATATCATTAATACAAGTAATAAAATTTCACAATATGATCTCAAAAACGTCGTTCATTTTGAAACAATTGACATGTTAAATGCATACTTTGAAAATTGTTTTACATATTTAAAGTAGTGCAATTAAAATAACTTGCCAAAGTGACTGTATAATTTCAGTCAAACCATATGAAAAACCTGGCATATAGAAACATGCTTAAATTATCAGTCACATGACCATCTGGCTTTGGAAGAAACTAGATCTATATTTCTAATGAGCATGGAAAACATTAGCAATTCTTCAGAAAACCCATTCTTTGCTGATATTGGTTATAGTCAAAGTAAAAAACAAATCTTTACCACCTGTACAAAATCCTGTCCAAAGTAAGAAATAATTAAATCTTCAACACTAACCAAAAAATGTTGTTAATGTGCTTAGCTGCTTTAAACTTACTTAGTGATTAACATTACTGAAAATTATTACAGCTTCTCAATGCTATCTTGGGGGAAAAAAAGCTCATTTTGAGCTAGCATTGATTGTCATGTCAAAAGAATAAAAGTCATGATTATTGATTTTTAATGTAGATTACTTTTCGGTCAAAACCTTTCCCCAAATCAGTCAAGTGCAATACTGCATTATAATCTATTAATATATAAAAGGAATTATAATGTGCCTTGTTATAACATCTGGAATATTTCATAGTTTCTTTATACATTCATTTAAAATTATGACCAACTTAAACTTGAATCAATCAGATTAGAATAGCGCAACAGTTCAGGTTCACTGCCAGATGTAATTCTCTAATAACCAGAAAGCAAAATATATAGGCACTGTTTGTTTACAGTTTGTCTTTTACTGGGTTTTTTTTTACTGGGTTGTTTGTTTGCTTGTTTGGTGGTTTTTGTTTGTTTGTTTTAGACAGGGTATCCTTCTTGTACTGTCTTGTACTCTTAAAAATCTACTGAGGGGCCAGGTGCGGTGGCTCACACCTGTAATCCCAGCACTTTGGGAGGCCAAGGTGGGCAGATCACCTGAGGTCAGGAGTTCAAGACCAGCATGGCCAACATGGTGAAATCTCATCTCCATTAAAAATACAAAAATTAACAAGAGATGGTGCTGTATGCCTGTAGTCTCAGCTACTCAGGAGCCTAAGGCTAGAGAATCGCTTGAACCTGGGAGGTGGAAGTTGCAGTGAACAGAGATCGTGCTATTGCACTTCAGCCTAGGCAACAGAGAGAGACTCCATCTCAAAAAATAATAATAATAATTAATAAATAATCTACTGAGGAAGGGCCAGGTACAGTGGCTCACACTTGTAATCCCACCACTTTGGGATGTTGAGGCAGGTGGATGACCTGAGGTCAGGAGTTCAAGACCAACCTGGGCAACATGGTGAAAACTCGTCTCTACTAAGAATACAGGAAAAATAGCTGGATGTGGTGGTGGATGCCTGTAATCCCAGCTACTCGGAGGCTGAGGCAGGAGAATCGCTTGAACCTGGGAGGTGGAGGTTGCAGTGAGCCAAGATGGCACCTCTACACTCCAACATGGGCAACAAACTGCTCCATCTCAAAAAAAAAAAAAAAAAAAAAAAAAAAAAAAAAAAAAAAAAAAAAAAAAAAGTCTACTGAGGACTTGATGGTGCTAGGATTCATTTTAGCCATATCAGCTCAAATACAGCATTTGGCCTTTACCTCCCAGACTAGAAAAAAATAAAAAGGTTAACTAAGGACAAAGAGACAGCATAACAGGACCTGGGGGAAATATTAGTCAAAATATTGTATACTTGAAACAGGTAAACAAAGTAACTGGATTAAAAAAAAAAAAAAGTTAGCCTCTCAGTAGCTAAAGGAAGACAACTTTATGGATATGAGAACTTAACAAAACTCTAGAGACAGAATCATACTTGTAATAGTAATTGTAACAATATTCTCCTTTAAAAGAATGCTTACAAAAAATAGGGCATTCTGAAATATAGTTATACACTCAAAGGCTTTGAGTCAAAGTAATCACAAAGTCTGAGAACTGGTTTACAAATCTATAAAATATTATCCAATAGCTCCAAAATCCTGGCATATTTTTAAGCATTTCTATTATATAGAAATACACAGAGAAATGGAAATAATTCCTCTACCTTTTGTATTTCCCATAAAAATTATCCAATAATTCCTCCTAAATAAGTGACAAAACCACAGTATTTAGGACTAAAGGATTTCCTTGCAGATAGCAGTCATATCTATAATTCAGTTTTCCAATTTCCAAGCTAATAATTTTTCATGTCTGTACTGCCTCACCAAGCATAAATAGGGTTACGTAGCCTCAATCATTATAAGCAAAAAATAAATACAACAGGTTAAATAAACAGTATTTGTTGAGTTTCTGCCTTAGAGAAGCTAAAGAACAGGCAATTTCCTTAGCTAACTCCTTTCTCCCCTGCAAAGCCTGGTGATAAAGAATAAACAATAAATATTCTTCAACATACTCAGGAGGTCGAGTGTCTGGTCCAAGATCTCGGTGCAAAGAAATCCTGTCACTTGCAAAAGCATTAAAGCAGTGTTTAGCTTCCCCACGTTCCTTTTCCTTTTGTTCTTCAATACTTAAATTGGTTGTCTTGAATGCTTTACCAGAAGCACCAGGTGCATTTGAATCCTGAGGTGGACGGTCAAGAACAGGCTTCAATTCTGCTGCTGTATAATATCCTTGCAAACAGGGTCTCTCACCAACATCAATGTTTTGCCTGACAGGTGCTCCTATTTGCATTTTTGGCATTGCATCCTTAATATTGTTTACAGCTTCTAACATTAAATCCAACATCTTATTTTTGCTTTTCATGTTTCTTTCCATCCTTGATTCCTCTTTGGAATATTGAACACTTACTTCTCTTTGCATTAAAACCAAAACTATTATAAAGAAAAAAATTACTGCACCAAGCTTCCAGAACGTTTTATGGTAATGTCTCTTAATGTGTAATTTTACTAGTCGCTTTAGGTGAGCCATTCTGACATTAAATGCTTGTCACTTGACAAATAATAGTTACGATTTCTTCCGTTACTTATATTTTTTATCATAGATTTGCTAAGAAGGTATCTTTAAATGGCCATACCTGTAAAAAGAAATGATAGATGGTATTAGTAGTTATTCAGTCCCACAGGCATGGCTCAATTCATTCACTTATCCAACAACTGAACATAAGCTACCAACATACTCCTTATGGTTAACAAGAATGCAAAAATATCTTGTCCTCAAGAAAATTACACTTTCAGAAGAAAATAATTGTTACAATTTACAGTTTATTGGGGCTGCAAAAATTGATATTCCTCTCCATTAAAAATACATTCTTTTTAAACTCTAATATCCACTATACACTGTGTATAAAATTACTTTAATAAATATATTTTGAGTTGAAAAAGAATATCTTCACTTCATAACCAAGGAATCAAAGGACTTTATTAGATGAATTACAAAAAAGAGAGCTCCATAAGGAAGCAAGAGTATCTTGATGGTACTATCAGGTATCCATCTAAAATAGTGGCCTTCATTTTATGTAGTTTACCCTCAAACTATGATCTACTCCAGCTTAACCAATTATGATGATACAGCCATTTCATCAATAAGTAAACTATCATTATCGCATATTTTCTGACCCAATAGTACTTGTGAATCCTGAAAGAATCCCTAAAAACAAGAAAATCAAGAGTATTTAATTTGTTATTATAGAACAGCTATTTTTAATAGCTCACACCAATACACAATCTCATAGCAAAAAGAAAATTCATTAGCTTTACTTGAGGTATCTCTAGAGAGCCTATAGAGGTCCTTAGGTTAAAAAAGCAGAATTCAGTTTGATAAAATATTGCTTGCAATTCATTGACCCAAATAACAGGACAGCAAGTTTACTAAACCCTAATATGCACCAACAGGAGCAAAGGAAAAGAAAAATAGGACTTTTCAGGAAATGATTACTTACTATGAGCCATGATAGCCAGTCAAGAAATTTACAGGGGCAACCGGGAAGGAAAATGTCTGTTCTTCCTAAGGCCTAAACATATTTTAAGTAAGATATCATTTATAGCAAAGAAAATTAACTTTGATACCTTATTCAGCTTATCTTCCAATGTTCTCACAAAATTTGAAATAAGAAAACCAGGTTCTCAGATGTATTCTCTGGCTTTTGGCAGGAAATTTTAAGCAGAATAAACAAAATTGGCAGAATATAGTTCCATATAGTATGTCTAATTGGAGTGCCCTATATTCTTTTCAGTATGAAGTGGAGACTTCGGCTCCAAAATATAACCCCAATTCTGACATATATTGCTCATAAAAGTGAGATTCCAGTATTTGAGTGTGGGTTGCTTTAAGAACTTCATGTAAAAAATGAAATGACTGCTTAAGCATTTCACTTTGAAAAGAATGTAAGAAGTTACAGGACCACACAATGACCGTTGTGCATCAAATGTTGTGTAACGCTGTAGCTACAAAATAAAAGATAGCCCTTACCTTCAAGAAGCAGAATTGAAATATAGGAGGTCAAAGGGCAGCCACAAAGGAGAGCGATATGTGCTATGACAGGAGACTAAGGAAGCTACACAGCCTGGGAACAATGGCTCACAGCTATAATCCCAGAACTTTAAAAAGCTGAGACCAGAGGATCTCTCGAGACCAGGATTTTGAGACCAGCCTGGGCAACATAGCAAGACCTCATCCTACAAAAAAAAAAATACAAAAATTAGTCAAATGTGGTGGTACATGCCTGTAGTACTAGCTACACAGGTAGCTGAGGTGGGAGGATGGTTTAAGCTCAAGAGATTCCGGCTGCAGCAGGCTGTGATTGTGCCACTGCACTCCAGCATGGGTAGCAGAGCAAGACTCTGTCTCTTTAAAAAAAAAAAAAAAAAAAGTGACATAGAGGGTCAGGAGAAATGTTAAGGAAAATTTCCCAAAGATGACACTGTTGAGCAGAATCTTGAAATACAAGTAAATTTTGGGCAGGTAGACAGGAGGGAAAATAGAGAGGGAATGTCAGATGCAAAAGCATAAAAGCAAGAAAAGGCATGGTCAGTCCTTGAGTACAGCAGAAGCAGAAGGCACAAGGAGAGAATGACAACTGATGTGGCCCAAAGGTCAGTTAAGGATTTGCCCATAAAAAGCCCTGTACATCTTTCAGTGAATTTGGAATTTATCAATTTTGTCCCAAATGGATGGAATGGAGTGAACTGTTTTTAAGAAAACATCATAATCAAATTTCTGTTTTAGAAAAATCACAAGATGATAGATATTAAAGAGGTTAGGGGGGCCAGAAGATGGAGTGTAATGATTTCCAGAGAGTCCAGGAAATGTAACCAAACAATAAGACTTGGTGAGACAAAGGGATGAATGGTGCTATGGTTTGGCTATGTCCCTACCCAACTCTCACCTTGAATTATAAAAATCCCCATATGTCAAAGGCAGGGCCAGATGAGGATAATTGAATCATGTGTATGGTTTCCCACCCCACCCCACTGTTTCTCATGATCATGGATAAGTCTCACAAGACCTGATGGTTTTATAAATGGGAGTACCCCTGCACATGTTTCTCTTGCCTGCCACCATGTAAGACGTGCCTCTGCTCATCTTTCACCTTCTGCCATGATTGTGAGGCCTCCCAATTCATGTTAAATTGTGAGTCCATTAAACCTCTTTTTCTTTATAAATTACCCAGTCTCTGGTAAGTGTTTATTAGCAGCATGAGAACAGACTAATACAAATGAATAAAGTGATAACATTAACAAAGGCAAGAAATACAGGAAGAAAGATAGATTCAGGGTAGGTATTAGGGAGATAATTTGTTCAGTTTTGGACATAGCAAGTGTGATATGCTAATGGAACTTCCAAAGTGAGTTTGCATGAGCAAAAAGATATATGAGACTGGAAATTAGGAAAAAGCTCTGCAGTTGAGATGAAAATTTGAGTCAGTCTTTGGGTACAGAAGAGTTCATCTTCAGAGAATGTAAAACAAAGAAGACAGAGAAATACCTACATTTAAGGTTAGAAAAAAAGAGACAGACTGGAAACAAAGTTTAATTTTTCCAATCCTATAAAGAGGTGATATATATATATATATATAAAGACAAATGAAAACACAGATAAATTATCCATGTCAAGTGGAGATAATTTTAAAATCTTATCTCATGCTTGAGAGATGTTAAATGTGTAACAGTTGGTTGATCTTTAAAACTGAACTTCATTAGATCTGGCCTAAGGGGCTCTAGTGAAAAATGAAAAGAGAACCTTGGCAGAGAGAGTAGTGATAGTCATGCCTTAAAGATCTGAAGGCTTAGGACTCAGGGTACTTTCAGAATAATAGGGCAGCAACCTCATCTAAGGGGTTCCATCCAGGAAGATAAGAACAGGTAAAATGTTGGGGTCTCCCAGGAAAGCAGTTTCCAGTTGATGAACCACAACCTCATCTCCTTTAACTGTGGCTTGACAAAAGGCAGATATTCATCAACCTCTGTTTACCTCCATTCTGTTCCTGAGACAACTACCAAAAATCCACTTCCTCAAGGCTATCTAGTAATACTCATTTTTTTGTAACTAGAGGTAGGCTAAATTAGGAATCTGAGAAGGACTGAGCTGGTCTCCCTGAGATATTTTGACAGAGTATGAAAAAAGAGTTCAGAGTATGCACAGAACAGGAGCATATGACAGAACTAGATTCTTCCACAATAGTGATAGTTTTCCCAAAACATTTTATGTCAGAAATCATATTTGTGGCTAGGGTGGGAATTGAAAAGAATACAATTAATAAGGCAGACAGAAAAGAATTCTTTTTTAGGAATAAACAATAAACTAGAGGAATTCTTCATCAGCAGGACAGTAATCCTATCATTGTGAGTGCATGTGTATCTATGTAAAGACCCACTCAATTAGTAGGTTTTAGTTTGGAATGCTTCTAATAGAGGAGTCAAGGAAACTCATGAAAGACATGGATAGCATCTCTCTTATTCATGGCTGGTTTCCTGGCACATACCACAATGTTGGTAACATAGTATGCACTCAGAAAATTTGTTGACTAGAAAAAGGAAGGAGGACCAAGATTTCATCAGAATCAGCAACAAAAACAATAGTTAACTTGTGTTGAAAGTTGACTAGGTCCCTGGTATTAAATAACATTTAATACATTGTTCTGACTCTCCCAGCAATATTATGAAGTATTATTCTTTTTCTTTCTTTCTTTCTTTCTTTCTTTCTTTTTGTAGAGATGAGGTCTCGCTATGCTGCCCAGGTTGATCTTGAATTCCCAAACTCAAGGGATCCTCCTGCCTCAGCCTCCCAAAGTGCTGGGATTACAGGTATGAGCTACTACACCTCGCCCTTGTTATTCCAATTTTACTGACAGATATGGAGAGTGAAAGAGATTAAGTGGCTTGGCCAAGGCAGTTCAGTTTAAGACCAGGATTTTTTTCTGTGTTCAAACTTAGGTTCAATGTAAAATCCTGACCTTTTAACTAAAATTATCTAAAATAAAGTGTTTAAGAGTCAAGAACTGAAATCCTAAATATAAGGTAATAAGGAAGAAAACTGGTGAAAAATGATAAAAACTACAAGTAGCTTCCTATTGTTAAGTAATGTTTTAAGGATAAATGATTTTTAAAAACTGTTCAAAGCATCTTTTTAGAAATAAAGATTGACAATAAGGCTGTAGATCTTAAAATGGAAGATTGGGGGTTGAGAACCTTACAGAGGCAGAGTCTAGAAATGGGAAGATGTTTTGATCTTTTCAGGCTATTTCTGAAGAGATTAATCTTCTCTTATCAACCCTGATCACTTAAAGATTCCAACATTGATGGGATTTTTCATTATCACTTTTCTGTACTTTGCTGTTAATGTGAAATATTAGGCTTCCATTAATGCTGAATGACACTCAACATTAAGCATCTCCATCAGTTATCTTCAATTATGGGCACACTTTAGTAGAAAGCTCTTAAAAAAATAAAGTGCCTTAAGCTTTACCTCTGATTTAATTGGTGTAGGGGCAGGGCGTGTAGTCTGCTTTTGCTGTTACTTTAAGCTCTCCAGATAATTCTAATAAGCAGCAAGGGTTAAGAATTACTGATCTAAATCACAAGATTTTGGGCAAATCAAAACTAGCATCTGATAAGGGTGGTATCTGTCCAAAGGCAACCAGATTACTAATTTCTAATACTCCGAAGACAGGTGTTTCAAAATAGATTCCTGGTGTAAATGAATAGAAGTTATTTAGAAATGGAGAGATAAGGTAAAATCCAAAGTAAGAAAGACCCACAGTTTTCCAAAAAGACTCAAGGACTTATGCTGATATAAACGAGGCACTGAGGTTTCATTGCAAATTAAGATTCTGTAAATCATGTTATAAATATTCCAATCATAAAAATGGATAATTGAGACCTGAACAATAAAGGACATAAGCCAAAAGATATACAATAAATGAATGAGTAAAATGAAACCAGGATTCATAATTCCTTTTTCTGGGAATAATGCCATGTTCCTTGTTAGTACTACCTGCCAAATTTGAAGACCTATGTAAAGACCTCATGAAACAAAACAAATCTCTCCTACAGTCAACTTCCAGTGGGACTCAGAAGTTTGAGAACTGATAAGAAAAAAATCAGCACAACAGCAAACTCAGGAAATAACATGTCATATTTGCACATTGGAAATGATTAGCAGATAAAGGAATTGTTCTTCTTGTACTCTTTCTAAAACCTATCCAAGATGGCTATTTGTACTCTTTCTAAAACCTATCCAAGATGGCTATTTGCTAATTACCAAATATCAGACTCACAGTGGAAGAGAAGTCAAAAATCATGAAATAGTTTTTAAAAACTAAAAAAAAAATAAAATTCTAAATTCTTATGAATTTCTAAGAGTAAAATTCAGAGACTTGGTTTTAAAAATTAATTAATCTGTATCCTGATATATATGTAGACATTGTAAAAAGTCATTAATAAAAATATTCATAAAGTGAAAAGCTAAAGTAATATACACAATTTTTTTTCACTTTTTTTTTTTTAA
>NW_016107325.1:10033902-10152979 GCF_001604975.1 Cebus imitator
AAAAAAAAAAAAAAAAGAAAAGAAAACAAAAGAAACACTGATGCAAAGCAAGCTGCATGGATAGCCACATTCTGTCTGAAAGGAGGCAGTAGTGGACATACCTCAAAGATCTCAGCTAAAGGCAAAGTAGAGTTACTTTGAGTAACAGGGCAACGCCACCAGTGGATAACTAAACTACTTTCAATTGTTATAAACAAAGAACAGCTTTCTAAAAGATATCTGCAGGTTATGAGACAAAAAGCTGAGTGACAGAGTTAACCATCAGCAACCGTAAGGCACAGGTTTCAATACTGAGAAGGACAGGATCAGACATCCAGCTTCTCAGCTATGCCTGGTCAGATAAACATCTCCCTTATTGTTATCTCTGAATGTGAAAGGTTGCTGATAGAATCTTAATGTGTGAGCTAGCCAACTCTACCTTGACAGTTTGACACAAACAAGTAATTATGATACTACATTACCTGTCAATGGAGTCACAAACCCAGGGGCTCACATGCTCTTTCCTGCCACATCTGCACCTGTAAATGACTTTTATATTACATATGAAAGATACATATTGATTATTTATGGGCATGCTACAGAGTAGACGAATTCTAAGGAGTAATTTAGGTGGATCCAGAGATTATTCATGTAACTGTTATCCCCCACCCCACCACCCCCAGGCAGAGACACCGCATTTTAAAATATCTGTCCATTGATTTACCTTGTAAACATAATTGGTGGCTTTTGGATTAGTAAGGAGATAGAAACCATACAGTAATTTGAAAAGAGAAAGTTTAATACAATCTAGTATTAAGAGAAGATTGAAGTAAGAAGGAATTGCCTAGTGGGAGTTAAGGAGAATTCTAAAGAATACAGGAGTTGTAGATAGAGTATCAGGAGCAACCACTCCCACTAGGGCTGAAATAAGCATTCAAAGAAGAGCTCTCCTCTCACAGGGCTGAATCCAGAAATATCTGTGGAGATGCCCTAGCTTTGACTGCATGGAAGAAAAGTCATAGAAGTACTTAATTCATGGGATTTACCAGAAATCTGCTCCTGAAGTTCCAGAAAAGGCCATTCACATCTGGGGGTAAAACCCTAGAACTAGCTCGGTGCTGAGGAAAACTGCTGGCTGCTAATGGAACCTGGAATCTCAGAGGTTGTCCCCTGCAGGAGTTTAGTGCACTTTCATGTGCCACACAGGCAACAATGGCTCTGGGCTGGCTGCCTGGACAAAGGTTGGGCAGCCAGCTCCCTAGACACTCAGTCCTGTGGGGCCCCCAATTGGCATGTATAGATCTGAAGAGATAGTTTGGGGAGCAGTGACTTGGACGATAGAGCAGGTCCATGGTGTCTGTGGAGCAAGGGTACACCACTGTTGCCCGAATCAAGCTCTAAAGAAAGTGCAGTGTTTGGCGGACATCAACTCTAGAGAAAGCTATGTTCTGCAGGTACCTAATAGTGGAGAAAATCATATTGGGGAGTGAGGAGTGGAGGAAAACTGCTCAGAACTGTGCTCAGAGGATGCTTAGCCAGTGAGCATCACAGACACCAGAAAGAGAAGCCTCAGCCACTTCAGTGTCCCTCCAGTGCCCTCTACTGGCAAAGCTTAACATTACATGAGTCAGCAGAAAAATATTTACAAGGCCCAGCCCCATTATTACAGAACAGGCTAATACAGCAAATTTGGAACTAAGAGACAATAAACTGATAAGCAGCAAAGGCTACACTTTTGATTACTCAGCTTCCACATGCACCACTCTCCCACACACTTAAACTCCTGTACAATAACAATTCTATATTTCAGCTAACAAAGTCTAAGTGTCCTTCTTTATAAGTGAAGAGTTTTTTCTCTTCAAAAACGAGACCTAACACCCATTGTAGCCATTGCTATGACTCTGAGTTACTCCTTAAATTCTGTCACAGTCCCACTAAATATTCTGTTACCTAAAGACTAAATTGTAAAGTTGATCTCCAACAGCTTATATTTAACATTTTTTAATTGAAATGAGAGAAGAAAATTGTTAATATATACAAATAAACACTTGGATATAAGAGGCAAAGAAAGAAATGTGCATTGAACTCAGGAAAGCTGATTGAAAAAAAATTAAAAAGAAAAAATGTGCAAACCTACAATAATCCTCACCTATCTAATTGGCTGTGAGGCCATAATGAATATGTATAACTTCTTTCTTACACTACCTACTACTCTGTATTCACCCTGCCATTAAGCATTCCAGGAGTCCACAGATGTTGGTGATGTCAAGGAAGGGCAAATCCATATCCAGAATATTTGTATATTCTAGTGAATAGACAATGAAGGAAGAAATCCAGTGTAATGAACCTGCCACCCAGAGGCCGGTTGATCACCGCAGGGGTTCAATACTGGTCTCTGCAGATTAAGAACTCAGCAGCAGTGCTATCCCAGTCAACTTTAGAAGGGGAAGCCATGTTGCTGAGCCCAGGCATACACAGCTCCAGTCTTGCCACCAAGATCCCTGTTCATGGGCCCATTGGGCAAACACTGAGACAGCTGGAGAGAGAGGCTGGCTGACATCCATAATGTGTCATTCTGTCCAGTTGACTATTAAAAGCATCCTCTGCAATGGATGTGCTTTTGTAAAATACACTCAGATGAAATACAAGTTTTTTCAAGGTCTTTTCATATTGAAAGTTTCATTCACATACCTCTTCCTCAAACTAACTGCCTCGTCACCAATCTTCCAATCCTGTTCCCTCCAAAGCTCTGACGATGACCAATATAGATCTGTACTTCTAGGCATGTCTCATTCCCAACATAATGGACAACCACATTTACTGTTCAAATCTCTACCTACAGGAAGAATTTTCCTCATCCAGTATCCTTCACAATTACTCATGGGTAGGGTCATAGTGCTATACAGGTCTACTCTTGGGTAGTACTAGTGTATTGTTCAGATTCATCTGTAAATCCGGTTTGGGGGTTTGATTTTTTTTTCCTAAGGGACTAAGGGAATCACCAAGAAGTTACAGGCATAAGTTGAAAGAGACGAGGCAATGCCATTGGGGTTGCTATCAAAGAAGTCTGAGTCCCTGGTTCATGCAACTTATCTATACTATCCAGATCTGCTCTGGTTCTGTCTTGTGTACTGTTTCCATTCAATGATATACTGCTGTTGTACACTGCCAACCTTATGGCAAGATGGGTTAGATTTTTCCCAGATAATGATGGGAAACTTGGTCCACATAGTAACCTGACACTCCATAATTATGCATTCAGCATCTAACTAGTAGCAAGTCAGAAGCTATTTATCAAAAAGTAAAGTTATCTGAAGAACATATTTACTTCAAAATCCTAGATGTCCACATTGTGATTCTGCTATCAGCACTTTCCAGAAACTCCACAGAGCATTACTCTTTGCCACAGATACCAAGAGAGTCATTGAGCTTGCTAGATCGTAAAGCTGAAGTGGTAGCATAGCCTGTACTGCTGGGCTTGCTGCAGAGCCTTCTTCTATTCTGACCATCATTAAAAACAGGCAGCCTTAAGCGTTACTCTGTAAACAGGTTGAGGTAGCATATTCAAATGTAGATATTTCCCCAAATTCAAAAAAGACTATCGAGGCTGGGTACAGTGGCTCATGCCTGTAATTACAGCACTTACAAGGAGGCTGAGGTAGGTGAATCGCTTGAGCCCAGGAGTGTAAGACCAACCTGGGTAATATGGCAAAACCCCATCCTTACAAATAATACAAAAATTAGCCAGGTGTGGTGAAGCTCACCTATGGTCCCAGCTACTCAAGAGGCTGAGGTGAGAGGATTGCTTGAGCCCAGGAGGCAGAGGTTGCAGTGAGCCCAGCTCCCACCACTGTATTCCAACCTGGGCAACAGAATATGACTCCCCCTCAAAAAAGAAAGAAAAAAAAAAAAGCCTATCGAGCATAGTGGCTACTGAATGCCCAGAAATTTTACTGAATTTTTGTGGGGCTAATTTATCACCCTCTAATTCTCATATGCTCTACTAAAACATCTAAAGTATTTGCTACTTTCTTCTCATGAGAGACAATTAGCACAATATCATCAATGTAGTGGAACAGTGTGATAGCTTGTGAAATGTTACAATGACTAAGATTAAGAATTGGCCTAGCCCTGAGGCAAGACTGTGAAGCCATATTGTTGGCACTGATAGATAAAAACAAACTGTTTTTGGTGATCCTTGTAAATTGGCAGAAAAAAAAATATTAACTAAGTCAATAGCTACATACCAAATGCCAGGAGCTATGTGGTTTGATAAAGATATTACATCTGGGTCAGTAAATACTTTGGGGGACACCCAATAATTAAGTTTAGGGTAGTCTACAGCAATTCTCTAAAATCCATTTAACTTCTGCCCAGGCAAAATAAGTGAGCTAAATAGGGATGTGATAGATATCACAAGTCTTATTTCAAATCTTTGATAGTGACATCAATCTTGACAGTTTCCTCAGGGATACGTTATTAGTTCTGATTTACTATCTTTGAAGAAAGGGGAAATTCTAAAGTCTTCTACTTAGCTCTCCTATCACATGGTCTTCCCTCCATGGGTTAGTAGGGGTGTCCAATCTTTTGGTTTTCCTGGGCCACATTAGAAGAAGAAGGATTGTGTCTTGGGCCGCACATAAAATACACCAACACTAACAATAGCTGATGAGCTGGTTGGGGGGGGCGGGGAAAGAATTACAAAAAGAATCTCACAATGTTTTAAGAAAGTTTATGAATTTGTGTTGGGCCACATTCAAAGCTGTCCTAGGTCACATGTGGCCCATGGGCCACAGGTTGGAAAAGCATGGTTTAAAGAGTCAACATAGAGATTCTGGCAGTTACCCAGTGTGTGTACTCCAATTATACATTAAAGAACTGGGGAAATAAGCACAGGCTAGATATGCTGACCCCTGGACCCACCATGAGTACAAATGAAGCTAAGACTCCGTTTGTTACCTGACCACTATAAGTCTCCATTTTGAACAATTGACCACAATATTTTGGGGTCCCTAGGAATTAGTATGAAAGGTCTGATTATTTCCTTTTCCCCAAAGCATAGGCTCTGGTAAATGGCAACAGGTCCCTTTGGGGAAAAGTTCTGTAACTGTGAATTGACTTAGGTCTGAAAACTGAGTGAGATGCTGTGACTCTCAACCATAGCAACTAAAGTAAACTTTTTTGTTACCAGAGCTAGAGTTTTTCCTATTACATAGATGAAGGAATGCTATAGCATTGCTTATGTATTTCATTCATTAGCTACCACTAAGCATATACCAAAGATATTATCTTGGTTATCAAAAGCATCTGCAAGCCAGTGTTTTCTGATACCTCTATGTCCCAGTTTTCCATTGAGGAAGGTGTATCTACTTTGCATTTGGTGGATAAGGGCTTACTGCCACTTGATTTTTGCTACTAGGGGATTTCATCAACTCCAGTGAAATCAGAGAGCCAATTTCAATGGTCTACAAAGGAGAGCAGGCATAGATTTTTCATGGATGCAGGGAATCCCTTCACTAATGTACTTCTTAATACTTTAGTGAAAAGAGTGTCTACTGGGCCTTTTTATGGAATGTATTTGGAGGATGGACAGGTTGTACTCAATTAATTCAACCAAACATTCCCTTTTGAAGGAGTCCAAACACATACAAGTCGTAGGCTATTTCTCTCTATTCATTCTTCCTTTGAGGTCCCAAGAATATTAAGGAATAGGGAGTAAAGGAATAAGAAAGATTGCCCGCTCAATTGTTATTCTGCATTCACCTTTCTACAGTTTTACCAACGCTTACGTGATGGATATTCATCTTCCACCTCTCCACCTCTCAGCTTCCATTATTTTCTAGAAAACGTGTCAGCAAACTTTTTGTAAAGGACTATTGTAAATAATTTTTTTTCACTTTGCTGGCCATATGATCTCTACTGCAACTACTCTATTCTGTTGTAGTACAAAAAAGATGATTTGTAAATGAATGAGCATAGCTGCATTCCAGTTAAACTTTGTTTTCGAAAACAGGTAGTGGATCAAATTTGGTCTAAGGACTATAGTTTGCTAACCCCTGCTCTAGAAATTCTAAAAGACTTCAATCTCAATATTTGTAAGTCTCCCCATATTTACCCCTTCCCCATTAGCTGGCACCTCCCCAGATGTTAAACAGAATTCAAGTCTTCCATGACATCGTTTTTTATTATAAATAAAATCTGTGTTTACCTTTAAGATTAGGCTATATATGTGCCTAATTTGAAGCAAACAATATCCCTCCACTTCTCCAACTACCATCTGAAATTTCTGCACTATCCACTCTTCATGGTTAAGGTACACGAAAAGCTCCTTTAATATAAAAGTTTGGGTTGGAAATAAGCCAGTCTTAGCCTAAACTTTAATTCTTCTATCAACAGCTGGCTTCAAGTAGGGTAATTTTACCCAGAGTCATGCAAAGTCAATTACCATATACAGTGAGGCCTACTAAACACATACTGAATGCCAACCTCCAAATAGGGGAAAGGAGGGTGCTTAATTCCTTGGGATTTATACTTAATTCTTTAGGCAAAGAGAGAGGCCCTGATGAGTTTTAAGCAAGGTGATGACCTAATGAGTACTAAAATTTAGAATAATTAACTTTCAAGTTGTGCTGAATATGGAATTTTGGGGAGCCTAGAAAAACCAGATAGGAGGCTACAGGCAACTAGGAGATCCTTAAAAATAATCCAGGCGAGAGAGAAGTAGAAGGCGTATGGAAGCTTGGAAAGAGATTTGGGAGGTAGAGTTAGCTGAACTCAGCAAATGAGTCAATGTGGAGGCTACAGAGGTTAAAAGTTGTGATGGATGTTAAGGATGTGTTCTGGACTTGTTGAAAGGTGCTAGCTAGCTAGGTGCTTGTAATCCCAGCTACTTGGGAGGCTGAGGCAAGAGGATTGCTTGAGCAATTGCTTGAATTCAAGACCAGCCTGGGAAACAAAGCAAGATTCCATCTCAAAAAAGAAAGGTGCTGGCTAATGGAGCGCTCTCTGTTCTGCATTATCTTCAGTGATAGATCTAAAACTCAAAAATATGAGACAAGAGGCCAGTGAAACTAACGGAGGCAATGACAGAGGGTAAGGAGTACAAAAAGGAGACTGAAGTCACAACAAAAACAAGTTTTATCCAGTTCAAAATGATGGGTCATATCTGAAAAAACAAAGGCCATGTTCAAAAAGCTCAAAGAAAACAATTTGTATTAGAAACCTTTTCTGCATTATTCATTGTCCTCTAGAAATGAGCCTACTCTGCCATGAAGTATTTACTATCGGGTGTTTTTCCCCCTTTCCCCTTATCTCATTTGACTTAGAATTATCACACTTGCAGGGCTGCTTACTACTCTATATCAAAATATCAATCACATGTGGGGATGACTTCTAGAAATCCCATAGATACGCTAAGACACCAGTGAAATGGCACACCTGTGATTGGCACATTAAAACACTGTTCTAATATCAAAGGGTTGAAACAACCTAGAACTCTACCAGTAGGGAAAGAGAAAAATTATGATAAATTAACATGATTAAATATTAGCAAAGCAAAAAGTAAAGTTAATTTATACGCTGATATGAAATGATCCCCACGATATAGTTAAATGGGAACAAGAAAAGCAAAAAATATTTGCATTTTAAAAAGAAGGAAAATACATACATTTTTAAAAAAATAGTATCAGTTACCTCTAGAGAAGAAAACTGGTGTCAGAGGACAACTGTGAAAGGAAGATTTATCATATACCCTTCCTAACTTTCGAAAATTGTGAACTTCAAACAATTGGAGTTCACCAACAACTGCAACTATGAACACATTTTTAAGAATAAAACCGAAAGAAAAATCTGTGAAGGTAGAATACGAGTTTTAGACATGTAGTATCTCAAATTTCTTAATTCCATGCACCATTTTTCAGGAAGCTAGTGGTGGATATGTGTTTCATCCAAATGAGGGTGTGAATAAAAAACAAAAGTCATAGTACCTAAGGAATAGAGGCTCCATCAGAGATGTTAGCAAAAAGAAACTCAGAACCACCACCATGGAACACACCTAGAGAGCAACAGTCCAAATGGGGACAAGAGGACAAGACGATTGCTCCAGTAAGGGACCAACCTATCTGTTATGTTAGACTACAGGGAAAACCAAGCTGAAAAGGTGTTAGAGTACATAGAAATTGTACTCCAATTGATATACAGAGATACTAAGCCAAGTGTTTTCTGAGTTCATTATTACTTCCAGGATTTAATTTTTAAAAATTCTACAAGTAAGGAATCCTACTCATAATATGCTTGCTTGACTCAGTAGTAAACAGTATCCACAATATCATTATAAATAAACATTAAAATGCAAACAAAACAATGTGAGAATACATTGAGAGGTCAAGGAGGAATAGTAGAGGCGGCTGTGTATGAAAGAGCTGAATATTTATCTACCATAATGGGAAGTCAGTAGATATTGCCAAATATTGATACATTAAGAAACAGCAGCATAAGCATATTGTTTGAAAAGGTAAGAGCTGGAAGAAACATTTAAATAAATGAAAGTAGTAGCTTTTAGGCAATAGGACTAGGGAGATGATAAAGGAGGGGCAGAGTTGACTGGATTTTTATTGTTGTTGGAAATCTCTTAACAACCTTATTTAATTTTATTTACATGTAAGTAGGATAAGTGTATAGTCATGTCCTGGTATCTGCAGAGGATTGGTTCCAAAACCCCTGTAGATATCAGAATCTGCAGATGCTCAAGTTGCTTCTATAAAATGATGTAGTATTTGCATTTAACCTATGCACATCATCTAATGACATTAAATCATCTCTAGATTGCTTGTAACACCTAATACTTTTTTTAAATCTATTTTCAATCTAAGGTAGTTTGAATCTATAGACACATGGAAACAGAAGGCAGATTGTGCAGAATTTGGAATTGTACTGCTTGGATTTGAGTCTTGGCTCTGATCTTAAACTAACTTTGTAAATAGAGGTAAGGTACTTAATCTCTCAATTTTCCTATCTTTAAAATAGGGATGAAAATAGCATGCACCTCATAGGGTTGCTTTGAAGATTAAATAAGTTAACTCATATAAATTGTTTAAAATATGCCTCCCATGTAACTGTTCAACAGTAAAACAGTAAATAAAGACCAATACTTATTATGAGAATATCAAGTTATATATTATTACTTGATAAAAATATAAAGGCATTAATAACTAAAATCTATTTTTAAAAATATGAACCATGTATTGTCTGCTCCCTTTGTGGGGAATCTTTTATTTTTATAAGTTAATGCTCCCAGGTACTAACTAGGACGTTATTTCTTTAGGTTACAGTCTTCACTCTAACCCATAGTTAGAGGGAAGGATGTGGTGAGATTGTTGAAAAATTCCATGTTATAGTTAGTGCTGAAAAAGTGGGAGCTCAAACAGGAATGTGGAGACTGAATGTTAGGCAGTTAGGCCAAGAAGGGAGGAAAGGGAAGTAGTCTCCCCTTCCAGGCAGAGAAGACCACTTGCAAGGGCCTAGAGGCAGGAGGAACATGACAATATAAAAAGATTGGTGGAGCTGGAGCAATGATGAGTGTGCTTTGTGCTTGATGGGAGCCAAATCATGCCAGGCCTTTGGCCATGGTAAGGAGTTTGACTTATCTTAAGGGCCATGAAGGGCTTTATCCAGGGTGCAACATAACCATGTAGTCTGAAAAGATCACTTTGGGTGCAGGGTGAGGAACCAACAAGCAAGAAGCGAGAGTGAGCTCAGATAGACAAACAGGGAGGTCATAGCAAAAGTCCAGGCAAGAGATGATGATCGAGATAGGAACGTATAAAAGTAGATGGATTTGAGAAACATTTAGAAAGTAAAACTGACAGAATTTGGCACAGGACTAGCCAGAAAGAGATGAAAAGGAGGACTGCTGATTCCAAGAAATCTTTGCCTTATTTTATTTGTTTGGGAGAGAGTTTTGGTCTGCTCTAACTCAGACATTTTGCATTTAAAGGCATTTTGCATTTAAACTTACATTTTGCAAATAAAGGCTGCTCCCTTTAAGCTCCTCAACAATAATAATATACTCAATTGTGAAATAGGTATAAGCAAAAGCGGCAAGACATTTCAATCACAAAGTTAACTTTTCACTTTTAAATGATAAAATCCCCAGATCTTGGAACAGAATCAAAAGGCCCCAAAATAAAATAGAATTTAAAATAATGAGATGGAAGTAACAGCAATCCAAATTAAATATGCTAATTAAGTCAGGGAAGCACGTTCCCTACTCCCCAGTTTCTTTGGTTACTTCCTACTGAAAAGGCGGATTGACTTATACTGCCTGCCGATGCCTCTCCCCTTTCTGTGACACTTCTACTCTAAAATTTTTATTCCACAAATGGCTTAAAGGAAAGAGAAATTTTGCATGTTTTGCAAATAATCCAAAAAGGAAGTGTGTGTGTGTATATACAGACAAGAGCAAAAGCAGACTATATTAATATTGTCTCAAGCAAATAATAGAAGCATACACAGGACACCTCACCCTGCTCAGGTATATATGGAGGTGTGGGTGAGGGGACATAGTTTCCCAAATGAGGTAAGACCTTCTTTGAGTTTTAAGAGCCATTAAGAGCTATAATTAGAGGTAAAGGGAGAAAGAAAGGCACTCTCCGCAGTGGGAAATGCAAAAGAAAAGCACAAAGGAAAAACAAAAACAAAAGAACAAGAAATCTATTGCCGGGAAGTAAAATTTCAGCATACGGAGTATCAATCCAGAGTTTAGCAAGGATCAGCTCCCATAAGGCCGTTTTAAGGGCTATGGGTTCTATCCTGTAAGCAATGAAAAATTATTGAAGGATTTTAAGTGAAAGATAGACTTTACGTGTCTAAAAAGAACATCCTCATCCTCCAGCAGATGATGGACTTGAAGATGACAAGACGATCTGCTGAGATAACAGGTCAGAGGCAGCTATGGTACCCTAGTTAAGAGATGATAGGACCCTAAACTAGAGCAGTAAAAGTGAAAGAATAATTTATGGCTGGGGGAAAGGCGTAAAATGTTAGGTGGATTCAGCGTTCTCGTTCTCGTGGTTCTTGTCTTAGTCCATGCTATAACAAAATACCTTAGACTGGGTAATTTAAACAACATGATTATACCACTCACAGCCTGAAGGCTGGGAAGTCCAAGATCAAGGTGCTGGCAGATTCAAGGTCTGGTGAGTGCCCATCCCTTATAGATGGCCTCCTTTGTGTCCTCACATGGAGGAAAGGCAAAAGACTAACGAGCTTTCTCAGTCCTCTTTTATAAGGACATTGTCTTTTATAAAAACACATGAGGCCAGGGCCCTCATAACCTAATCACCCCACAAAGACTCTATTCCTAATACCAATACATCAGATTTGATTTCAACATGAATTTTGGAAAAACACAAACATTTAGACCATAGCAGTTGTAGAGGCTAAGAAAAAGATTGTAAAATTATCTCTAGATTTCTGGTGTGGCACCTGCATAGTGGTACAAATCTATGATTCACTTCCCCAAATCCCTGGAACCAAACGTGTTTCAAAATTCAGAATTTGACAGCCTGTAGTCTCAGCTATTTGGAAAGCTGAGACTTGAGCCCAGAAGTTCAAGGTCAACCTGGGCAACATAATGAGACCTTGTCATATAAAAAAAAATTCAGAATTTTTTAGATGTTAGAAATGTGATATGATTTACATACCCAATTTAAGGGTGTACCCCAGCAGGGCCTGGGCAATATTATGTAATCGAACAGTGCTATTTCTGCAGTGGGACATAATCCACTAAGTTGGAGGCACAATAGCCTCCTGACAGTTCACTCAGGCTTTGCTCCAGTTAGGTTCAAGTTTTGCTAACAAATGAGTTAAATTCTGTTTTGTTTTCAAAGGCTGATTTTGGCATTATAGGTAAGAAATGGCAAAATGTACTACTATCTATAGATAGAATACAGAAAGCGAGCAGGGTATTTGCCCATTTGTTTTGTTTTGACGAAATGAAAGTTCTGGTTTGAACATACATAATCTCCAGTGATGAAGAAAAGTTAAAGATGTCCAGCAGGCAATCATATTGAGAAGAAAATTCATTTGGACAGTTTGAAACTAAAACAATTATGCGAAAAGGTGTACTTGGGGGAATATTCTCTATTTAGTGCCAAAAATAAGAGCCCAACTCTGAGAATGACCCAAGAAAGTGTCATCTAATGATCAGTAGTTTTAAATGACCTAGAATTCAGAATCCTACTTGTCTTTGCTTTGCAATAAGTGGGTGTACTTTGGTCTCCTGCCACTGCTGGAATTGATTTGAATTCAGTGTTGCCCCTGAGTGTACATTAGTTGTGTTAAATTTTATCCAAATTACATAGTATGAATTTCCTTTGATACTAACTAGATGCATAATTAAATAGGTAATTGAAAATACCTCCTTCCTTTTCATTAGGATTTTATACCTATAAAAGATCTACCATTCCAAATGTATTTTTACGTTCCATGGACTAGAGAACTGAATACATGTGAAGATAATTCAGTTACTGATCATTTCCAAAATACTAAATATGATATTTACCTTAGGAGAAAAGTTTCTCCCACCAAGAACGTAAAGTCAGATTAAAATTGAAAGCGTCTATGGAAGGCTTAATCATCCAATCAGAGCTTCTAAGACTACATTCCTACAAATCTATTTTAATCTCTCAATGTAGTCTTTTGGTGTGGGGTGGGGTGTGATTCCTATAATTTGTGTCTTATACTTGTTTCATAATAAAAGAGAAAAGCATTAAATATTAACAGAATATAAACCAAATAATAAACTGGCTATGTTTTCTCTAACAAATTTTTCAGACTCTATCCAAAACTAACTCAGTCATAAAACTTTAAGAGTTTACAACAGAGCTGGATAGAGTGTTTTCTCCCTCAAAATTTCACTTAATTCTTACCATGAAAATCCCCTCAGAAAAATATTTCTAGTTTTTCCTGCTCCCAAATACACTACAGCACGATGAGAACCCATTTAACACAAAATAATGTGTAATGAACAAGGTTTCATACACTTCCTAAGATTTGAAAGATTTAATCTAGCACCAAGGTCCTGGAGCCTCAAGCCCTACAATAAATGTTTAATCAGGATTACAATACAGTTTTTAAGAAATAGTTTATTTTCTTTTGTGTGAGTCGGTGTGTGCCTGTGTGTGTGTCTGCACATGCATTTATGAGACAGAGTGAAAGCAAGCTAGTAGAAAAATCAGCCTTTAAAAAAACATAAATTCAACAGGATAGTGCTATTTTCACATTGTAGGCTCCAGCACATTTGTGGCCATAAAGCAGTCTAATGTGTTTAGACCAACATTTTTAAAAATGAAATAATGAACGTCCATGTTGTAAGGTTAAGCATTGTTTTATATTAATAAAATTTGTTTCACTTATATACATTCACACTAGAGTTTACTGAATTGAGGCATAAATTAGTTATTGAAGACTGCAGTAAAGGGAAGAAAAGTTTAAAGAAACTTAGTGTTAAGGAAGTGTGCTTGAAACCAAAAATCTGGAGTGTTGCAAATGGATGAAAGGCACTGGGTCTCTGCCTTATAAAATATATTTTAAGCCAATATAATAAAAGGATCAGAAGACTAAATAATGTTATCCACATTGACTTAAAAAATTAACTGTGGCTTGGGAATACGAAGAAGGAACTAAAAATCTCAATTGACATGGCATCGTCAATATGCAAGCTATTCCACAATGAGAGGAGCATGATGCCTTCACTGGGTATTCTCAGTGAAGTCAGGCATCATTTGAACAAGTAGAAATGAGAGTAAATCAGAGCTGAAGAAAGAACAAAGGGCTATTTAAAATTACAAAGGCCTAACAAATTATATGAAAGAAAAAAGAGAAACATCTAATGATATGTGAGAATGTGGGTGGTGAAAACAGAGGTATAGGAGTCATGAGTCAAGCCACTGGAATGACCATGCCATCTCCGGGTGAAATGAAATTAGAATATCTCTTAGCTTCAATTTTTCACAAATGGATGAGTTGACTATTGAATCTCCAAAGTGAGAAAGGGATCCCAAGAATCCCAGGGCTGGAAGACATTCCTGATTGTTTTTAAGGCTTTGTTATCTCAATCTAGGAAAGTATTATTTTTCCTATTTAACAGATGGATTAAGTCACACTGTTACTGTAGCTAATGAAAACATGTTACATTTCTCACTAGAGGTTGAGAGGAACTCAGATAACATCTGCCCAATAAGCAATGAAGATTAACACTCAAAATTCAAGGAACAACTCCTATATTTAATATGAAAACAGTATTTAGCACATTTATTACTTGGTATGGAGACAAGATTAAGAGATCAGGTGAGAGTCTTTCAATAAATGCAGAAAAGTCCTGGTTGAATTAATAATTACGTCCTGTTATGCTGTGGTTGGCTTTTAGTTTTCCATCCAATCTTAAAAAGCAAANAAAAAAAAAAAAAAAAAAAAAAAAAAAAAGAAAGAAAAAAAACCACTACATGTTGCACAAGGCATTTTAAGTTAAATGTGCAATTTAAAATATATTTTTAAAATGTTCAGAGATAGAACAAAACAAATATAATGGAATTGTTATTTATTATTAGAAACTTCTACGTACAAAGGTTGGCTAAAGCAATATAAAAAGAAAGATTCTTGGTACAAATTGCTTGGGAAGTTTAATATGTGCGCTAGACTTCAGATGTTAAAAGTTACAAGAATCTAATTGCAGGTGTGGCTTTAACCTCATGTATTTTTGCCACAAACACAAAGAATAATATATACAATAAAAGAAGCAACAGATTTTCCCACAAGTAGAGAATTTCTAATTAAAATGCTGTCACTTTCATATTTTTAACTATACAATCTGAGTGTAAATGTCTTCATTATGTAGCATAACTTCTATAACAAGTTATGTTAACTTACTAACGTTTTTCAAAAATCGGAAATATTGGTAAGTCCATGGGGTTCTTAAATAGAAATAGTTTCTTTGATGAGTTTGAAAGAGAAGGAAATAAAAGTCTAAGATAAGCGCCAGTTTCACCCTCAATTCTTAGGCTTCAGAAAAACCTAATTAGGCAGGGAAAGGAATTTGGGCCTGGCACACCCAAGCTTAGACGTGGCAGGATCCTGAAACTGTCTTTTTGAACCTTTGAGTCATATGCCACAGCCAAACCATAGCCGCGAAGTACAGGTCCTTAAGTCAACAGGTCCTCTGACGAGATGGTGTGTGGTTGGCGCGTGGCAGTTGGATTTCCTCCTGCCACGGAAGAAAAGAACTCTACTCCACTGAACAGGAAAGTGGGCCCAGCTCTGGCTTGGAGAGCGCACCCGGAAAAGTGTAGAGTCGAAACAGAGAGGGGCGTCCGCGTCCCGGCCACAGAGCGCTTTCCAAACCACTCGGAAACCATTTAAATGGCTCCGCCGCCGCGGTTTGCAGCCTAGAACTGTCTGGGGTCCCCGCTTGGGAAAGTTGCCTGGCAAAGCCATGCCCTTCGCCGTCGCGGGATGCCCTCTCGGGCAGAGGGGCAGGAGACAGGCAACCTGCTAGCCGGAGGGGAAGCGCGCCCGCCTGGCGCCCGGCCCTCGCTCTCAGGGTCCCTAAGCCGCAACCCTCCCAAGGGCAAGTCCGGGGCCACCAGGACTTTGGTCTCGGTCCAGCTCCTCTGGGGCCGCCCCATAAGGAGTGGCGGGGGGCACCGTGGGCGAGAGGAGGTGACCGGGCTTCCCCCCGGGGTGCCACCTGCCCCTTGGCCGGGAGCGCTTCTTTCGGGTTCTCTGCAGGGGCAACCGAAACTCTGCTCTCGAGACCGTCTCCAAACGGCCCCCCGGACCGCAGCCCTGTCCCCAACACGTGAACCCCCGCGGCTGCCTCCCGCCTGTTCTAACGCAGCCCAGGAGTACCGCGTCCCCCGCCGCCGGCCGCCGGCTTACCTGGCGGGTGGGCTGGGCAAGGCGGCGGGAAGCGGCGGCCGGGCGGGCGCTGGACGTGGGCCGGGCGCCAGGTGCAGGTGGCAGCGGTGGCGACTCCGGTTGCTGTCGCTACAGTTGCAGCTCAGTCGAGCTCCTCCCCCGCCGCCGCCTCCTACCTTCCCGCGGGGCCTCCCGCGTCTCCTGGAGAGGCAGAACCGAGGCTCGGCTTCCTCTCGGAGTCTCCCAGGTGAGCTCCAGCCTGCGACGTCGGCAGGGGCGAGGCCCCGCTCCCGCGCCTGCGCGCCAGCCTCCCGCCCCGCCCCAGCCCTACCTGAGCGCTCCAGGTGGGAACCGTGGACCGCGGGCGCGGGGCGGGGACGCCGTCCTGGCCACGCCTGGCTGCCGCGCGGCTTCCCTCTGCGCGGTTGGCCAGGCTGCCGCTGCTGCGCGCGAGTCGTGGCTCCCGGCCCGTCTACATTGGAGGAATCCTGCACTGACCTGGTGGCAGCGATCACCTTGTAGACAGGACACAGTCTGCTGGGTCCTTGAGGAACCAGAAGTTCTAGATTTCCCCCACACGCTTCCTCCCTTCCTCCTCGGTTCGCCAAAGTGAAGGAGTGCGCTGCCTCCGAGGGCCACTTCGGGAGGGCAGCAACTGTTGGCTCATGTGGTTTCCTCGGGCAGGGTTCAGCAGCTTCTGTCACCAGTTAGGTTTCGTGAGCTTCCTTCCCGTGTAGTCTTGATTTCATCACTTGACTCACTTCAGCGCAGCTAGTGGTTTCCGTTTCTGTACGCGGGCGCTCTGGTAGGAGCGCCTCAGGTCCAAAGGAGGAGTCTCCTTCCAAAGAAGAGCCTCTGGTATTTGGCAGAGCCTCGCCAATTTGGGGCGCACCTCCCCTTCTTGGGATGCTCTCAGCAGGCAAACCAATTCCCAGAGGAGAGGGGAAAACTGAGACAACAGAGAGTACCCTTGCTGTCCCTGTTTGGAAAGAGATTGGGATTTCCTGGAGAGGACTTGCTTCTACCGTGAGTTTGTTTGAAAGCTCAGCATCTATTCTGGAAAGGGACAACGCAAAGTCCAGGAAGATAGTCGCTTTTGCTGTTGTTTTTAAGACAAAAAAAAATCGTTAAACAGTACTTGTTCCATTTATGACACCACTTTCTGTTTCAGCCTTCCTTTTGCTGCTGTGACAAACACTGACACACCCAAAACCCGGACTTAAAATGGCCTTTGTACCTTTCTATGAACTAATTTATTTGGCTCTATCCCAAAGATATATAGGGATATAAATAGAAAACTAGAGAAAAACTTTTTGGTGGAGTGTTTAATCATAAGGTGGCAGGTTTTCCTATAAAGTTTAGCTGTGGCCTTCCTCCTACACTTTGACAGGCACTTATGGTACTTATTTACTGTTTTATTAGTGCTATGTGTGACCTAAAAATAAGGTTTAAAATACAGGTTAGTATAGTATCAACAAGTGTAGCTTTAGTACTTGACTAGTCTACGACGTTGGTTTTAGCATCCATAGTACTATTTTATACTATGATACCTATGAGTTAGATTTAAGACTTTAGTAACTGCTTCTTTTACATGTTGTGGTTATTTTGCAAGCACCAAGGAAGCTTCATGTACTTGCAACATTTTAATGTCAGTACCTAGGAGCAATTACCAAGCTCCCTCTCCCTCCAAAAGCAAACAAAAAACAGTTCAGAAGATACTTGTGTGTACTGATATACTAACTTGGTAATGTTTTGCCTTAGGTCTAGGTCCAGAACTGAAAATACTAGCTCCTCAAATTCTCTTCTCTTTCTCCTTCTTCTTTGCCCTGCAACTTTGTTGCTTTCCTCTAATTGGAGGTTAATGTTAGTCTTGGAAATTTTGTAAGGTATCCTAAATGTATAACCAAGAAACCTGTATCCTTTGTTATCCACCACCCATCTCTGAATAAAGCAGGAGCCAAAGATTGTCAGAGTTTTATGTTCCACCAGGCAAAAAGCAATGCCT
Organism: Cebus imitator; assembly: GCF_001604975.1. Lineage (NCBI taxonomy): Eukaryota > Metazoa > Chordata > Mammalia > Primates > Cebidae > Cebus > Cebus imitator. Next base: position 10,051,802 of record NW_016107325.1, read on the forward strand.
TTCACGGACAATCAGGACAGAGCAGGTGGACATAGAATAGCAAAATCTGGAATCCAAGGACTGAGATGCATTGATAGTGAGACTAGTAACATCAATAACAACTGAAAAGAGAAGCTAGGGCAGACCTATAAAAAGAGAGAGCAAGCAAAGAATGCTGGATGAGAAGTGAAAAAAGAACAGAAGAAACATAAAAATGATCAGGAGTTACTAAAATTTGACTGTCGGTTTTACAATGGAGACAGACAATTTAAAGAAGGAAGCAGTATTTCAGAGTGTGGCATTACTTGTGCAGATTGAGTGTCCCTTATTTGAAATGCTTGGGACAAGAAGTGTTTTGGAGTTAGGATTTTCTCAGATTTTAAAACATGTATGTGTGTGTGTGTGTGTGTGTGTGTGTGTGTGTATTAATATATATTGAGATATATGTATATACACATATATATAATGAGATGTACATATATATATATATGTAATGAGATATCTTAGGGATGAGACCCAAGTCTAAACACAAAATTAATTTATGTTTTATATATGCCTTATACACATAGCCTTAAGGTAATTTTATAAAACATTATAAATAATATTATGCATAAAACAAACTTTGTGTAAAGTACTTATGTGTGAAATTTTCCATTTGTGTAATGTTGGTGCTCAAAAAGTTTTGAATTTTGGAACACTTCAGACTTTAGATCTGTGGGTTAGGGATGCTCTAGCTGTACTATTTTACACAACGTTACTTGTACTATTTCAGAGTGTTCTGAAAGCAAAGTCTTAAATTTTTCTATTTCACAATAAAATTAAAATGCTGCAGGTCCAAGAAAAAAAAATTTATACTGAAATATTTAATGCCTCACATATAATCAGATGCAGGCTTTTGAAAGTACCATCCTATTCAAAATTATGAAATAAAGAATTTGCCTTATAAAGGGAAATTAGCATTTCATCATAAAACAAAACCCAGGAGCCTTAGTGTAGACATGGTTCTCAGAAATAAGCTAATTTGAATAGTATATGTTTGGCATATAACAACAGTTAAGATAGAAAACTGGACAGATTTTACACAGGAAGGAAATGAAACAAACATTCTCTTTCTCTCTCTCATACACATACACTCTTTCTAGACACACACACACACACACACACGCACGAAATTAGCCACAAAATGGTCATTTGTTAGATTTGAAACAATACTCACTCTTTAATAATTTCCATTAACGTTTAAATTAATGGCAAGACCAGAGCCTGGCACTTAGTAGGTACTTAATAAATATGTGTTAAATGAATAAATTGACCCATCAAGTACCATAAAAATACACACATAGTATCTTCAGCAATTTATAGGTCTAAAAAATGGTTTTACCCAACAACAGTCAGGAGAGAAAAATCAAAGCAGGTAAGAATGCTAGCCTGGTAATCTGAACTATAAAGTTCTAAGAACAATAGCTATCAGCTTTCACATACTACATTTCAAAAGACACCACACAAAACAACTTACACTCCTACAAGTTACTTTACATCTAGCTTAATCATTCTCTTCCACAAAACAAAATAATGGTACAAGATGATCTCCAGGTTTCTTTACATTCTGATTCATATAAGCTCCATGCCAAGAGAGTTGTGCAAATAAATAAATAAGAAAAACCTTCTGGATATAGCAATAATAATTAACGGAAAACAAAGATAACAAAATTGAAATTAACCAAGATCAAAATTTTAATTCATAAAATAATTATAATATATAATGTGATAAGTAAACGTGTACAATTGCTAAGCCCAACTTTAAACTATTTTAGTTTGTTTAATTGTTGGTTATACAACTTCGCCTTGAAACATACTCTAGAAACAGTTTTGCCTCATGAGGGAACTGGAGTTTTTAGTAGGGATCTCAAAGTCAGACTGAGAGATTTGGCTCAAAGACTGAACAGATTGGAATAATTTCTTCCCAAATAAGTAGAAGCATTCAAATGTTATTGATTCAAGCAGAGGATAGAGGTGGTATCATAGTCAAGAATGATAAATATGTGGATTTTAAAAATAATGATTCAGCATCATTCTACATCGTGTTTAAAATATTACAAGACTTAAAACAGTGAAAATATAAATAGATTATTTTAGTATGAACTTTTTTGGACATTGTTTTGTGTGATTTCCACCCCCGTAGAACTTCAAAATAATCTTCTCAGATTTTCAAAGTGGTACACATGCTATGAGGGCACGTGTTGACTTAGATTAGAATAAAACTTTGTCTTGCTAATTGTGTATTCTTAGTACTTGGCACATAGTAGGTGCTCAATAAATATTTGATGAAATGTATTGAATAGAGTGCGTTGTTTCAAGCTTTTAAGCATTAGCATAGGAACAAAAAGAAATGTCATGCTGAGTCAGAATAATATTCAATCTAACTGGCTCTAAATTCTGACCGGCACCAAAGAATATTTTGTGGGAAACTACGGTGACAATCTTGCATGATGTTGACCTCGGCAATGTATTCTGAGCATTCCTTACTCACTCTTTTCCTAAATTTATTTCTTTTTTCCTATAAAATGGTTTCTTAAATGGAAAAGAAATTAATATTCATTACAGAAAAATCAGAAAATACACATAAATGAAAAGAAACTAGTTTTGAAATACTCAGAATTCCTTATACCAAGATGAGTCAGTGCTATCAGACCCTGTCTATCACATATCTTGCCAGAATCTTTTTTATTGAAAAAGTCAGCAGGGGGCCTGACATGGAATGGGAAAAATAGAGGGATACAGAGACAGATTTGTAAAATAAAAACTAGATTGTTCTGGGGACTCATTTTGTAGCCAGCATTTTCTACTTAACACATAATTCTATGTCAATACATTTATTTTACAGCATTATTATTATTATTATTATTATTATTATTTGAGACAGAGTCTCACTCTATCACCCAAGGTAGAATATATATTAACAATTTACCATTTTCTGTTGGTAAGAAAATCTTTGTATCTTCTAATATGATTTTCTTCCCTCTTTCCAAATCCCCTCCAGCTCAACTGAAGACCCTAGTCTCCCATAGAGTGTTGATATGATTTAGCCATGTTCCCACCCAAATCTCTCCTTGAATTGTAATTATCTCCACATGTCAAGGGCAGGGCCAGGTGGAGATAATTGAATCATGGGGGTAGTTTCCCTCATACTGTCCTAGGGGTAGTGAATAAGTCTCATGAGATCTGATGGTTTTTTAAATGGGAGTTCCCCTGCACAAGCTCTTCTTGTCTGCCACCATGCAAGGTGTGACTTTGTTCCTCATTCATCTTCTGCCATGACTGTGAGGCTTCCCCAGCCATGTGGAACTGTGAGTCAATTAAACCTCTTTCCTTTATAAGTTCTCCACTCTTGAGTATGTCTTTATTAGCAGCATGAGAACAGACTGATGCAAGCCTCCTGGATCAGTTCAAACTACCTTGATATTTCCTAATTCCAATGCATTGGCATAAAGTAAATTTCCTTCCTCCCTTGGCCCTCACCTCCCTCCTGACTCCAGTAACACAAAGGGAGAGTTGCAGAGAGATGCTAGCTGGGTTTGATATACTTTGTTTCCAGATAAGTTATGAAAATTTGTTAAGGAACTCAAGCCATAGAGGATGAGGATGTTCTTTTAGCACATTAGGTTAGAGGTAATAATCTAAAAGAAATAGCATTATTGTAATTAAGTTAAAATGAGAAATAATTTTTCTGCATGTCAGAAGGGGAATTTTGAATGAAATTATACTTTTTCTGTATCTTTATATATTTTACCTTTAATTTACCAGGAAAAAAGGCATTTGCTGCCCAAGGTAGAATCCCATCACCATACTCCTTTCTAATCCCTACATCCAATCACAGAATCAGAACATGCCAATTCTCCTTTTCCAAGTAAGTCAATAGACCCTAAGACCACATTCCTCCTCTCTGCAAAGCTTCAGGGACAGGAGTCCCTGACAGGCCCTGACATTTGGGGCTGCCTACAAAAAGTCAAGTCATTGCAAGAGAAGGTGGTTTGTTTCTATTGAAAGAGTTAATGGATAACATATAAAAAGGGAGTGAGAATGGGGATATTGTAGTAGGGAAGGGGTTAAAGGGCTTAGAAAATTATTTTTTTAAAGGTGGGCAGGGGAAGAGTAGAAGGCAAAGAAGAAAAGGTCATTCATGTGGGACATCTTCTGAAGACCCAAGGAGAATCTTTGGGGGTACATTCCCCCCAAGATCTAAGGAAGTGGCTTCACTTTTTAGAATGTATGGAGAGTGGAGGGGCTAAACCAGAAGCAACATCCAATTTATTTGTCTCTCCTTCTCTTTCCACTGCAAACTCTGTGCAGATTTGGCATACCTACCTAAACTTTCTAGTAAAAATCATAGCCTTCATGAAGATGCAGTACGTATTTGATTCACAGAAAGCTGGTATTCAGCTGAGCCTCTACTGGCCTAAACAGTGTTTTGCATGAATGACAGAACATTACTATTGGTCAGAGAGAAGCCCACGGGTACCTAGCTTGGCAAGTGAATGACTCCTTCTTCTTCCTGGTAGAAGCAAATCTGCTTCAGGACATCCAGTTGGCTGAATGGAACCTGGTCTACATTTCAGCCCTACTTTTACTTTTAAAGAATACCTTTTATGTACGGCACAGCCTACACAATCTAGTGTCCAAACAGATATTAACCCTATCTTCTCATAGCCGTCTGCTACCTTCAGGTGACCAACAGGATGAACAAATGAAAAGGTTGACTTTAGTTACAACTTTGCTCATGCGTGGTGATGAATTGTAAAACACAGCTACAAATTTCTCCCTCTCCAGCAGGCACGTCATTTTGGAATGTGACTTGCTGCTTTTTTCATCAAGGGTAAAGTCCATTTCTTCACCTTTTAATCTAGAGTAGCTGTGCAACTTGCTTTAACCAATGAAATATGGTGGAAGTGACATTGTGCGACTTCCAGGTCTAGGTCTTAAAGAGATTTTTCACCTCTGCTTTCACTTCCTTGAAATATTCCCTTGACACTATCATGCCATGAAGAAGTCTAGGGTGAAAGGCCATGTGGAAGGAGGCTCAGCTTCCCAGATGCTCTAACTGAGCATAGCCCCAGCCACCTGCCAGCTCAATGCAACCTGGTGATGGACCTAAGCAAATACCAGCAGAAGAAGCACCTGGTCAACCCACAGAATCATGAGAGATATTAATTTGCTGTTGTCTTAAGTCAGTAAGTTTTGACAAGTGTTTTATTTAACTGTTTCACCTAAGTTTGGTCTCTTAACATGAACATAAGCTCCTTTTTTTTTCTGCATTTGTACCTCCTTTGTACTCTTCCTACTCATACAGAGAAAACTTTTGAGATGCAGATGCTTGAATGTATTGGAATTTTAGAAATCTAAGCCTTGAAGGACTCTGTACAAAACTATGCCAAAGACCGTATATTTGAAGAATATGTTCTCAGTCTGAGCCAGTTTGCTATTTCCACCTCAAATCTTGATTATATTGGTGCAGAATGGAGAAAGAAGAGAGTCGGGGGTAAGATGGTGGGACAGAGGTGGGCATTGGCAATGTACGTGAGAAAAGCCCAGTAGCCTCTCGCCATGCTGGAATACCATATTGCACAACTACAGGGACCACCATTCACATAGAGTGAGATGTTCAGCAATGTCTTGACCTTTGAAACCAGACTGGTGGAGGACTCACAGCAAAAGTGAAGCTAGGCTCCTGGGCCCTACCGTGGAGATTGGTAAGACCCCAGGGTTTTTTCTTGCCCAATGTTGAGTAAAAATAGAAAATATTTTGAAAGAGAGTCCTGAGGCAGACAGGCCTTAGGGAGTCCTACAGCCGTCCTGTGTCCCAGGAAATGCAGAGAGCCCAAAAAAGGTTTTCAGTGCCGATGAGAATTGTTTAGATCCATGTTTTTGTAACTTATTTTTTATTGGAAGAGAGGCACATCCATACATTTACTATTGCCTATGGCTGCTTGACACTGCAATAGCACAGCTGAGTAGTTGTGACAGAGATTATATGGTGCACAAAGCCTAAAACGTTTACTATCTGGTCCTTTATTTTTAAAGGTCCTTATATTAGATGAAACACAATGAACTGGTAAAACTTAAACCTTGTGTAATAATAGAAAACAAAAATTAACCATGTAGACCATAATCAAAGGGCCCATTGTCTTCAGCTGCTGGCATTGGAACCAGGATGTAGTGTCAGAACATGAAAGCCTAGATACCAATTTTCTCATACCAATGCATTCTACCACTCCCATCCCATACCTTATGCTAGATAGGACCCATGCACTATATCTGCATTTCTAGTGACACAGGAAAAGTCCCTGATTTTACTGAGATTTAGTTATTGCCACATGGTGTAACAGGGATTTGAGAGAGAAATTAACCTTGGGTAGAGACATAGGAATATAGTGTTAGGTTAAGTTTCTTATATACCTAATTCTGTCTTCAGAAGCTGGTACCCACTATAAAGCGTTCCACAGTGATAAGCACAAAATCAGTGTGAAGGAAATACCTGCAGAATGTTCTGCCTCAGAAGGTTTCTCATTTGGTTTTTTACCTTAGAAAACTACATGATACCATTTTAAAAATAGTTTTTCTACCATTTTTCTACCATTTTGCCCTTTCATGTAGGAAGCATGTTGTTCACAACTTATGTTTTATATAAGCTTTTTCTGATGATGATGATGATGATGCTTGTTAATTTTCATCTCCTTCCTTCACTGTAAGTTTTTCTATTCCCTGAGACAACTATTTCTCTCCCTTGTCCTAAACCCCAAGGATACAAGAGGTACATAGGAAAACATCTATGAAGTGTGTGGGAGGAGACAACAGGGCAGGGGTCCAGAGGTCTGTGGTTTATTGCACATAAAACACTGGAAAGTGCTTTGGATGATAAGGAAGTAGCTTGTTGTCCTTTGCAGTGGCCTGACATTCTTACACTGAGAAAATCTTACTCCCCACTTTGAGCTGGGATGTGGGAGCTGGGAGGACATTTACTGAGTATTAACTCTGTGCCAGGAACTTTTCCTACATGATCTCATTTAGTCTCCAGAAAACCCTACGTAAGCCTTCAGGTGAGGAGACCTCAGTGACAAGCTCCAACATGCATTGCTAAAAAGCCGGAGTGTAAAAGCAGGTCTGCCAGACTCAAAAACCCATGCCCTATAAACCATATCACAGAAGTTGTGAAATAATTTCACCTTGAATCCAAGGGTGAATGATATGTCATTGTTAACTTGCCATTCAGCATTCATCAACAATTTCTACTTTCCCAGTTTCTGTTCCATTCATATAAGGGTCTAAAGAGTTTTCATGTATAAATTTTACAAATTTTCAAATATAATAAAGCCAAAATTGTTCATTTCACTTCATACAGAGATTCCTTCAAATATAAGATTCTATGAAACAGAGTGTCATACCAAAATGCAAACACACTGACTGCTGAAATCAAAATGTTAAGGAACACAGGAAACTCTAGATAACTCAAAGGAAAAAGGGATTACAAAATGGGGTTGACACAATGCTTCACTTAACAATAGAAACATTGTTTGTTCATTTGGGTACTTTATAACCTTAAATATAATGAAGTTTCTTTAAAAAATTGTTACAATTTTGGTATAATTATATAATAACTTGGTCTGTGGTATTTTTATTTATTTATTTATTTACTTATTTATCTTGAGACAGAGTCTCACTCTGTTGCCCAAGCTGGAGTGCAGTGGTGCGATATTGACTCGTGGCAACCTCTGCCTCCCAAGTAGCCACCATGCCTGGCTAATTTTTGTATTTTTAATACATATGGTGTTTCTAATAAATGTTGCCCAGGCTGGTCTCAAACTCCTTACCTCAAGCAATCTGCCCGCCTCGGCCTCCCAAAGTGTTGGAATTACATGTGTGAGCCTACCACACCCAGCTGTATGTGTTATTTTTAAAACATAAAATGATCCAAAGTAATTCTTCATATTTAATTGTATAATTTGGTCTATTAAATTATAACTAGACAAAAATAAATAAAATACTTCCAAATTGATACATTGATGTAAAAATAAGGTCTCTCTTTTAAGCCTCTCCATAAACTTTAGTTGAGAATGAAAGACTTATGGACCAATAATTCTTAACTAAAGCAATTTCTTGACAGGAGCAAAAATGTTAAATGAGAAGATACAATAAGTTTAATTAATATCAAAAGTAGAACTGTAAGTTTTATCATTTAATTGTATTGAAATACATACAAACCACTAGATGTGTGGAATTTCAGAGGCATTTAAGGAGTCATTCTAAAAGTATATGAAACTACTTCATGAAAAGGTCAACCAAAATAAGAAGAGAATCCTCATAAACAAAAGTGTTTTATAATATCTCTATTATAAAAGTTATTTCACAGTAACTTTTCATTTCTACATATTGTGAAACACAATAGATCTGAGACAGCCTGTCAGTTTGCTTAATGGAATTGGACTTTTTGAAGCTTTACAGACCACAATAAACTGGACTTACCAGTTTTGCCATCTTATCTTTTTTTAAACAGCAGTTAAATGCTGCTGTAATATCATAGAAATCAGGAAATAATGTTCCAGACCACACACAAATGGATGAGTTACAAAAGACTGAAGGATTATATTACTTTTAAAATATTTTGCTTAGATAGAAAAATGGCAATAATTATTAGCACCCTTTGTTTTATACTATTGTAATCAAATATTGAGTAGTTTCAAAGGAACATTTACTAAATACATGCAATATATGAGGAATCAAAATACAATAAACAACTATGTAACTACTACTTACTTTAAAAAAATAGTATTTTTGTATCTACCATGGAACCATCTCAGGTCCTATTCCCTCCTAATTTTGAATTTTGTGTTCAATCATTTTCTTGTTTTTCTTTAGAGTTTTGCTGCATATTCCTCAACAAAATACTGGTTAATTTCATACTTTTTACAGCTTTGTATATGAATGAAATGTATGTATATTATTTTGTTACTTGATATTTTTGCCCAAAATTAGATAGATGAGAGTCATATATGTTATTGCATATGTGTAATTAATTTTCACACTGTATTATGTTAATCCATTCTGTCTTGATGAACATTTGAAAAATCTCCAGCTGCATGTGCATGTGTGAGAGAGATTGCAAATAGAAGTAAGAACATTCTTATACTCTCCTTCTGGTTAAAGAGCATGTGAAAGAGCTTCTCTTGGAAAAACAGCTAAGAGTGAAATTGCTGGGTAGTAGCAAATTTACCATATAATGCCAATTATTTTCCAAAGTGATTATATAACACATCCTTATGGTTTTAATGGCATGCTTCTTTACTCATTTATCACACACACACACACAGGCACACACACATACACGATACATAGATATATCATTTGATTATATATTATGTATATGTAATTCCTTTTCTGAAAATGATTTTATATAGTAAAAATCTAAATAACAGTGTTAGTGCTGCCTTTTTAGAAAACCAAAAATTGTGAAAAATGTGGTTGATTGGGAATTTTTGTCATTTGTTGCCAGGAAACAAAATATTAAGGAAAAAATGGAAAGAATGTTTTAGTTGTGTCTTAACAGATGGAAAAGCAAATGTATTTATCTTTCATTTGCCTTCTATTACACTTCTGATGTCTTCGTTTATAGGACTAAAATATGCATTCACTCTATTTTCAATCTTCGTCTTTGGTCTTCTAAAGAAGCCCAAGAGCTGACTGGTGACATTCGATGTGTTATGCAAGAAACCAAATTTAGGGGATAGACCACACTTCTTCACCTATAGCTCCCCAAAATCAGCAGAATTGGAACGCTGAAAAAGAATTTAAGATTTTTCTGTCTACTCTGTAACTCTTATTGTACATTTTTCTCTTATAACAATTACCACTTTAAGTTGAAGAGGATCCACTAACTACCCAACTGAGTATATTTCAAATGCTGTAAAAGTTCAAACTTGACTTAACGAAAATCTTCTGGGTATAATGCTACCAGAAGCACATGCTTCTCATTTATACCTAATAAAGTTTCTTTAATTGGTGAAGGCCTGTAAGAATGTGATGTTCCTTAAAAGAAACACATTGCAAAATTCCAGAAAATGATTTCCTTTATACTCTCTTTGTGCAAATATTCTACTTTTCAAAACTTCCCAATGTTATAAGAACTCCAAATTATGTGAATTAAAATCAAGCAAATGGTAATATTATCTTAAAATGTTCCTAGAGTAGCACCCTCCCAGCTCTTGAACCCTTCTGTTTTTAATGTGTGGGTCCCTGATGGTCTCTTGCATGAGAACCAGAAATCTGTAAGACTCTATCTTGCACTTAAGATAAAGTGGCTTAGGTACTTCACTATGTGTTCATTTTAGTGGTGCAATGCACTCACTAATATGCTTTATTAATACAAAATAAGTAACCCAGTGTATGTATGAGCAATCATTGATATTAACCTAATGAGAAATTATTGGACACTAAGTACTATGATAAGAAACATATCACAGGTCTCTGTTGCAAAAAAATAGAGAACTGCAAAAATTTTCTGAGTTTTCTAAGCAAAATATATTGGGCCCTAAATGATTTGGCTGTTGTTACTACTTTGTTGATGGGGAGATACTCAACACAGAGATGCTTTTCTAATCTGCAATCCAATATCACAAAGCATCCACCATTAAAATCAAAATCATACCTCAAATAATATCAATGGAATATTGATGATTGCTTATTATATGTACCAACAATTTTACATAATTTGTACAAAAGCTTTTTCAGGTAGATAATATTAGTATCATGTTGCAGATGAGGAGACTGAGTTTTGGAAGATATATGTGAATTACCCAAGGTTACAAGGCTAGTGAGCAACAGAGTGAGGATTCAGCTCATGCGGGCTGATATAGAAGCTATGTGCTTACCACACCATGCAACTCTAATAAGATATGCCTTCCATTAGTACTTTTCTTTGTACATGTATGAACTCTGATGGTCCAAACACATACAAGCACAAGGTGCATACACTCGTGCCTGAATGAAATACCTGCTGTGTATACTATTCCATGGGAAGTAAAGTAAGGACTCATTAACCCTTTCCCCAAGAAGCTTGCAATGTAGATGGGGGGAGGGATAAGACATGAACAAAAATACATATAATCACAAGCAAAATATGTCAATAGCCATAAGAAACATAATCTGGCAGTGCACAGAGGAAAGAATTCCTGTTGGCTAAGTGTGACAAAAATAGTCTTTATAAAGCAGGTAAAGTGAATCTTTTGGGGAAGAGTGAAGTGGATAATCAGGATTTTGCACAAAGCATGCTTTACAGCCAAAAGTTTGAGGTATGTTGTAGGTATGACTTGTTTTGTTCTGGTTGGGCTAGGACAGGGCATGCATGACAGTGCCTACAGACTGGGGACTCTTCATCCTCTTTGATGACTTGGTACTTAATTATTAAACAATGGGGAACCATTGAAGTTTTGAAGCAAGAAATGATATCATTCATTCAAAAAACATTTGTGGAGTGTCAGTATGTTTTTGGCCCTGTGATAGATGATGGGAATATCGAGGTGAACAAGACCAGTCCATTTCCTGCCCCCATAAATACTACAAGCTGATGGGAAGAAAGAGGCCAATATTCACTATGACTAAGAAAGTGATGGCCTTGCATGAAACAGAAGCAAAGCCTCTGAGTAGTAAAAAGACTCTGATGGTTTGATTTATGTTTCCTCTATTGCCTTTTTTTTAAAGTAAACATTTTATTTTAGAATAATTTTAGATTCTATTGCCATTAGATTCTAATATCATTTAAAGGTAATTTAGAAAATTCATTTCAATCACTATTAAGCTTGCTATTTGATTATTTAATGAATTTCACTCTATATCATAACTCTGTGGGACGAATTTCAAAAAGACTAACACGTTTAAACACCAGTTAGTTGCATAATCCAAACTGCTACTGTAACTAGATAAATATACATGTTAAAGAAATGTCTTTGGTACACCTGTACTTGGCTCTGATCCCTGTGAGCATAGGAAGTCACAAAGTGTTGAGCCGGAAAACTTTGTAATTACCGAAGAAATATTACACACATAGAAAGGCCAATTGTAAAATAAGTCAACAATAAACGTATATAAACTGCCCAACTACAATCAAACACTTACATGAAAATAAACTGTAGGTAAGACCTGCTTGTATTAAAGGTTTTTCATAGAAACATAAAGCTCAGAGATTTATGGAACTAAAAAAGTATGGAAGATTACTGAATTAATCCTGAGGTAAATGTCTCAGTAGAAATTAGCAGTAGGTAACTTGCACTCCAAAGCAATCAAATTAGCATGCGACATAAACTGATACGGGGTAAGGGGGTGACTAGTTATAAATAAGAAATCAGGCTACAGCCAATTTAAAAAATTTTTTTAAATATAATAATGCTTAGTTTCCTTTAAGCATTACAACACATTATATTGACAGATGTGGTGACAGCTGGTAAAAACTGTATGTGTTAATTGCCAATATCACCTAATATTTACTATACAAAATTTCCCTAAAATTACTTTCTTTCATCATCAGTAGCCATATCCATCTAGCATTCCTTGTTCATGTTGTGAAATGTATGTATTATATTTTTCTTCTCCTTTTATGATTAAAATATAAAGTTTTATGTTCCTTATTATGTCTACTTTAAAAATATTCTCAATATTGAAAATCAAAATTTTTTTTTTACAAAATACCGCGGAAAGCTATTTTCTACTTATCATTTCTTAGCAGGGTGAAGATTATATTTGCTCACAGAAATTGTGTCCTTTTTTGGGGGGGGGCGGGGGGACGGAGTTTCGCTCTCGTTACCCAGGCTGGAGTGCAATGGCGTGATCTCCGCTCACCGCAACCTCCGCCTCCTGGGTTCAGGCAATTCTCCTGCCTCAGCTTCCTGAGTAGCTGGGATTACAGGCACGTGCCACCATGCCCAGCTAATGTTTTGTATTTTTAGTAGAGACGGGGTTTCACCGTGTTGACCAGGATGGTCTCGATATCTTGACCTCGTGATCCACCCGCCTCGGCCTCCCACAGTGCTGGGATTACAGGCTTGAGCCACCGCGCCCGGCAGAAATTGTATCCTTTAATAGAAAAAGCTTTTCAGGGCTGGTGCAGTGGCTCATGCCTGTAATCCCAGCACTTTGGGAGGCTGAGGTGAGCAGATTACTTGAGGTCAGGAGCTCCAGACAAGCCTGGCCTACATGGTGAAACCCCATCTCCACTAAAAATACAAAAATTAGCCAGGCATGGTGGTGGGCGCCTGTAATCCCAGCTATTCGGGAGGCTGAGGCAGAAGAATTGCTTGAACCTGGGAGGTGGAGGCTGCAGTGAACCAAGATTGAACCACTGCACTCCAAACTGGGTGACACGGTGAGACTTCATCTCAAAAACAAACAACAAAAAAAAAGAAAGAAAAAAGCATCTCAGAAAAACTTCCTTTTTTCATTGTTTCAATGCAAATAATTTTACCCTATCGTTTACTTGTCCTGAAATTTCACAGCAGCAGAAATTCTGCTATACATTATCCTTCTATCTAATAGTTATTGGCAATGTATTTGGCTATGATTTGAAATATATAACATAGTGAGTTAAATACAGGTTTATTTTCTCATGTAAAAAGTCAAGAAGTAGGAGGTTGCTGCCTTTGTTTCAGTTATTCAACAATATAATCAATCACTGTCATGTCTTTTTATATTTCCGTTCACTGTCTTTAACGTGTTGGGTTTCCTTCCCTGCGGGTGTCATACCAGGGTCACAAAACGGCTGCTACTGGCCAGTAATACTTGAGTGCTCGAGCCAGGACAGGATGGAGGGAGGCGCTGCCAGCTGTATCTGTCTCTTTTTGTCCGAAAAGCAAAAGCTTTCCCAGAAGCTCTCTTAGTGACTCCTCCTTGCATCTCAAGGCTACAAATTTCAAAGAGTAGAAAAGCAGAAAACAAGATTCTCATTGTTGGCACCATTGTGAGACATTGCCTAGGAAAAGGCACATTGACAGTTCAAACAAAATCTGGAATTCTATTAGCAAAGGACATGGAGGAATGAATATTTGGTAGGGGGCAGAAAGAATCTGCCTAAATGCCCTAGTTCATTTGGAATGTAAAAATCTTAAAGGCTGGGATTGTGCCTGTTCTCTTCTTCATGCCTAGGACTATATCATAAGAAAAATCATTGACACTTCAAATTCTATATACTAAGGCAGTATCCATAAATTTCACTCAATTTTTCTAATATGAGAGGTGCTATTCGAGCACAAAACTAGAGGTTATATATATACATATTCTTGGTCAGCTTAGGCTACTATAGCAAAATATGATAAAGTAGGTGGTTTAAATGATAGAAATTATTTTGTCCCAGTTCTGGAGATTGGGAAGTTCAAGATCAAGGTGCCAACAAATTCATTTCCTGATGAGAGCACTCCTCTTAATGTCCTTGCTGTGTCCTTGCATGGTAGAGAGTTCTCTAGCTTCTCCTGTCTTCTTATAAGGACACTAATCCCATCATGAGGACTTCACCCTCATGTCCTAATCTAAACCTGAGCACCCCATAAAGGTTCCACATTCAAATACCGTCACACTAGAGGTTAGGTGTTCAACATATGAATTTTGGGGAACATAAACATTTAGGCCATTATATATTTATATGTTAAAAATAATGTAGAATATTCCCAGAAGTCAATAATATAGAATATTCCCAGAAGTCAATTCCATGTATTAGAATACTTATTACACATTCCTATGCCCAGCAAAATTGTAGACACTGAAAAAATACCAACAGAAAATGATCACAGCTTTTAATGCATTTAAGCTGAAATAAGAAGTGCTGAATACAGATCCAAATTGGACTAAAATGTTATGTAACCTATAACATCAACCTTTTATCTGGTGCCTATTATGTAATAATGCTGTAACATACTTTATCTGATCTTCACAACAACACTGCTAGGTATTTATTAGCCTCATCTTAAGTGTTAGAAAACTGAGAACACTGAGAGGTTAAGTAATTCATTCAAGGCCACCCAGGGCATAAGCAATAGGCTGAAGTTTGAACAAGATCTCTTTTTCCCCCCCAAGCCATGCTTGCACATAGTATACATACCACTACATGCTGATTAATTCATTTTGTGAATAAAATCTTCCTTCCTTTTGTAATTCTGCTTTGTTTTTACACGTTTTCATTCCTAGCTTTTTCACTGGTGACTTGTGTCGATGAATCAATGGAAACAAGGTCAGATCACTGACAGATCAAAAAATAATGAGACATTAGATTGTTTAGAGAGATGAAGTTAAGAGTGAGAAGTGAAGAAAGCGAAGAAGGGGTGAAAGCTCAAGATTGTGAAGAGAATAAACAGGAAACAGGAGAGAGAAGAGAGTGAACACTACCCACATACTTCTCTGGGCACTGTGGATCTGATGGAATGGTGGTATCCCACCCTGTGACCCTGTCTTCTCTGATCTCTGGCCAAGCGTGTGGCTTGGCACTGCACAACTAACAGTTAGCAGCGTTCTAGGGAGAGGCTCATGGTAGTGACCAAATTGCACTTTCCCTAGCTATTCTTGTGTTCTAATCCTCCCCTGAAGGTCTTTTATGGTTAATCTCAAACCATATAAATATTTAACTCTCCTTTTAGTTATATTGCAGGAGCCTGTTCTCCAACAAGTGTATGTTTCAGTAACTACAAACTGAGATTAATCTACTTTAATGTCACTGTGTTCCTTCTCTTCAAGTGAGTTGAAAGCATGGGTGCACACAATTTGCCTTGTTCAGTTTGTACCAACTTGTATCTCCCATTAATACAGCACAGACTCTCAGATATGGAAAAGAGATTAAGGCCCAAACACTCAGCCAAGATTTCAACCCACATCTCTCCACGACGTTTTTTATTTCTTTAACATCCTCCAAACCGGTCTCATAGCTATATGGGAATAATTCCAGTCCATGGAACCTAACACTTCTTCAAGTAGTCGTTTCCATGTTTAGGCAACTTCAACTACAGAGAGTGCTTTCTTATTTTACCAGTCAGGATAGCTAAGCTGTTCTGCAGTAATAAACAGCCCTAAAGTGTCAGCTCTAACACAGTGGAAGTATTTTTTTTTCTAACATTACGTGCCTATCAAACCAGCGTGGCTATGCTACACATTGATATCCCTCTGGGATCCTGGCTGAGGGAGATGCCCCTCTCCGAGACATTTCTAATCTCATGGCAGAGGAAAAGAGGTCCTGGAGAATTGTATACTGGCCGTTAGAGCTTCCACATGTCATTAGCCAACATGTATCACATGAAATCATCCCACGGAGAATGACAAGGCCAGGAGCAAGACAACCCAGAGAACAGCAGTAAATATCTGGAATAACAGTGCAATATTCTACATATTTATTGAGTCAAGTCCTTTTCCAACTAATATCCCTCTTTCGCCATTGCCTTTTCTCTTTATCAGCTCTACAAATGTCAGGAAACCTTAGCCATGTTTTCTTCGAGCTGTCTTGCTTTCTGGTCTAATTGGCTCTAATTCCTCCACTGACCTGTTTTCTGTATCTAGTGATCTTACCTGACATTCTCTTCAGAATGTTTATAGCTGTCTTGAGTCAGCTGGTGAGAGAATTGTTGGTCTATTCTCCAAAGGAAGTGGTCCCTCGACATACTTTAGGATGATGGGTTTGGCTATGTGGCTGAGCCTTCTAGACTAAAAAAAAAAAAAAAAAAAAAAGCTTTCCTTAAACAATATCTCATCACAGTCTCCAAATTTTTTAGTAGCTCAAATCTTTAGGCTTTTCAGAAATGCCCAGACACTTTGCCTGTTACATGTATGTTAGTATGTGGAGATTTTTGAGCACTTCCAGAGGGCAAATGTCACATCCTGAGACAACCTAGCAATATACATACATATAGTCGTATTGACAGAACTCCTCAGCCCTCCTATTTTTTCATAGGACTGGCTCAGAATGTAGACTTTGGAAATAACTAGTCTTGGATCGAACCCTGATTCCACTCAGTACTACCTATAGGACCTTTGACAAGTTAACTAATCCTGACCTCTTATTTCCTCATCTAATGAGATACAGATGATAATTATCTTTCTCATGTGGTTGTTGAGAGGACTAAATGACAACAGTGGGGACTCAATCAATGTCTTCTTTTGTTACCATACTGGGGTCCTAACACTCACAGCTATTTCTGGCCTTACTCACGACCGGGTCCTCTAGCATCCCCTGAGTTTACCATGGCTATGCATAGCACCCTCTTCTCTCCCAGGTGTCCTTCTCCTCCTGAAATGTTTCACCCTCAAGTCAGTATCATCAAGCTTGACCAGTGTCTCTCAAGGTGTTGTCTAAGAATGAGCTAAACTGGAATCACCTGGAGCCTCACGTGACCCCATTTCAGTGTAACTAACAGAGTTCGAAGATGGAACTTATAAATCTGCATTTTAACAAGCTCCCCCAGAAAGGAGTGCCAGATAAATTATAGGATATCCAGTTAAATTTGAATTTCCAATAAACAATGAATAATTTTCGGTATAAGTAAGTCTGTCCCATGCAATATTTGGAACATACTTATACTAGAAAAAATTATTGTTTATCTGAAGTTCAAATTAAATGAAGTATCTTGTAATTTTAATTGCTAAATCTGGCAAACCAATCTCAGGAATTCTGATGCGTTAAATTTGAAGACCACTGGTTTCAGATATTTGGCAAAAATCTCAAATTCAACTTCATGAGCTTCCAAGGAGGGAAGGAAGGAAGGAAAAAAGGAAGGAGAGAAGGAGGGAGGGAGGAAGGGTAAGAGAAGAAAGAGAAAAGAGAGAAAGAGAAAGAAGAAAAGAGAGAAAAAAAGAAAGAGAAAGAAGGAAAGAAAGAAAGAGAAAGAAAGGAAGAGAAAGAAAGAAGAAAGAAAGAAAGAGAAAGAAAGAAAGAAACAAAGAGAAAGAAAGAAACAAAGAGAAAGAGAGAAAAAGAAAGGCAAGCCAAGCCCATGGATGGACCCTAGATGGCCCAGGCATCCACAAAATAAGTATGCAGAAGACCAAGGATTTAGTTTTCTCTTCTTCAGAGTAGGTTAGCATTTGTTTCAGCAGCCACAGTGGCAAACATAGACAATCCAGCAGCCAGAGAAATTCTACTTCCTTGTTTCTCTAGTTTTGCATTGGGCTTTAGCTGTCTCTGCCTCCTTCTGCTTCTTCCTTTTTTTTTTTTTTTTTGGTCTAAACATCTCCATGTCGTACTAGCCAACACCTACTCATCCTCATTTGGCATTTCCTCTTTTGCTTTCCTAGAAAGCATCTTGGGTCCATCCTCCTCTGTCTGCCCCAACTTCCCAAATATCAGAATACCTAATCACATAGCCATATAGCCATTTTCTCCCTCTAATATTAAGTGTGAAGTCACTCAGTTTTAGTTCTCTGATAGAAATTTTCTCTCAAACTATTCTGTCTTATGTGTACTAGAGTAATGCACTGTGTTTGTTTGGTTTGTGTACATTTACAGAGGTCTTAAAATAAACATTATCTTAGCTGACTCTTCACAATAACCCCACAATCAAGGCAGATGAAAAGCTGAGCCCTTTTATTCCTAGACCAATATCCTTTTTACTCAGCTGTTGCCTCATCTCAGGTTATTATACTCACATTGTTCATTTGTCATTTTAGAATAGTGATTAAAGCATAGCTGTGTGCCTTGGGCAAGTTTTGTTTTTTTCTTATCCAATCTAAGCTTCCATTTCCTCATTTGTAAACTTAGGTTAACAATGGTACCTACATCATGGGCACTGGGTTTAGTCAGATGATCAAAGTCTTAGTACTGTGACTGCATATTGTAAGCACTCAAAATATTAACCATTATTAAAACTACCTTGTGGACCAATTTCTTTCCAGGCCCAGCTCTCCTCTTGTTGTCTTTCAGCAAATAGAGACATGAAACGGAAAACTTAGACTAAAACCAGCAAAACAAGAAGTATCAACGGCTGCACAAGGAGGTAATGCAGACCTGTGCTAAATTTTCTCTTGGCAAACACTGCCTTTTTCCTACCTCTTCACCTTGAACTTTTTCACCTCCACTCCTACAATTTTATGTTCTGCAGTCAAAAATGTAATCATCCTAAATTAGGCTCAGCAGTAACTGATTGAAATATGAGATTCTTTAATTAGAAGCAGGAACTAGAGTGTGGTACTAAGAATGATAATATAATGATTTGCATCTTGTCTAACTTCCCCATTTACACTGGCCTTCTTCATTTCTGCCTCATTCCCTGCTAATTATGGTATCCCAAAGCCAAATGTTTGAGGCTGCAATATTATCACTGTGTCCACCTTCTTTATCCATTAGGGTCTTTATATGGTAATAAGTGTGATATGATATCCCCAATGAATGAGATGGAGTGGCCCATACATGAGTGACCTCAAAGCACATTTCCTGTACTGCAGATTCAGTGCAGAATTAGGAATATTAGGAAGATTACGACTGCTTTCTTCAGAAAATACTCGGGGCAGTATTGTTGTGGAAAAATGGGAAATAAATTATGGTTTTTGAACAAGGAAAATGAATGTCTGTTACAGTATTGAGTAGAAGAAACAGGGAATCCATGTAGAGCAGTAAGTGTAACGTCAGGGTGACTGTGCAGCAACAGAGGACATAATCTGAGAGGTCACCTTTTCATGGCTGTCAGCACTTACATCACCGTGACTTTTCATGTTAGAGGCAGCACAAAACTATGCAAAAGAAAAATCAAGAATATATTTAGGACACAGCAGGGAACATTTTTTTGGGGAAGAAAATTGATATTTAATGCTTTTTTAAAAAGTTATCAGTGAAAAAAATTGAAATTTCACAGGACTTTGTTACATTTATTTTTGGCTTAGAGTTTGTTTTGTTTGTTTTTAACTATATTTTTGGAAGGGTAAAAGATGGATGGACGTTGTCATCTTTTTTACTGTTTAGAAACTCTAAATGTCTTAATCCAATTTAGTCCAATACTGCATAGGAATTACATGACTTTTGCCATTGAGATAGGTATCATAAGCCCTTTACTGTTCTATCTGGAGAATGTTGTGTTTTTCACTCCTTTAAGATGTGGAATCTGGCTGGGTGCAGTGGCTCACGCCTGTAATCCCAGCACTTTGTGAGGCTGAGGTGGGTGGATCACAATGTCAGGAGTTTGAGACCAGCCTGGCCAACATGGTGAAACCCTGTCTCTACTAAAAATACAAAAAATTAGCTGGGTGTGGTGGCGGGCACCTGTAATCCCAGCCACCTGGGAGGCTGAGGAAGGAGAATCGCTTGAACCTGGGAGGCGGAGGTTGCAATGAGCAGAGATTGCGCCATTGCACTTCAGCCTGAGAGACAGTGTGAGACTCTGTCTCAAAAAAAATAATAATAATAAATAAATAAAGATGTGGAATCTGTCAGTATGGTCACTCCCTTGACTAACAGGTTAGATTATGCTTAAGTATTGCACGTGATCCCTCCCATAAAAACTACCTCGGAAACCTCCAGTGTCTCAAATACTCTTGTCTTTGAATGGTACAAGGAAGAAGAGGATTTCTGGGGCATATATGATACTTGATCTCGCTCTGCCTGCTGGCATTCTAACATTTTGGTGAGGCTCGTTTTACTTACTATGGAATTCGACAAACAGTTCAATCCCAGAAACGTTGAGTGAGCAAGTACTATATGCAAGGGATTCATTCAATGAATATTTTCAACTCCTACTATGTATCATGCATAAGATTCACCTTAATGAAGGGGAAGAAGGAGGAGGAGAAGGAAGGAAGGAGGACAAGGAGGAAGTTGGCAGGAATCCCTGTTCTCAAGAGCTTCAACTCCTGCTGGGGAGAACATATGTAAACATACAGGCAATAGAAGTAGTGTGCTGCCTCCGTGGACTGAGAATGACAGAGGTTAGAGCCTTGAAGAAATAACCGTGTGCTTGGGAAAAATAGATGCTGCTGTGCAGGCAAAAACCTCTGCTGAAAAATACAAACTGAGACTTGAGTCATGCCCTTGGGAAAAGTAGAACTTTGATTCCAGTGAAAGCATAGGCAGTAGAAAATGTATGGATTTGAGAGTTAAATATAATTTTGAACCCATCTTCACCAATGAGCTGTGGTGACCATGACTAAGTTATTTTGCATCTCTAAGCCTCCACTCTAAAAGAGAAATTGTGATGTTTAGCCCAAAGCGTTGAAGTATACATCTGCTCAAGCCTCAAGGCAGTTTTGTATAATGACTGAGAGCATGGACTCTGAGGCTAAACTGCCTGAGTTTGAAGTCTAGTGCTAACACTTAGCTATTAAGCTTGGGCAAATTATTGAATTTATCAGTGCCTCAGTTTCCATACCTGAAAATAGAAATGATAATAGCAAACTGACCTCTTAGTAGGTGTAAATTAAACAGATATGTTAATGATCTAAAGTACTTTAAAACGTGCTCACAAATGGCAAGCCTTATAACCATTTGCTATTATTACCAAGTGTTTAGTGATGCAATATAAGCCATTAAATTACTATATTGCCTGGATAGCAGATGTCCAGTAAATTTTTTATTACAGTGCACTGTGCTAAACATTGTAAGAAATATAAATGTTCTGGCTGGTCCGAAGGTAGTGAGTTATCACCATTGATTGTTCACCGTCAGTTACAGATCGAGCTCCTTGTTCTACTCTTTCCCCACTTCTCACTACTGCACTTGACTAGTCACAAAAAAAAAGTCAAAAAAACAAAAACAAAAACAAAAAAAATTTTCCTTGTATTTTTAGGGAAGATGAAATAAATTATAGCCTAGTCATAAGTGGCATTTACAAGTACTCATAATAAAGACGGTATGTAATAAATATTGCAAGAAAGATCAGATATATCCAATTGATAGTTCAAAATAATCAGAGATCAGGAAGAAAAAAAAAACTACTATAATAGAGACATGCCTCCTTGTGATGGCCTAGGAAACATAGCAAGACCCTATCTCTTAAAAAAATGGAGAGATAAACCCTAGGAGCATGCAATCCTAGAGGAAGACATGGGTACCTTCCAGAATGGAAGGAGGGGTAATGATCCTTGAGACAGCAATACAAGATTAGGTAGACAATCACTGGGTGGATTAGGCAGGGAAGGCAATCCTGATAAAACCAATAATGGGTGCAAAGGCATAGAAGCATGAAAGGGCAAAAAGTGTGCTTGCGTGCGTGCGTGCATGTGTGTGTGTGTGTGTCTGTGTGTTACAGAAAAAGACAAAGCAGTCAAGACAGATCAATCATAAGATGATCGATCACTAAAAAGAATAATATAGATCTATATGAGCTTATTTGGAATGATCTCCAGGACGTGTTTTTAAATTAAAACACACACACAAACGAAAGCTAGAAAGAAAAGTACAGAATGGGTATAAGGAAGATTTCCATTTGTGAGACATAAATATTTACCTGTGTTTTATATATTCGTTTTGTATACATGAATGCTATATATGCATGGAAAATGTCTGAAAAGATCAGCAAGAAAGTACAAAAAGGAATTATTTGTGGATGGGAATCTGGACTAGGCAGCAGGCACACTTTTCATTGCCTGTCTTTTTGTAGTATGTGATTTTGCTAATATATTTTTATTAAAAATTATTTAATTAAAGAAAAAATAACTACTGGATATAAGTCATTTTTGGTCAATTCCATAGTGGCTAGTTAGAGGCTAAGTAATATGCAATCTTGACATTAATGCCCATATTAATAAACCAGTATTTCCCAGTCCTAATTTTATTACAAGTTCATTTCTGAGTGGCTCAAAAAATTGCAGAATTATTTTAAAGATCTCAAAATAAAAGTAAGCGGTAATACAATTTTGAAAGAAAACATGTTTCACACAGTTTGGGAAAGAGGGAAGTATTGTTTTCAAATAGGGAGCAGTGCCTTAGTGAACAATTTCATTTGCATTCCTGTGTATCTTTAAGCTGAGTACACACTAAGAAAAACTGCTCCTGCAGAATACACTGTAAGATTACTTTAATTTCCCTATCAAAGGTCAAAACACCAGAAAGCCTGTTGCTCTTAACATCAGCTCCTCTGAGTAATATTTCTCTTTGCTCTGGAACACAATTAGCTCTTGGGAAAAAGAGGCCAACTTTTCAATTTCTGTCTTTCATGGTTTCTGTCTTCCCCTCTGCTTCAGTGCAGGTCAGTCACACACACAGATAAGCATTATGCCCAGAATAAAACTGGCTCTGTTTATCTGGACTAATAAATGAATGAAACCAGTTATTTTCATTGGCTTGGCCTGGAAGGAAACCAAACTAATTTCCACAGACCTTAAATTGGACCTAATCCAAGCTACTTGTCCTCACTAATAAGAGCAGTAACAATTAGTATAAAAGTAAAAAATTTTACAAAGATAATCCATATTTACTCTTGGACAATGAAATTGCATAAAACTAGTAACTAGCATGAGGGACACTGAAAGCTCTGAGAAATATGCTTCGTTTCCATTTCAATTAGTTTGAGCCTTGCAGGTAAATGCAACCATTTTTAGGTTTTAGATTTTCCAGTTTCTCTCTGGTCAATTTTTCTAATCAAGTTATGCTAACTTCTGCTGATGAGCAGAAAATATGTGTATGGTACAGTCCAAGCTTTTGCACTTTTGTCTTACTTAAGAAACTTTAAACTCACATGTGTATTCCTAGGGTTTCTGACAAGTTGGCATGCTTTATTTCACAATGTGCTCATGGAGCAGTGAGATTTTGACTTCCATTGTGCACATGTAATAAAATGTTCTCATTAGTGATATTCACTCAGTGTATGAAAGCAGTTACTGCCTCTGCCCAAAAGGCATTGCTGTTTTCATTTAAGATTTATGGTTGGCCTTTTAATTATACTCCCAATACTGCCCCTAAATATATCCCCATGGAAAAATATATAAAATTGTTTAACTTAATTATTATCTTGCTCAAAGATCAGGGCAATATCTTGGAGTTGCTTCCAAGACTATTGCTTTACGATTTGAAAGCTGTTTAGCAATGTTTTCCAAATAATTAATGCAGATATATCAAGAACAGAATAAACTCTTTATTGAAAGGATTTGTAGAGAACTTAAAGAGTAATTAATTTTCCATAATATATATATTTTAATGAAAATAACTTATTCTTTCTTTCTGATTAAAAAATGCCTAACTGTAGCAAAACAAAACAGCAGAATTCATTAAAAAAAATTTTTAAACCCAATGAAACCCACCATATTTCTAGGTACCCAAAGACTACTACTATGAAAATTTTCAGGTACGTCCTGTCAGACATCTATATGGTTAGATATCAGGCATACACATTTTTTAAAGACAAATGGGATAATAGAGAAGGAGTTAAGGACATGCCCCAAATATGTCCCTTTGGCATACTGATTATTTTGATTTAAAGACACTTGGGGCTGAGTGCGGTGGCTCACACCTTTAATCCCAGCACTTTGGGAGGCCAAGACAGGTGACGGCTTGAGGTCAGAGTGTGAGACCAGCCTAACATGGTGGAACCTTATCTCTACCAAAAAAAAAAATATATATACAAAAATTAGCCAGGAGTGGTGGTGCTCACCTGTAGTCCCAGCTCCTTGAGAGGCTGTGGCTGGAAAATCACTTGAACCCAGAAGGTGGAGGCTCCAGTGAGCTAAGCTTATGCCACTGCACTCCAGCTTGAGTGACAGAGTGAGCCCCTGTCTCCAAAAAACCAAAACAAAAGAAGACAAGACACTGAGGAGACAGGAGGTATAAGGCCTTTATGGGTGGGAGCAGTGGTTCACCCTGTAATTCCAGCAGTTTGGGAGGCCGAGGCAGGTGGGTCACGAGGTCAGGAGATTGAGACCATCCTGGCCAACACAGTCAAACCCCATTTCTACTAAAATACAAAAAATTAGCTGGGTGTGGTGGTTTACACCTGTGGTTCCAGCTCCTCAGGAGGCTGAGGCAGGAGAATCACTTGAACCCAGGAGGAGGGGTTTATAGTGAGCTGAGATCACACCACTGCACTCCAGCCTTGTGACAGAGTGAGACACTGACTCAAAAAGAAGGGGGCCTTCTGACTGCCCCTTTTCTATTTAAAAGCAAAACAAACAGGCCATAAAATTTTTTATGAGACAGTTGCCTTCCCTGTATCAAAAAGTGAAGAACATCTTTATCACCAGAGACTGGGAATCAACACTAAAATTAATCTGTATACACAAATTTACTAAAATAACTCTGACTGTCCGCTAGTTTTCCCCACTTTATCTTTTAGTCACTTCCCCACAATTAACTGCCTCTAGCCCCAGCCACTTTGTCTTGTCATTTCTTCACAAATTTATCATTTATTTGTCCAAAAGGTACATATGCTTCCTACTCTGGTCACTTCTTCATGGTTTCATTTTCTTGTGAGGAGTCCCATGCACATGTAGAATTCTAATAAAACATATGTACTTTTCTCCTATTAATCTGTCTTATGCCTATTTGACTTTTAGGTTCAGTCAGAGACCCTGAGAAGATAGAAGACACATTTTATTTCCTCTATAATATCATACTCTTTTAAAATTAACAATATACTCTTTAAAATATATAAATATAGGAAGATGATTAGAGAGAGATCTCCAACTCACCACTTAAAATACTGCATGGTATTAAATTCTATTGTGCATATTTTCCAATCCACTATTGATGAACATTTAAGTAATTTCAATTCAATTTTAAATAACACTGTAGCAAACAGCAATGTATGTTTCTCTGATTATCTCTTTAGGTTTTATTCCCAAAGGCTACTGACTATGGATATTTAAACTATTTAAAATGTATTCTCAACTTACCCTTCAACAATGTCAAAACCTATGGTTTTAATATCCTTAAAGGGTAGTTTCTGCTTTACACAAAGTTTACTTGGAAGGAAACTTTAGGGTAAAGGAAGTGATTAGGAAAGATAGAAGATTAAGAGATGAGGATGATACTGGATATATTTCTTAAGAAAAGGTCTATGAGAAGATAGAAAAATGAGTAAAATGAGTACATCTTAGAGATGCTAAAATACCTAACAATAAAGAAGGTATGTGTTACATGAAATTAGGCACCAAGCCAAAGAAGATGCTAAGAGAACAATCTTGTGAACCTACAAGTTAACTGTAGGAGAGAAACCCAGAAGTTTTAGTATGAATGAACTGGAAAGTTACTACTGTTTTACTCAGGAGACTGGAAAGATAACAAGAGATATTGTTGAAATCTATTTTCAAATATAATGTTAATCATGCTTTCAGTAGGCTATAAAAACAAGTCTCCCTTTTCCTACTATAGTTTAAAAAATGCATTGACCTTTTCCCACCTCACACTTCTGTTTGGACCAGAACCTTCTTGTTTAGATCAGGTTAACAAATATCTTTAGGAGACACTACATTTAGAAAAGGAAGTTATTGTTTTGAAATATTTCCAAAATGAATAAAGATAATTATTATACTTCTACAGATATTTAAATCCAAATGTGTCTGTTAAATGGATAAAACCATATTGGTCTTTCATTTCGCAAAACTAGCTCATGGCAAATCCATGAAATAGAAAAATATATCATTTTGAATACGGCTGTCCAATCATCCCCACGCTTTCTCTGGTGCCCAACTTTTCTAGCTGACACTGCTACAACTCAGCCTGAAGCCTTTCTTCCTCTCATGTAGCTCTGTCCCTGCAGACAGAACTTCCAGGTGGGGCCCCAAGGACCAAATTTACCTCACCCTATACCCTCTGAATGCTTTAGTCTTTAACTTTGTTTCCTCATGGCACTTCTAAATAATCCTCTTTTAAGTGATAACTATTTTGAAAATTAATGACTGACAGTAGACCAGTGTTTTACTACTCCTGGTAACAAGAGCAATTTAAAAGTGTCCTTCAATGCTTCAGTGGAAAGAAATCTGTTCCATAAAGGGAATTCAGGCTTCTTGCAGCAGGTCGTTTTCTGTTAAATCCATAGTCATACGAAGCGGGGCAACAACTCTTAGTTTCTAGTCGCGATCATAAATACTGGTAGGAGATACTGATACATATTATTTCATTGGAGCTTCAATTCTATTTAATTTTTAATTTTATTAGAGCAACACACAGATGCATGCTTTTATAAAATAAAATAGCACTTAAGAAAGCTTTTAATAAAAGTAGCTTGCCTGCTACATTGCCCTACTTCAAAAGCAGGATCTTCAGCACTTGATTTGTTTATATATACTTCCGAATTTCTAAACTACCTGCTCCCTTTATTGACTTTTCAGTTTTAGATATTATTATTGAATGATTTCCCTGCATGAGAAATGAAGATTAAGCAGTCTGATGCACATTTATGATAAGACACTGCAAATACATGTCTCTCCTTCCATCTTACTCTATAACAGACTTTGGGGTTAAATTAATATTTAGTGTTTCCATTGATGTCACTGTGCCTATCACTCACAGATGAATGACTCCACATTTTGTAATTTACATTTCGTTTCTCGCATTACTTTTCATTTTTCCCAGACTTTAAAATAGCCATGCACTGTTTTGTTTTCTTCGTTTCCTATGTGCCTATCATTCGCACACTCTCAAATTTTCTGATATTGCTGCTTAACTCTCAGTGAAATCAGACACATTAGGTGAACTATCAGTAGTGCTTCTCCTTTCATGGAGACAGTCTTCCTGGGGCTGGCTGTCCTTCTGCTTCTCTGGCCTACTGCAGATACTCTATTATTGCTAACCGTATTGCTTCATTCAAACAATACAGTTCAATATCTAATGAAGAGCAATCTTGACGTGATTTGAAGACATAACTTTATTTTCATTTTGATTATTTTTCCTATGTTTCAAATAAAGTTTATTGTGTGAATGAGGGATAACTAGGAAAGAGCAAACATAGCTGTGTTTTGCCCATGATATAGACACAGATTCCCAAGACTGTCTCTCTAAAAGAATTTTCCTGGAGATTCCTTAGTTCATCCTACTCTCACATGGCTAATATTTTTCTCTTGCAAGTCTTTACCAAAGATGATTTTGTAGCCTGAACTGCTGTGGCTCTAGAAATTTCATCTGCCTTTTTCTAAGTATTCCCATTCTTTCTAATTTTTAATCAGCCTTGTGTAGTTTCAATTTCATGTCCTCCTCTTTTTTATTTACTCTCTTATTTTAAAGAAACAAATAGTTCAGCAGCCTCTTGAGAAGAAGGGCTTGAGGTACTGCATGTCAAAAATATCTTTATTCTGTTCTCATGCTTGATTGTGCTTGGCACAGTACCAAATTCAAGTTGGAAATCATTTTCCCTCTGAATGTCAAAGGCAGTGCTCCGACTGGAACAGGGCACATGCTGCTGTTGAGAGGTTCGGTGGAATCTGATCCAGATTCTGATTCCTTGTAATGAGAACTGATTTTTCTCTCTGGGAGACTTTTAAGATCTTTTCTTTATCTCTGGCTTTCTGTTAGTAAGCCTTGCTTGACGTGGGTCTGTCTTAATTAATTGTGTTAGGTTCTTAATCAGACCTTTCAATCTGATAATGTGTCCTTCAGTACCAAAAATGTTTACTCCATGATTTCTTTGATAATGCTATCCCCTCCATTTTATCTCTTCCCTGTTTGGGGAACTCCTATTAATCCATTTATGCCTAGAGTTCCGTTATTGGAATGCTAAACTTGTGGGAGTTATCTATATCTTACTGTTAAGGTCATCGCCAAGGTCTGATTTTTCACACAAAAAAACTGCAGCCTCCTGCATAAATAGGTTAATTGAATGTAAAACCTCTGATTCTCGTCTTTTCTATACTGTTTTTCATCTCTCGATTTTTGTTTTAGTTTCTGAAAGATTTTATCAGATTTTGTGTTTATTTATTTGTTTTTTTGAGATGAAGTCTCACTTTGTTTCCCAGGCTGGAGTGCAGTGGAATTATCTCAGTTCACTGCAACTGCCACCTCCCGGGTTCAAGTGATTCTCCTGTCTCAGCCTCCAGAGTAGCTGGGATTACAGGTGTGTGCCAACATGCCCAGCTAATTTTTTTTTTTTTTTTTTTTGTATTTTTAGTAGAGATGGGATTTCACCATGTTAGTCAGGCTAGTCTCGAACTCCTGATCTCGTGATCCACCTGCCTCAGCCTCCCAAAGTACTGGGATTACAGACGTGAGCCACCACACCCAGCCCATATTTTGCGTTTAAATTCTTCTGTTTTTATTAGTGCTCTGTATTTAAAAGAAAATTTAAAGAACTTTTAAAAATTTTATTTCTTTCAGATAGCATTCTATTCTTTTTCCTGGGTGCAAAATCTACTTTTCTTTCTGAGGATGTTATTTACAGAAACTTTTTCTATTACTCCCTTAATGGTTTCTAGTATGTGGTGTACTGGCTGGAAATTTAGACTCTACAACCAGCTTAAATGCTAATCAGTACTGCCATTGACTGTGCCTATGGCCTTGGGCAAGTTATCAAACCTCTGTTCATCAGCTGTCTCAGTAAAAGAGAAACAATAAGAGTACACAATAATGCACGGTATTATTGTGAGGTACAAATGAGAGCAAAATGTACCCAGCACTCAGAACAGTAACTGGAAAAGTAGAAGACTTTGTATTACATTATTATATCTATTTCTTCCAAGATCCCTTTTTTCCTGTTTTATTTTAGCCTTTATAATTTGTGTTAGAGTTTTCTCAAAGATCTGTTGATCCTTAGCTGTGTGTTCATGTTTAATAAGGAGGAAATAAGAAGTGGATTGGAAACTCTCTGTGTGCCTTGAACCCCTGAAGAGCCATGTGGGAATATAACACCCCACAGCCGCAGCGCTGGAAAGACCACATGATAGAGCGTGGTGATCACGGAGCACCACAGGTTGAATCACTGCCTGTAGCCATTTGAGACACCCCAGTAAGAACTGCCTCGCTGAATCCAGTTAACACCCAAAATCATGAGAAGTCACAATAAGAAGTGATTGCTATTGATTTGTCCCACTAAGTCATGTAACAATAGACAAATGATGCAGAGAAGAATAGGCCCTAGAATGAGCAACAGCTCCCCCTAGTATCAGATCTTGTGACTTGTAAGTTTCCCTTAGCCGTCTAGAAAGAGCCTCTCAATCGCTAGTCTTTTAAATTCTACTACAATATCCTTGTTTGATTATCTATGGACATTTTAAAGTGCTAACTTCTCCTTGAAGTTTAAGACAAGTCATACAATCACAGCTGAGGGTAGGTCATAGTTTAGGAGAAGATGCCCCTGTAAGACATAGTAATCCCTTGTTTTCATAGTGTCGAGATAACACATAATGATAAATTACCTATGACGAATACAATATAACTGTCTCTTGGATTAATAACCCTCTTTTTCTCTTCATACTTCATCAGTTCCCTCACTCATCTAAATACATTCCTATGCCAGAAACAGAATTTCATAAAACAGATTACTTTGCAAATTCAAAAGTGTCTCAAATTTAGGAAAAAGAAAGTGAAATGAGAGTGTCATTGAAGCCTTCTCCAAAGCTAAAATAATCCTTTGAAACTAGATGCTCACAAATGTTATGGCTTGATTTATAGAAGCAGATAATTCAGCATTAAATGAGGTGCATCATGACTGCTAAGAGTATACATTTTAAACTGTAGCAACAGCTATTACACTGTGAAGGGGGATTTTGGATTTTGAACATCCTGTCAAGTGAAGAGACGTTGTTTACATTTCACTGCTCGCTTTATTTCTGCCACTGAGAATGAGATTAGACTTCTTCCAAAGAAGTCATTGCTACAAGGAAGAGTAAAAGCAGAGAGTAGTCAAGGTGATCTCACAGGGGAGAAGGTAACTAAGCATCCAAATTGAAACACTTAAATTTAAACAGCTGTAAAACATATAATCAGCCATTCAAAATGTAATTGTCAAATTTGGCTACACTTAACATTTTACTCTGCATTTGTTTGAAATGTTTTGAAACTCTAAGTTTAGATTGAACATCATATTGGGTTAGTACAGGAAATTTTGCCTATCTGATTTATTAAGTTACAGCAAACTATGGGAAGCTAGTAAGTTGCCTGGAAGATATTGACTGAAACTATGATCTGCATAGGTCACTTACTTACTAATTGGTTATGGGAAAGGTATGGCTAGGCCTACTGCACTGAAGATTTCAAACTATGAACACCACAACACAGGAAGAACCTTAACCCTTAGCAGTCAAGTGCTGCATGTAGTAATATGCAGAGGAGGAAAATCTAGCATTTACGTGATCTCTATGCAAAGAAGAAAAGACTTCTACCTTTGAAAATCTAGCATTGTCAAAAATAATGCAGCTTCTGTTTTAATAGATCACCTTTTTGTGAAGTGGGCCTCAGCACACTCTGGTCCAGGCAGTTGTGGAATCCAGCAGTGGTTCTCACTTAAACATGCATCAGAAGCACCTGGAGGGCTGGTTGGGCCACGGATTTCTAAGCTCCACCCTTACAGCTTTGGATTGATTGAGTACATCTAGAATAGAGCCTGAGAATTTATACTTCAAATAAGGCTCCACGTGATGCTGATGCTGCTGTCCCAAGGCCTGCAGTTTGAAATATCCTGGAAAAGAGCTGTCATAATCATCGTTATGAGGACTAAATGCTGTGTGTTTTCACATGCACACACGCAAACAGCAAAAACCAGCAGTTTTAGGAGGAACTATTTGCATTCTCTGGCAGTTTACATGTGTTTCCATGAAAAATGAGATAAAGGAAAATAAAATAAAAATAAGCACAAGCTCACTCAGAGGTGATAAAACCCCAAGCTAGATTGGTGGTTGAGAAATATGATATTAATGGCCTTCATAGTGAAGGCACTGTCGTTAAGCACTCTACTCTCATTACCTCTTTCAGCCCTTATCACTGCTGTGATGGATATGTCTATATCACCCCTCGGTATTTGAGGAAACTGATGCTTAAAAGAGGCTAAGAAATAGATTCAAGAGCCATCCTGATTTCCCCGGGACTGAGAGGTTTCCCAGGTTGTAGGATTTTCACTCTTAACACCAGACTTCTGGGCAAACCAGGATGATTGGTCACTCTACGCAGCGGAAGGTCACTTAGTCACTAACTGGTTATGGTAAAAGCATGGCTAGGCCTGCTGCACTAAACGTTTGAAAACAACCCCACATGGCAGCAAGCATTTATTTCTGTGTTATAGGGTATCTTATGTTTTTGAGACAGGGTCTTGCTCTGTCACCCAGGCTGGAGTGCAGTGACGCAACCATAGCTCACTGCAGCCTCAAAGTCCTGGGCTCAAAGGGTCCTCCCACCTTAGCCTCCCAAGTAGCTTCGCTAACAGGTGCCTGCCACCATGTCTGGCTAATTTTTTAATATTTAAAATTTTATATTTTGGGGTCTCACTATGTTTCCAGAGTGATCTCAAACTCCTGGACTCAGGCAATCCTATATCCTCAGCTTCCCAAAGTGCTGGGATTACAGGCATGAGTTGCCATACCCAGCCTTATAGGATATTTTTCTTTGTACCGACTTAGATATTCAACCCCCTCTACCCATCCTTCAAGCTGAGAGACACTGACTCTATATGATCTGCTAAACCATCCAAATGTGAACATACCCCCGTGTCGGTCTGACGTTGAAATGGCAGCATTCACAATGTATCTGATATAATATCCCACTTTTATGATAGAGAAAGCTAAAGCCCAGAGAGGTTAAAGTAGTCAACCAAGGTACCATTTAACTTGACTTCTGTAAATCACCTTGAGACTTAAAGGAACAAATTGTTTTTCCTTTAAATTAGAAATCCTTAATACCTGGATTAGGTTCAAAGCACAAACTGCCAAGGGTAAATTTCAAGAAGAGATAGTATTTCAAATTGGTGGTATTGAATGATAAAAATACATAATCTGTAATGGGTGTTTGCAGGTAATTAATTCAGCTGTATAAGGCAAGAAAACAAACAGGATGAATGAAGCTCAGAAGATGCATTAAGCATAGATAAGTAAATTAGTAATCTGTAAAACATCAATATAAATAAGGTAAGTGGAGCATATGTGTGTGAAAATAGTTAGAAATGGTTGAAAGGACCAAGTGACTTTATTCATGATATACTCATTATATATGAAACATGTGTGCTGCTAAACACGTCACACAAAGTTTATAATGTAACATGGTAAGTACTCAGAAGAGGAGCTCTTAAGCTATATATGAAAGGGAAGGTTTCTAGAAGAGGTGATACCTAAACCAAATTCTAAAGGCTCAGACATGATAAGGGCGGGTTGGGGAGGGGCATTCAGATGGAGACAACCATAGGTGGTTGGGTATATGGATGGATAGAGGGTAAGAAATCACTGTAGGTTGATTCTATGAAAATGATTGAAGTCAAAACGAAAGCACAGTCTAAAAACTACCCAGGATGGAACTCAAGGAGCTTACAGACTGCCAAGGAAAGAGATAAGTCGATATGTAGCCTTTGACTTACTTATATTTCAAAGAACTCAAAGCATGTATTAATGTCTTCAGTAATAATAGATCAAGGTTGGGCCCTGGGAATAGGTATAGATTTGGACTTATCATGTTAAAAGATATTAACGTTCAAAAATTATATTACCATATTATCATAAACATATTTACTTAGAAACCTAAAAGATTTTTTTAATACTAATACAGCAACTAAAAAGGGTAAAATCTTGACGTGCATCTGTTAAAGAGAAAATCTTATCATCTATCATTGTCATTGTCATCATTGTTACCTTTATTACTTAAGTAAATCTACACTGTATTCAATAATCACCACACATAATCTTATTTAATATGCAATACCATAAATTATTATATACTATACTATACTAATACTATACAATAGGTACAGTAGTCCCCCACTAATCCATGGGGGATAAGTTCCCAGACCCTGTGGGTAGCTGAACCTAGAAAAGCACCAAACCTGATGGCCATCAATTGGAATACACTTCTGTTCATGTCTTCCACTCACAAGTTTAATACCTTTCCATGCAATCACTTAGCATGCACTGTGGCTGTAATTTCTGCAATTCGTGATGTAACAACAAAACTGGCACAGATTTCTTTTTCCTTCTTCACAATTTCACAGATAGAACATCTTTGCAATCCCAGCATATGATTTTTTTTCCTTCCTGAAGTTGATAACTTTTATCTTTTCACTTAAAAGAAGCAACTTACGGCTTCTTTTTGACATATTCAAATTGCCAGCATCCCTCCTTTTGCACTTTGGAGCCACTATTAAGTAAAGTAAAGGTTACTTGAGTACAAGCACTGGGCTGCCAGGCCAGTCAATCTGATAACCAAGACGGATACTAAGTGACTAACAGGCAAGAAGTGTGTACAGAGTGCAGGCTCTGGAAAAAGGGAGGGTTCATGTCTCGGGTAGGACAGAGCAGGACAGCACGAGATTTCATCAGGCTATTCAGAAGGGAGCAAAATTTTAAACTTATGAGTTGTTTATTTCTGGAATTTTTCATTTAATATTTTCAGGTTGACTGGGGCTAACTCAAACTGCAGAAAGTGAAACCATGTATCACTTAAATAGACTTTTAATTAAAAATGAGGTTCTGAAAGTTGAAGTTTTTACAGTCGAGAGGTAGCAAAGTTGGCCTAAGAATCCTAATATTTCTGATTCCAAAAAAATAACGTTTGTATCTAGAGTCAGATATACTAGGGTTCTTAGGCAACTTTGATACTTCTTGATTGTATAAACATTATCAAAAATACATTCTGATAATAAATGTTTTAACAATTAGACTTTAGTTAGCATAACTCAAGTCAGTACAAATTTCAACAAATCTTATAGTACCAGGAGTTGTTCCAAGTGCTTTTCATGATTATGTAACACTTTTCTATTCTTCCATATCCATGAGAAAGAAGCAGGACTCATAATCTGAGTGCCAACCCTGCCCACAATGTTCAGTAGACAAAAATTTCCTTTTATACTCAAAATTGCCTGGTGCAGTCTCACCTACCACCAATACCACTGTGAGGATTTATTTAGCAGCTTCATGATCTATGCATTCTTCCCCATCAACATGAAAGGCTAAATAGCAAAATAACAAAGTTAACCTTTCTCCAGAGTAATATATATATATCATTAAGATGCAGTCTATCAAAGGAATATATACCATTAATGGCAGAATTTTAACCATTGACAAATATGCTTAGGATAGATTTTTTATTTCTTTTTTAGATCAGGGAAGGGAGATAGAGATAGAATTAGAGATAGGATCTCAGGGGGTATGGTAGAGAGTAGCTTAAGGAAAGCAAATCTTCTCTTGCCACAGGTCCCTGACTTTATTTGTAATGGCTCTACCTCTGGATCACAAGTACTGGTTAAAAAAAAAAAAAAATCATTAATGAGTTCAAATTGTTGTAAGTGACAAAATAGAAAGTTATTAGTCTTCAGCTACACATATGTATGTGTGTGATGTCAATACACTACTGTAAACACTACATGGAGTGTTATGAATTTATCACTAAAAACATTATACATAAATTGGAACAATTATCTGTATCACTAGCTAAGATCTATCTGTCAAAACAAGGGGTCTATAGCACCAAAAAATGGAGTGGTAGAATTTTATGGCATACCAGGACAGGCACTCATGACGTAGGGTCCACTTCCCATAACACAACCAAATTCAGTTGAGCGGTTAAAACCAAGATCCAGCAGCTTCCAGGGCCACTTCTACTTAGAGTACCAAGAAAAATGCTTCTGCTGTTCACCCACCTGCAAAGACCTGAAAGACCTTCTCCAGCTCACAGGAAATGCATTTCTTTCCCTGAAGAATTAAGAGTGGGCTAGTCATTCTCCCTACTTTTTATTTTGTTTCTTGTATCTTGGTCAAAGTGTGGGAAAATCAAGGTGTGCTAAAGATATTTTGAGTTCTAATCCTCGGTTAAAATTGTCTGCTCTAGAGAATGGCAATGAAATGAAATGTAATAAGAGCTTTAGAATGAAACCTCATATGTAAAAACTTTTCATCACACCAACTGGTTGTTCTTTCTGAGACTGGCCTGAAATTAAACCAGTCTTTAAAGACAGAACTTCATAGCAATCTCTTGGATGAGAAAACCTGGATTCATTCATTCATTCATTCATTCACACATTTACTCTTTCAACAATATCCACTAAATGACTTCTAGATGGTGCTGCACTTCCATGACTTCTTGTTGAGCATTGAAGCAGAAAATGAGTGGGAGCCAAACCAGGACAATTAAACGCCTGACACTGAGAAAATGAAAAACTGAAATGCAGATGGGCTTCATTTTTTTATGTTTTTAGAATCAAGGTTTCTAAAAACATTCTCCTGTTAATGTTTTTAGAAACCTTGATTTTCTCCCCACAACTGAATTCCCACTAAAGGCATGGAAAGTTCATTGTGCAATGGCCAGGGAATTCCTGGGTCACTTGCACCTCTTGAAGAAGCAATTAGGGATGGGGGTCACTGTGTTCCCCAATAACTGTAGTAATGAGCTGAGAAGTCAAGGACCCAGTCACTTTCTGAGATTTTGTTCCCTCAGATTTCAAATAGGCATTAAAAAACAAAACAAAACCCATTTCACAAAGAATTAAAGAGATAACGTCCACAAAGAACCTGATCATTGCATGTGGAATAACACATCCAAAATTGCTAAGTCAGGAACTTGAACCAAAGACTTTCTGGTTCAATTTGCAAGAGATCTAAATAGGGATTTGAGAGGGTCAGACAACACTTTTTCTATTAAAGGAGGGCTTGATTTGTTTTTCTCTGGATGCCTGAGCACTCGGGGCCTATGTGATGTGTTCTGAGAAATGCTATCATGGCAGTAAAAGATAGTGGCCTTCTTCAAAGAGTCATGCCTTACAGAGCCTCCTTCGTGTTTCACCTGGGCAAAAAGAAAAACAGAATTTCACAGAGAATTAAAGTCTCTCTTTCTTTCTTTAACAAAGATATTTGGCAAGATTCATCATACAGTTCCACAAGCGTTAGTCATTGAAGGCTCCAAAACACAGACGGAAGAACAGAAAAACCTGCTGATACAAGTCTCTTCTCAGGAATGGCTTGGACTGACCAGGCTGGCTCTTCCACCCAGTTTGGCCACTGGATTTCAAAGACAAAGTTTCAAACTTGAATTTAGGTCATGGGTAACCTTAAATCCATTGTAGAACCCTATTGTTTTGACAAACTTGAGATATGAATTGTGTGTACTTGTCTATTTTATCTAATAAGAGAGAGATGGCAAACTCCATAAGAACAAGAATTGTGTTATGTGTGGCACATTGTAGATGCTCAGGAACATATTCACTACATGAATAAATACATAAAGGGCAACAAAGGCCTGCAAAATAGTTTGTGTGATTATTTTTTGGAAAGTTTTAATGATGAAGAGTGTGGTTAAAATTAAACAGAGTAATAAGAAGAAATGAAGCCACTAATTCATTATGTTATAATAATTTGAAAAGAAAGCCAATACACTCAGAAAAGCAGAGCCTGAGAAACTGCAGAGAAATGGAACAGAAGCCTGCTTTATCTCTGAACTTAGTGTTGAGACCATGTTTCTTCATTGCGTAAACCCGTTTTTCTATTACTTGCAGTGAAAAGTGTAATTGATTCAAGATAAATGCATTTACTTCTAGTGGGGCATATCCTTTCCAATAACCACAAGGCATTAGTTGCTTCCCCTAGACACTCCTTCCTCTATTGGAAGATCTGAGAAACCAAATTAGTCATTGGAAATTTCTCTGTCCCAACTCCTCCCTCCCCTCCTGAGGGTGGAGTTCTTTTAAAGGGAATGAGTTGAACTTTCGGAGAGCTCGAGCTAAATTTCTAGAAATCCTGTTGAAGCATTATAACCCAGAAACAAAATCCCCTCTCTAGTGACTGGGAGATTCGAGACACTCCACAGTGAGAATTTCTTTTCTTCTTGAACAATGATAAAGAACCTCTGCCCTTGTCTCATCCTTTGCTTGTCTTTGTATAGACCATCGTTGTTCAAAAATTATGTATCATATGAGCCTCACATACAAACTACATATATGTAGTTTAAATATTTCTAGTAGCTAAATTTAAAAAGTAAAAAAAAAGGTGAAAATAAAGTTAATATTATGTTTCATTTAACCCAATGTATCTAAAATATCACTTCAACATGCAATTATCTTAAAAACTATTGAGTTACTTAACATTGTTATTTTTGTACAAAGTCTTCAAAATCCTGTGTGCATTTTACACTTAGAGCACATCACAATTTAGACCAGCCACATTTAAAGTGCTCAATAAACAGCACAGTTGTAACCACACAAAAATTTCCTCTACTTCTCTTACAGCATAAAACTCTTAAACACATAGCGTTTAGCATCTAATTAATTATGTAACGGTATTATATTGTTATTGTAGTCATCATTAAACTGGTGTCATTTCATCCTCCTATCTGATTTAATGTAATCTTACATGAAACGGTTTCTTATATTGAGATTTAAGCCAGTCTTGATGAGTATAGAGATGTCATTCCTCTTTATGCAAAGATTTCCTTATTATTCTTTGCTGAATGTCACTTTTACAGCTATCAGATGGAAATAGTATAATCTATCCTAGAAAATTCTAGTTTTTAGCTATGTATTAACCAAAAGTACATATGTAAGGGATACCTGCTTATTTCTTGTAAGCCCACTAGCTGATGCAGCAAATAGGTACTCACATCAAAAGCAAAACTTTGCTAGTTGGCCTTTTGTTTAAAAAGTGTCTTACATATGATTAGCTGAATTCTAACTATCTTAGGAAATAGATTAAAAGAGATAGTCTACTATGTTGGAAAGAGCGTAAAATTCAGAGTCAAACAAACCTATCCCTGTCGCTTACTAGCTATGTAACACTGGATATATGCATTATCTTCTCACTTGTAAAATGAGAATCATAATATATTATGTCTGGGACTGCTAGTTGTATCCCAATATCCATTCTCCCCTTCTTCATCAGTAAATAACCCACAAAAGTTAGCTAGACACGGATGTCCAGAAAAAAGTCCATGTTTTCAGCCCTTGCCTTCAGCTAGATGTGTTTATGTAGTTAAATTCTGGACACGGAGATAAAAATAAAAGTGGTGTCTGTAACTTCCAAGAAGTATCCTTTTTAAAAAGAGGGAGAATGTCATTTTCCTCCTTATGGCTGGAATTCAAACATGATGGGTGGAGCTAGAGAAGTCATCTTGAACCTTGAAATGTAAACTGGGTTAAGAACAGCAGAACAAGAGCAGAGCCCCGGGTCCCTCCTGACCATGAAATCACCACCAAAGCCCTAGACCTTTTACCCAGGGTTTTAGAGAAGAAAGAAATGCATTTGTTTCTTTTTTTTGTTGAGCCATTGTTGTTACTTATTTTCTCCAACTTGCTGCTGAACCCAATACATGCTTAATCTGTAGGATCTTTTTGAAGATTAAATGGGATGGCATGTGTAGCTCACTTTGTACAGTGTCTGGCACCTGAGAATGAAGGTGCTTAATATAGGACTGTTTTACACAAAACTTAGCTGGGTGTGGTGGTGGGTGCCTGTAGTTCCAGCTACTCGGGAGGCTGAGAGAGGAGAATTTCTTGAACCTAGGAGGCAGAGGTTGCAGTGAGCTAAGATCGTGTCACTGCACTCCATCCTGGGTGACAGAGTGAGACTCCATCTCAAAAGGAAAAAATATATAATATGTATATATATATATATAAATAAAATGTATGTGTGTGTATATATATATATATATATATATACACACACACACACACACACACACACACATATGTCTGTTTTTATTACTGGCATAAAGTATCTCCTTAAAAGGGTCACTGTAAAGGTCAGATGAAAACTGTAAGTGAGCTTCCTTTTTAATCTGTAAATCTAAGAATCACTGTATGAATGTTGGTCATAATTATCATCATCATCATTAAATTATTACAAGGAAATGGCTAACTGCCAACATGCTCTACTAGAATCAATCTATATTTAGGTCAATTAAAAAAATAGATAGATACAGATTACTTTTGTTAGGTTTACTTAACTTCAGCCAATTATGAACGTTTATAGGCTTGTCATCACATTGATGTTTCAGAGCTTAGGTAAAAGCTCTGAATACTACCCACTCATCTGGGATCATTTGGGAGTATAAAGAAAATGCTTAGAAGTTGATGAGGTTATGACATCTTTTATTCATTTACTTTTACCTTAAAAAGTAATCTATTACAAAAATCAATATAGTGTTTGTAGTTAAAATAAATTGTAAGAACATGAGTAAAATGAAAGAAAAATTCACCCCCTTCCTTCTCTCTTCCATTCCATTCTTGAGAATTAACCATATTACAGTGTACTCAATTAACCTTTGTATGTAAATATCATTTTTATATAACAGGACATACACATGTATAATATACATTTTCTATTTCCAAATTATAAAAAATGATTATTTTTTGCAAGAAAGTTCAAAGTTGCTGAAAAGAGAATCTTTTGCAACAGCTTCTTTGTTCTGTTCATTTCCCAATTTAAAATATCTCCTGGGCATCTTTCCATGTAAATACATATTCATCAATTCCATTTTTAACACCATATAAGGAGTCATTTAAACATTTTTACTAATTAATTATTAGAAAATTATTTGTAAAATAAAGGAGAATGCACTTAAAATAAAATAGCAGCTTAGCTAGGTGGCAACTTGGCATTGTGAAGATTTAATTAGGTAATTCAGAAAAACACTTAAGCAAAAGTTTGGCAGATTGTAAATGATTGATAAATAAATATTAGCCATTATCATTTTGATGATAATGATGATTACAGATGACTATCTCTCTAAGCTCACTCCCAGTAAATTTGTATTGTCAGAGAAGTGGTTTCTTTTATTTAATTACCCAATATATATATAACATTCCCCATGTTATATCTTCATTTTAAGAACCTACTTGGCTGTGTTATATGGTGGAGGTGGGTGCCATGTTCTGGAAGGACTGTTAGACTCAAGTTGATTCTCTTC
Source organism: Cebus imitator (assembly GCF_001604975.1). Lineage (NCBI taxonomy): Eukaryota > Metazoa > Chordata > Mammalia > Primates > Cebidae > Cebus > Cebus imitator. Next base: position 10,092,720 of record NW_016107325.1, read on the forward strand.
AGAATCTGCCCAGCCCATGGCTACCTAGTACAGTGCCAAAATTGAACAAAAAAATGCAATCCATCCATCTGTCAGCTAGTGAGGCAGCAAAGAAGGTATTTAGCTTCTAGGGCATTTAAAAGCCTAAATCAATTCTATCTAGAAGAAAAACATCTACTGGGTGGGACTCACCCCCTCTGAGCCTTTGAGACCAGTGGGGATTTAAACAGGTATAAATAATGACTCTTGAATAGCCACCAGGCAGCCAGTGGTGCAGCCTACTCTCGGGAGATGAATCACAGGCTGCACCGTGGGTAGTAACAAGTCCCAAAGAGAAGGGAAGAGAGGTGTCTGGGATCCTAGGAAAAGCAAGAAATGCAGTCTGTCAGCTCCGCAGCAGAGGAGGGACTGTGACAGGAGCCCTCACCCAGAAGTGGTGAATGTTAAATCTACCTCGATAGAGAGTGGCCTGTGCCTTGTAAAGCTGATCATTTTGCTGTCCCCAAAACATCTTAAGTGTAATTATACCAGAGCCTGAAAAAAGACTGGGTAAAGAGAAAACTAAAATAGATTTTTTAAAATGCAAACACACAATTCTGCCTACAAAAATGCTAGGTGCCAAGGAAAATATTGTCAAAATCCAACAGCAGCTCCTTCCTAAACTGCAGTGTTCAGAATTCATATGTATATAAGGTTGGTAGTGACTATGGACAAATCATTGCCTACACCTCTGCCAGAACATCTCTCATTTCTCATGAAGCCGGAACTTTAAATGTCACAACTAGATCAGAAATAACAGTGATCTCAGAATTATCATGTATGTTTTTTTCTGCTCTGCATGGGAGCATCTGGGGGGCCTAAAATGCCTCACAGCTCTTGAAAAGCCCAGTGCCTTGGAGAAGGGATGCCTTTCAGGGATGCATCTGCAAGGAGGTGGCGCCTTTTGATAATTCACACGAAGGCCTTGCTAGTAGAGGGAGGCCTTACCTTGGCTGGCCGAGAGACCTAGGTTTGGATCTCAGCTAAAGTGTCTTCCAAGAGCATCGTTCCTGTTAACACAGCATGCCATTCTCACCCCTACAGACTCATAGATTTATGGAGTTTTGAACTAGTTAAATGCCTTGGAAATGACCAATTCCCACCCATTTTGTAGATGAGGGACCTGAACCATAGAGAAGTGAGATAGTTTGAATATTTGTCCCTACCCCAAACTCATGTTGAATTGTAATCCTCAGTGTCAGAGGTGGAGCCCGGTGGGAGGTATTTGGATCATGGCAGCAGATTCCTCGGGAATGTCTTGGACCATCCCCTTGTTGATAAGCGAGCTCTGATTAACACTGAGATCTCACGGTTCAGAAGTGTGTGGCACCTCTCTCCCACCTCAACTCTCTTTGTTTTGCACCTTTTTTCTCCTTGTGATGTGCCTGCTCTCCCTTGACTTCTTTTTTGGACAGGGTCTCACTCTGTCTCTCAGGCTGGAATGCAATAGCACAATCATAGCTCACCAGAGCCTTGACCTCCCAGGCTCAAGAGATTCTACCGCCCCAGCCTCCCAAGTAGATGAGACCATAGGCATGTACCACCATGCCCAGGTGATTTTTGCCATGTTTCCCGCACTGGTCTCTAAATTTTGTGTACAGTGATCTGCCCCCTTTTGGCCTCTTGAAATATTGGGATTACAGGCATGAGGCACCACAAATGGCCTTGCCTTCTGCCATGATTGGAAGCTTCCTGAGGCCTCCCCAGAAGCAGATGCTGCTATTCTTCTTACACAGCTTGAAGAGCTGTGAGCCAGTCAAACCTCTTATTTTATAAATTACCCCGTCTCGGATATTTCTTCACAGCAGTGCAAGAACGGCCTAATACAAAAAGTAAAAAGTTTGCCCAAGTTTAAACAGCTAATAATTTTTTTTAATTAAATGATATTGCAATATAATCATCATTAGGTTTGCTTACAGATTTTTTTTTAACTAATGCATTAGAACTTTATGTACTTATTGATTGAGGTTTAAGCTACAATTTTAAGCAAGGATATGAAAATAACATCAATTCTTCTTGCTCTTTAGATCATAAATATTTAGTCCTTAATACAGATTTCCACATTCTACCACTTCACTACTATACTTCATTTTTAACTAGAATTTTCAGGTCACTTCCTCTGAGAAGTCTTTTTTCCCCTCCAGAATGGGTTGGGCTCCCTCCCCGGTTGAGTAGCCTGACCATCACTTTGGGCTTTCTCTGTGATCCTGTTGTGACTATATCTTGGGATTGTCTATATAATTTTGGTTCTATAGTAACTTACAAGCTCTGTGAAGATTAACACTGACTGGGCATTTTGTTTTTCATCATTGTATCCTCAGTACTTAAAACGGTGTTTGGAAATATACAGGGGAATAAATAAGCATTTGCAGAAAGGAAGAAGAAGGAAGGAAGCAGAGATGGAGGGAGGGACTTATATAGAAATTGATATGAAAAATGAAATAGCAAATGAATGTTAAGGAAAAAGAATTAAAAGCAGATTAAATGTAAATAATTGAAGAGTTACCTAATTTACAAATTCTAAGATTTCTAAGTAAGTATGACAGAGCATAACCCTTTTCAGCAGAGTCTCCTGTTTTTGCCTTTGTCTACTTGCAGATAGTGGTGTTTTAGTCATGTGGCAGAAATGTTCCAAGATTCCTGCCTCCTGGTGTTCACACCTTTGGATAATACCTCCCCATTGAATGTCGCCAGAAGCTCTTGTGACTTGCTTCTAACCAATGGAATATGGCAAAGGTCATCAGGTGTCACTCTGTGATTATGTTACATTTATATAAGATTCTGTTTTGCTAGCAGACTGCTCTAGAGACTCTCCTTACTGTCTTGATGAAGTTACAGTAGCAGTCGTGTTAGGAAAGCCTGTGTGACGAGGAATCACAGAGGCCTTTGAGCACTGAGGGTGGTCTCTAGGAGCTGAGGGTAACCTCCAGTCAACACCCAGCAAGAGGCCAGAGCCCTCAGTCCCACAACTGCAAGGAATTGAATTCTGCCAACAATCTGAATGAGCTTGGAAGCAGATCCCTCCTTAGTTAAGCCTCCAGATGAGAATACAGCCCAGTCGACACCCTGCTTAAAGACTGATGAAATCATAAATAAAAGACTCAACTAAGCCATGCCCAGTCTCCTGACTCAGAAAGTGTGAGATAAAAGTGTTTTGTTTTAAGATAATAAGTTTGGGGGTCATTTATTAAACAGCCAAAAAATAAGTAAAACAAGGTGTTTGATTATCTTTATAACTATTTTTAAAGCTATCAAAATAGTGAAAAGAAAGGCAAGAAGAAATTAAGGAAGGAAGGAAAGAATTAAGGAAGGAAGATAGAAAGAAAAAGAAGAAAGAGAGAGAAAGAAGAGGGAAAGAAGAAAGAGAGAAAAAAGAAGAAAGAAGGAAAGAAAGAAAGAGAAAGAAAGGAAAGAAAGGCAATGAAAAGAAAGTCAAAGAAAAGAAAAAGAATGAAGAAAGAAGAGAGACAGAAAAAAGAAAGGGAGGGAGAAAGAAAAGATGGAAAAAATATGGCCTTAGTTAAATTGTATGGATTTTTTTTTTAGGTTTAATTTGGTGATTTTCAGGTCTGTACAGAAAACATCCGAAGAAATTATAAGATTTTAAGAAAATGACAAACATCAGCAATTTACCAGGTCTGCAAGGGAATGTAAGAAATGTGATAACCCATCAACACTAAGGAGACAAATTTCTGTGAGTGAATTCTATGAATGCATAGGTCTAGACAAGATCTTAAGAAGGCAAGTGGTCTATACGCATCTTCAGGTAAGGCTTTTCCTAAATCCTTCCAAACAATGATGATGATGATGATATCAATACTGTGAGCATTTATTTATGAGTTCCTCATGTATATCACACAGAATAGGAAGAAAATAGTTTTTAGGAAACACCTGATTGTCTATGTACTATACTGCAAACTTTATATGTTATCTTATAGAAAATAGCAAGGCCTCACAATAAACCACAATTATTATTTCCCCCATTTTACACACACACACACACATATACACACACACAGCCAGCCAGAGACACACGAACAGAAAGTACCTGACTCTAATTCACCCAGCAATTAAGTTGTAAAATTGTGATTCAAACCAGTATTTAATAGTCCTCAGTATCTGAAAAATTTCCCAAGCAATCTAATTTCCAACTTCTATGCCATCTTCTTAGCCAAAAGATGCTAGATAGGTAACCATCCTAATTTTTCCAATGATTTTACACTTAAAAAAAAAACCTGAATATGCTATAAGGTAAAACAAATTTAAATACTGGGAAATGCTTTGAAAACACAATTAGTAGAAGAGAACTTCAAATGGTTAACAATGTTTGGTAAAATGGTCACCCTCACTAATAACCAGAAAAACACAAATTAAAATGAGATATCCCTTTTACCCATCAGGTTTGTAAAAATTAGAATTTTCAATAATACTAGGTGTTGGTGAGACAGTGAGCCTTGGGAGCCTTTGTACAAGGTTAGTGGAAATCTAGGACTGATGAGGTCAGTTAGCAATGTTTGGAGAAATTTGTGGGTGTACCCCAGACCCAGTGCAAGGATCTCTCATGTATTTTGTGGGAGCTGGGAGCTGGTATCAAGTTCTATTATTAGGGAACAGATAAATAAAATGTATTTCATACACACTATGGAATAACATGCAGTGGTTAGTAGCAATTAATTAGTACGTATAGCATCATTTTAAAAACATCATGTTGAGTGAATAAAAAGTATGGCAGAAAATAAAATCTATTGCACAACACCACCTACCTAAATTAAAACATGCATACACATAATGAGTTTGTATATTTTTCAAGATATTTATATATTCAATGACACATATCAAACTTATTAGAATGCCTGCTTGTTGGGGAAGGGGAAATGGAAATGAGGTCAGGAATGAATTGAAAAAATATTATGAAGGAGAAGAAGAGAGAGGCCTGACCAGACAGCTAATGATTGAACATTATTAACTACAGAGCGTGACTAACTCATCTCTCAGCACTTGAGGTATCCCCAAAGACAACTAAAAATGCTGTGGAATTAAGCTCTATTGTTATTGGCTAAAGAGCTTATGCTGACCTTGGATATTTGAATATACAAAAGTATGTACCCAACATTTTATTGGGAAAAGAAGCCACATCAAGAAAATGCAGTCTGAAATGCTGCAAGGAGCAGAGGAAAACTTTTTCTAAAGATAAAATAATTAATTTCTTAGATTTGCGCTTGGAGAAAACACGATGGCAAATGTTTTGGCCAGTGTTAGAACTTGTTCATTAGTCTTACCTTAATGAAAGACTATTTGTTTGACAAAATCATTGCCTTTGAGCAGAACAGTCTCATGGTAGATCATTGCTGTATGTATAAATAGCAAAAAGAGTCTTTCAGCTTGAATTCAACTGTCAAGCCCTCTCATTCACTCACCAGTCAAGGGCTGTGGGACCTACACACATAGGTTCCTGTGGACACCTCACTTTACAAGGCAGAATGCACCAATGGAATTGTTCTTTTGTTCTGGTCAACCTGGTTTCATAAGGAAGGAAGTACTAGGAAAACCTAACATATCCTTCTCCAAATAATCACACACTTTTAACATTTTTAGACATAGGCTCCATAATATATTTTCAATCCAGTGTTTTAGGAAGTTAGAAATAATCTATTAATAAATGAATAAATAAGTAAACCAAAAAATGAAAGCAAGCAAAACAAAACAGAAAATCTAAAATATATGTCCTTATCCTGAATATAATATTGACCCTTGGCAACAAATTTGAGGTAATATGTCCTACAATAAATGTTATAATTTGGTTGAAAGTGATTTTGTCCATTTTGATAAGAGAGATGAAGGTTAAAGAAAAAATTGGGTGAATAATAGATAAAAGGTGTAGATAAACTTCATTTATCTATACTTTTTGAGAATTATGGTTTATTTTATGTGACTCATCACTTAACCTGCTGACTACTTTTTGTTAGTTTACTTCCCTTTTAAAAAAAATCTAAATGTTTTCAGTAGAATTATTTATTGTTTGCAATGAGTAGGAATTAACTATATACTTTTGGCATAGAATCTCCAAGTATCTGTAACAATTAATGTGATGTAACTCAGTAATGTCTGCAACGGTCACTGGAATGTGAGGACTTGGCATGATGCAAATAGCCCTGAACTTCCACACGTTTACAAATTCAATTTTCCTTCTCTTGGTATATTTTCTCTCTGTTTTGTTTTCTTTTACTTCTTTTTACCATGATTTCTTTTTTTAGCTGTTACACCCTCCCTTGGCCATTCTTATGCCTACCATTGTCATATCCTTTTCTGTGTGTGCATGTGTGTGTGTGTGCATGTGCAATATTATATATATATATATATATAATATATATGTATATATACACATATATAAAAGCATACATAATTATATAAAATATTATATATTTTATATATTTAAAAGTCCATGAGTTTTGTAACAACCATGTAGAGAAGTTACTTACTTGCTGTTTACTTTAGGGTATGTGTACCAACCTCAAATATCCAGGGGAAGTTCTAAAAGCTTTGTAGTACCCAGAGTAGGGAATCCCTTCTGTTCAAAATTATTTTAAATGAACTGTCAAGGTTTTTATTTGGATTTCTCTGTCTACTAATAGATATATGCGTTCCATTTAGGGTTCATAGTTCTTTTCATTCTACAAAGTGACCAATCAAAAGCAACAAATAGAATATTAGTAGTACCTATTTTATTTTGCAGCTCCTGAATTTTACCAGTAAGTTAAAATAAGCATTTTTTTCTTTTCTCTTCTGCTAACTCCAAAATATTCAGAGGCTAACACAATCTGAATCTTATTTAGTTCTTGTTATAGTAATGGCAAAATTTAGCATTGGAAGGTACAAACATTTCTTCATCTGAAGAGGTATGAATAAATTTCTAGCCCTTTTTCTCATTAGAATGCTACTCTCTGGTTACAAAGAGTAAACCTAATGAATGGGGCTATGTCTTCACACTTAGCAGTAGAATTGTAACAAAATTACTGTAACCACCTTTTTGATAGAAGTCCTCTGAAGCTGGGCTATTAATATAACCAACAGTACCTAAAGTGTGACCAGCTAACAGAGCCTTTCAAACACCAAATGCTATCCCCTATTCTTAGTCAATATTCTATAGATAGCAGATCACCCTTTCCCTTCCCTTAATCCTTAAAATAGCCTTAACTGGCAAATATTGTTATCTCATTTTTAAGAATAATAGTAATAATAATAAAAACACTTGGTCCCATTTGGTCACCGTAAAAGAAGATATATCTGGCTATCCAAGCTGTTTTTATGCAAGTTCAGTGGCAAAACCAGTTCTGAATTGGCCTATATTCTCTCAATTTAACAGCCTCCTAGTATCGACCATCATGCCTTTTTCCAGAAGTGCAATTGTTAAAGAAAGATTGGGTGGTCTGGGCTCTGCACCAAGGAATACACCAACAATTTCATCAAATGACCCTCAGAACAGCCTGAATGTCACATGAATGATTTTCAACATGTAAGCATAGAAGGTACACAAGGATAGCAACACTTAAAAGCTCTAAAAAGCATGAACTATGATATGCTGGGCTCCTGCTGTCACACATAATCCAATAATGTCTTAAATCAATATTAAAACAAATATTTTTTCAGGGGTTCACAGGTTATTTTCATGAAGAGAATTCTTAAAATGAGAAAATTATCTTCCAATTTGTGCCTGTATTTCTTTAATATTATTAAGTAATAATATACTCTCAATCCTGATGTCATACTGAGAAAATATTTCTGTGTAAATCCAACATGTTCATGATACTCTCAAGCCACAAATAATGTTATGTCACAAATTTACATGTAATAGATAGTTTTTCCCAAAGGAATTTTATTCCTTAAAAAGTGGCAAAGACTTAGGTCTATTTCTGAATAGTAACATTCAGATAAAGATCACCAACAAGTGATAGGTGGAATTTTCAATGAAGAAAACTACTGAAAATAATCAAGTTTACCATTAGTGGCAGAAATAAAATAGTCTACTCTTGATGTAGTCTGTGATATTATAAAACTTTTCTTTTCAATGATGATAAATGTAAAAAGAAATATATGCATACATAAAATGTTTCTTCTGATATACATATACATATAAATCAGAAAAAATATAATGGCAACTACAATTTTAATGTAATTTTTACCTAGATTTAAGAATGTCCAGTGGAAAGGTACTTTTAAAGCATAATACAACAATAATGAAAACATCTACAATTCATGAGATTTGAGAATATCAATCTTACACTTTCACCTTAAAGGTCAGAAGTGAATCCATGTTAAAATAATTCCTTTTGTAATTTATCTCAAATTAGTAGTTTACTTGTGAGATTAACTTATCTGCAACTTCCCTTTAATATTCTAGGACTTCAAAGTTCTTCCTGGGTTTAAAAAATATTTCTGTTTTCTTCCCCTTGATGGATAGGAGGAGTTGTTTTAAAAAAACAAAGCAAACACCTGTGAAATGTGAATGGGCATTTGTTAAGCATTATATTGGTTTAAATCAGGAGGAAATGGAGGAGAAAATACTCACAAAATGATAATTGTCATCCATACTCTTCAATTAGTTACATTTTCTTTCTTTTTTCCTTCTTAGTGAATGAGAGGCAAATATATCTTTGGCATCCCCAGTGACTCTGAAGTATAAACTCCATCAGATCATCTAGATGCACAACTGTCGGACAACACTATAATAAAGGCAGTAAATAAGTTTGTTCAAAAGACCAGCCAAAATGCCTGAGGTTTCGTCAGTGGCCATGGTTGAAGCTCATCATGATTTGGACAGTGCAGCCGAAGCCTCAAAGACTTATGCACAGAGCAACAATGAAGATACTGTATAATCAACTAGGATTACAGAGGAAAAAGCACAAAGTGCTTTCAGTCCATAAAAGAAGTGATTATCACGAGGCAAGAGAAGTGACTGTTGGATTTAAAAGGCATTCAGATAGAGAGAGTGAAATATATATATATATATATATATATATATATGTTACAACCCTGCCCCCAGAAGATGTTGAAATCACAAAGAACAATTTTCAAAGGAAGTATAATAAGCTCACAGATGAAAAACCATTTATACATACCATTTTCAGCTGTACAGTTTGTTAAATGATCTGCAAAATTAGAAAAAGAAACTGAATCATTGTTGAGGTACATTATCTAAGGGGTACATGGGGTCCAGAAAATTCTGTTGCCTCTTTCATCTGAGTCAATGTGAGGTTTGCATTAGTAAGAATTGTGTATTTTTTTAAAAAAAAGGATAAAAAGAAAAAAAAAAAAAAGAAAGCTAGAGAACTAGTATCAAGCCAAGAAACAAAAGGTAGTCAACAGCATTCTTTTCTCAATGCAAAGAGGGCTTATTGAAATACAACCAAGTACCTTTTTCCTTCAGCTAGTATATGTGAGTTAAAATTTTCCAGTGCTTCTGAAAAAGGTCATTTCTATAAAATGAAGCATTTTAAATATCATTTAATAGCTGTTATTGAAATTTGGCTCATGAAAAAACTACAGTTATATTTCTTTCTGTATAGCGTGGCAAAAATATCACTACACATGTCAGCTAATTGTGTAATGCCTTGCTGCTCTTTTGTTTCATGTGCACTTGTATTAACAATTTCAGCTTGTAACAGTGATTCTTTCCCTTTTGGATCTCAATACACCTGACATAAACTTTTTCTTCCATCAATAAGAGTTATTCATGACAGCAATCATGAAATCCTTCGTAGGAGACAATGTCGTTAGACTCTCTCTCTAGTGGAAAGTTGAGAACGGATTGCATAGTTGAGCATTTTCCTCAGGAGATTCTGATGTGACCCCTAGAGGTTATAAACCATACTCCCTTTTGAGAATCATTAGTCTTCCTAGGAGTTATAAACTACCTTCCCTTTTGAGAATTACTGATTTCTGAATGAAGACAAATAATTTATAGTTCTTCTTTAAGCCAAATTAACACACTTCCAGAACACAATGTGCAGATGCTAGATGCACTACAGGCATTCACTCGCCCACATTTGATAGAGCTAGCACTTTGATATTTTTTCTTGTAGCAATAAAAGATTTATGCCTATCCATCAGTTTGGTTGTGATGCCATGTAAGAAGGTTGCCTGAGGTTAAGGTACTAGATAGGCCATGGGATACAATAAAATTTCACTTTGGCTTATTTGCTTAGCAATTCTAACCAAAGCTAATGAGCCATAGTTCAAAGCCATTCATTGACAATATTAATGGCAGCCTCAGGCCTAAGTAAATCATCTGACCTTTCACTCCATTACTTGGCTGTCAGGAAGCTGAAAGAGGAGCTCAAGCCTAGTCTTGGTTGTGATTACATTTACTAGAACCTGAAATAATGAGTTTTGGTAGCCACACAGTCCTTCCTCCCACCCCCTTTTTATAATTGATATATATTTGTACATTTTTATGGGATACATGTGGTATTTTGTTACATGCACAGAATGTGTAATGATCAAATCAGGGTATTTAGAGTGTCCAGCACCTTGAGTATTCATCATTTCTATGTGTTGAGAACATTTCAAGTCTTCTCTTCTAGTTATTTTGATATATACGCAATACATTGTTGCTAACTATAGACATCCTACTCTGTTATCAAGCATTAGAACTTAATTCCTTCTACTTAACTGTGTTTGAACTAATTTATGCCCATCCATTCCTCTGTCCACCCACCCCTACACGTTCTTTCTAACTGGTAACTATTACTTTTAACATTACTTTTAAATGGCAAAAACTGCAATTACTTTTGTATCAACCTAATATTTCACTCTGTATCTCTATGAGATCCACTTTTTTAGCTCTTACATACAAGTGAGAACATGCAATATTTGTCTTTCTGTGCTTGGCTTATTTCACTTAACAAAGTGACCTCCAGTTCATCCTTGTTGCTGCAAATGACCAGATTTCATTCTTTTTAAATGAGAGCTGAATAGTATTACATTATGTACATATACAAATTTTCTTTATCCAATTATCCAACAGTGGAAACTCAGGTTGATTCTATATCTTTGCTATTGTGAATTGTGCTGCAATAAACATGTGAGTGCAGGTATTCCTTTGATATAATTTCCTTTATTATGGATAAATACACAGCAATAGGATTGCTGGATAGTATGATTGTTGAGAAATCTCCATACTATTTTTCACAGTGGCTGTACTAATTTACATTCCCATCAACAATGTATAAAAGTTCCCTTTTCTCTGCATCCCCACCAACATCTACTATTTTTTTTATCATTTTATTAATAGCCATTCTAACTGGGGTGAGATGATATCTCATTGTGGTTTTGATTTGCATTTCCCTGATGATTAGGAATATGGACCATTTTAGAAATATAACTGTTGGCCATTTGTGTGTCTTCTTTAGAGAAATGTCTGTTCATGTACTTTGCCCATATTTTAATAGGATTACTAGTGTTTTTTGGTTGTTGAGTTGCTTGAGTTCCTTGCATATTCTGGATATTAGTCTCTATCAGATGAATAGCTTGCAAATATTTTCTCCCATTCAACAGATTGTATCTTCACTCTGTTGATTATCTCCTTTGCTGTGTAGAAGATTTTTAGTTTAACATAGTCCCATGTCTATTTTTGTTTTTGTTGTCTCACATTTGAGTTCTTAGCCATAAAATCTTTGCCTAGGCCAAATACCCTGTGGTGTTTCTCCTTTATTTTCTCCTAGTAGTTTTATAGTTTGGGGTCTGATTTTAGGACTTTAATCCATTTTGAATTGATATTTTTATATGATGAGACATAGCCATCTAGTTTTATTCTTCTGCATATGAATATCCAGTGTTCCCAGCACCATGAATTGAAGAGGACATCTTTTCCCCAATGTATGTTCCTGGATCCTTTGTCAAAAATTGTTGGCTAGTGGGTTTATTTCTGGATTCTTTGTCATTCGTTTGTTTGTTTTTGTCTTCAAGACAGAGTTTTGTTCCATTTTCCCAATCACGGTCCACTGCAGCCTCAACCTCCTGAGCCCAAGCGATCCTCCTGCCTCAGCCTCCCAAGAAGCTGAGATTACAGAAGCCAACTATGTGCTTGGCTATTTAATATTTTTTAGACGTGGGGTCTTGCCATGTTGCCTAGGCTGCTTTTGAACCCCTGGTCTCAAATGGTCCTCCCACCTTGGCTTCCCAAAGTGCTGGGATTACAGGTGTAAGCTACCATGCCTAGCCTTGGGTTCTCTATTTTGCTCCATTGGTCTGTGTCTGTTTTTGTACCAGTACTATGCTGTTTTGATTACTATAGCATTGTAATATATCTTGAAGTCAGGTAGTGTGCAAATGCATGGTGGCAGCCTTGCTGCTTGATAGATGGGGTCATAGTCAGCTGTGTGGGCTTTGGCTCCTGGTAGCAGCAACAGTGGCTATAGTTGGTGATAAGAGACCCTGTCCTTAGAGTGTGATTGCAGCAGCCTTGCTGCTTGGAGCAGGGTCATTGAGTGTGGTAGCTTTCACAGGTAGGTGGTTCTTTGGCCATAGAGAGCATGTGCTTTGGCTTTCTTTATCCTGGGGCAACCTCCCTAGTATGCTGCACTGCCTTTACCTGGCGTACAGGGCACTGTGTGTGCTAGAATGCTGAGGACTCTGCCACTCTGCTGGGTCTGACTGGTGTTATTGCTGCTACAGCTCTCTGGGTGGACACAAAAGGGTGTCATTGAGGCTCCAGGGATGTGAAGATGCAGAGGCTATTGGGCCCCAAGGCAGGATGCAGACCCCAGTCAGGTCTAGGCTCTCAAAATGGCACCATCTTGAATCTGTTTAGGACTTGGTGGGTGTGTTGGACCATTATGAACTCCCTCTCTAGAGCAATGTCCTTGTGTCATCCCCAGGCACATCCCTATGTTATTCTCAGACCCTGTGATGGGGTCTCCCATGGGTAGGGTCTCAGGAGTCCATGATGGGAATATGGACAGCTGAGAATCTTCTGCTTACTCTTTCCCTGCACTAGGGAGCCTCTATAAGCTCCCAGCTGATCCGAGCCGAGCTGGCTGCCTCCCTTCCTGTTCCTTCCATGCCTCAGGTGCTTCCTGTTTCTTCTCTGTTGAATTCCAGTATTCTCAGATGATCTATTCGAAGTCTGATTATGTATTTTCTATTTTGGTTCTTGTCTGTGGAGGAGGTGAGTGTCAGATGCCTCTAGTCAGCCTTCTTGAAGTTTCTCTCACACAAGTCTTTATGTCTTTCATGACAATCTTACTATCTCAGTGAATGAATGACTATATGACAAAACTATCTCATTATAGGTAGGCATCATCACACCACAGTGGATACCATGGTAGGCACCACGTCCCTATTCAAAATTTCAGCACTCATTTTCCCAGATGCCAGGAGTATTCACTGCTAATGGCTCACAGTTAAACCCTTTTCCCAGCATTGGCCTGGATTAAGACTATATTTCCTCCTGAAGAGAGTGTGGGGCAACCTGTATACAATGCAGGGCCAGGACTAGGGTGAGAAACTGGCCTTGAGTGCTAAATTTAAGCAGGTGCCAAGATCTCAGTAATCAAAATAAACAATATTTTAATGTAATATTTTAAAAACAAAAATGCAAGGGTTCTTTAATGATCAAAATATAATAATTTTAAATAAAGATATATCCAATATGATTGATTTTTCTCTTCACTTAAGGCTCTAATATGGCTTCCCAAAGCCCTCTATTTTAAAGTGTTATTTAAAAAACACAAACCAATGCAAAAGTTCACCCTGAACAAAATACTAAAATTTGTAAATAAAGACTGATTTTTGCATTAGTTTAGTTTTTTTTTAAAGAAATGCATTAAGATATTATTTATCTTGGCTACTGAGCTTTTTGGCACCCTCTAAATTTTGTCCTCAAGGCACGTGGCTTACTCATCTTATGTATTCCCAGTCCTGGCAGGTTGACTCAGGGAATATTTCCTCTCTCCCTAGTAAGGACCCTCGTGATTATATTTGGGACTACATGGATAATGCAGCGTATGCTCAAGATCCCTGACTGGATCACATCTGCAAAGTTCCTTTTGACATGTAAGTTAACACCGTCACAGGTTTTAGGGATGAGGATGTGGACATATTTGGAGGGTGGGGGCGTTATTCTGCTCACGACAGGTCTGATATAATCAGAGGCCCACTTCCTTGAAATCAGAAAACCTGATTTCTAGTCCACAATTAGGAAATTCAATTAGGAAAGTGCATAGAGATTGTTGGTATCTCTGTTTTACCTTTGATTTATTACAATGTAGTCCAAAATTCTGGCCCTAGCCTATAGAATGTTATGATGAGAAGCACTGGCTTTAAAGTCATACTAACTTGAGTGGGTTTTGGGGGTTTTTTTGTTTGTTTGTTTGAGAGGGGGTGTTGTTCTGATACCCAGGCTAGAGTGCAGTGGCATGATCATGGCTCACTGCAGCCTCGACCTCCCAGGCTCAAGTGATCCCCACACCTCAGCCCCACAAGTAGCTGAGACTACAGGTGTGTACCCACCATGCTCAGCTAATTTTTTTTAGTTTTTGAAGAGATGGGGGTCTCAATATGTTGGAGATCCTCCAACACATCGTTGGAGATCCTCCTACCTCAGCCTCCCAGTGCTGGGATTACCATCATGCACCACTGTGCTTGGCCTAACCTGTGTTTTCATCACGTAGGAATTCTGAGAACTTGGGCAAGTTCTCTGTGAACTTCAGTTTTCACCTCTCTTCTTTGGGGAGGCCTTAGAGGAAACAGACTCAGAGACTCGGTTGCAGGAGTACTCTTGGGAATAATGCTGGTAAGGGAGTGAACAGAGCAGGATTGGACTGCAATAAAGTCACAAGGAAGGCTTCAGCTAATCCCAGAGAGACTATGTTGATGGGATGGCCTCTCTTTAAGGCAAAGGAGAGAGACATTGGTATTCCCTGAGTCATTGGTATTCCCTCTCTCGTTTATGTTCAAGATATTTTGATGATGCTCCAAATTCTCTTGTTCTGGCTTCCAGCCAAGGCATTTTGTCCTCTTCCTTACAACTAATGTAAAAAAAAAAAAAAAAGAAAAATGCTTCAACTTTTTAAAATAACATTATATATATAACATAATAAAATAATAATCCAATAGACCCATATGTCTAATCAACAAAAAGAATTTAAAAACATCAACTTTTGCTCAAATGCAAGAAAAGCTAAAACTCCAGACTCTTCTAGCACAACAAGGAAAGAGAAATAACAACAGTACAGCTGGTTCCATATTAAAATGATAGGAATGTTCATCTCCTTCCACAATTCAAAAAATACCACTGAAGAATCAGAAGTAAAAATTGTGCTTGTATAAAGAGTTCCTGGATTGTGTTGGCTTCCTATATCAATCATTTCTCTCCTGCTTTCTTGTAGATAGCCCCGCCCATCCTGGACTTCCATCTGTCGTCAGGAGAACATGACCATCTGGAGTCAGTACAGATCATCAATTTTTTCACATATACAAGTTCCTTTTAAGTTTTTAAAAATATAATACAACTAAGGAGTCTTAATAAAGGGATTCATTACAACTCAAAGCCACATGGGTGATGCTGTAATGCCAGGGCCGAAACTGCTTTAGGGCTCTGTTAGTTTTGTATCACTGCTATAACAAATTATCACAAACTGAGTGGCTCCAAACATCACAAATTTATTTTCTTACACTTCTGAAGGTCAGATGTCCAAAATGGGTCTTAGAGCTAAGACTAAGGGGCAACAGAGCTGCCTTCCTTCTGCAAGCTCCAGGGAAGGCTCTGTTGCTTGACTTTTCCTGCTTCTAAAGGCTGTCTGCATTCTTTGTCTTACGATCACATCACTAAGACCTCTGCTTCTGTCATCTTATTTCCTTCTCTAGCTTTCCTGAGAGAGTATGGTTTCACTTTAGGCAGGAAGCGAATTCTCCCAGGGGGATGAACTAGAAAAAAGGAGAGGAAAGTACCATGTGTATATGAGTAGGAAGATGAACAAAAGGGGGATGGGGGAGATAGTTACAGTTAAGCGGACTGGACCTTAAGCAACTTCACCAATGATATTCTTACCCCAAATGTATACCAGCAAGATATGGTTCTACTGCCAGTGACCTCATAAAAGCAGAGTCATCACTGGAGAAAGCCATAGCTCCCATCTTGATGGCCATCTCCTACCCCTGAGGCCTCAGTTAGCTGCCCTTGCCTTCTGCATCTCCTGAGGAATTCACTCCATCAGATAGCATCTTGTTTGCTGACTTTTCTAAAGAAGTGATATGTATTAATATTAGTCTGTTCTATCGCTGCTGTAAAGATATTCAAGACTGGGTAATTTATAGTGAGAAGAGGTTTAAATCACTGAAAGTTCCACATGGCCTGGGGGGGCCTACAAAATTTACAATCATGGTGGAAGGCAAAGGGGAAGCAAGGCGCACAAGGCAGCAGGAGAGAGAGTGAGCAATCAGGGGAAATACCAGACACTTATCAAACAACCAGATCTTGTGAGAACTCCTTCACTATCACAAGAACAGCACGAGGGAAACCACCCCCATGACCCAATCACCTCCCAACAGGTCATTCCTTTGATATGTGGGGATTACAATTTGAGATGAGATTTGGATGGGGACACAGAGCCAAACCATATCATGATACCTATTCATTTCTTTGAATTTTGTTTGGTTCCTGACTGAGTCATTCTGACCTCACAATGCCCCAAGATAAAAGTGAGCACAAGAAAATGAGATTAAAGTCCTAGAGACTTAGGAGGGTGGCCTAACAAAGAATCCTAGGGGTTAAACTGGAGCAAAACTAATTTGATACCTTCTCAGCATCTCTCCTTCGTTCACATGAGCTGAGACAATGGTTAATGGCTCCTTCTACAGTATAATTAAAATATGTGTAAATATAAGGGTCACCTAGCACATAAATAAGGAATATAAAGGTCAAAGGTCTTGTTCGGGAATTGCTTATACTCAGTTTGGATGAGCCCAGCTCTTATGGCTGCTTCTTCCATGATTTGGAAAAGTGCAAGCCTAGGCAGCTGTCAACTCATTCATACTCTCAGCAGCATAGGTCAGACTAAACTCCTAGTTAACTCTAGGGTAGCACAGCCCTTGGTACTGTCCTGGTTTGGGTTTCTTGGACATTTGGAGAAAGAAAACAGATGGGAGAATTATGATTTTGAACAAATAATTTACCACATTGCAAATTGCTTTATCAGTGAAAGTTCAGCACTTTTCTACATTGCTTAACCAAAAGTTGTGGGTTTTAAAATGTAGTTGTTCAACTAAGCTAGCACCTGAGTGAATTAAAAAGAAATTGGACTAAATACTGTGGAGGGAGAAGTGCAAATGGATCAGATAGCACTCTGTACTGGAGCCTTCAGGCTGTCTTCCCAGTAACCTTCTGACCCATAGATAAGGGTCTGGGTAACCTGTGTCAGCTGGTGGCCTCCTTCCTGGCCAGAGTGGTGGTAGGGGTTGGGGAATAAGGGACTACACATCATTCTTTGCATGTGGCTAAACTTGAAACATGGGAGTAGTGAAACATTTGTGAGAACTAGTGTATTAGTCTATTTTCATGCTGCTAATAAAGATATACCTAAGATTGGGTAATTTGTAAAGAAAAAGAGGTTTAATGGACTCACAGTTCCACATGGCTGGGGAGGCCTCACAATCATGGTGGATGCCAAGGAAGAGCAAGTCATATCTTACACAGATGGCAGCAGGCAAACAGAACTTGTGTAGGGAAACTTCTCCTTATAAAATCATCAGATTTTGTGAGATATATTCACTATCACGAGAATAGGGAAACACCTGTCCCCATGATTCAATTACCTCCCATGGAGTCCCTCCCACAACACATGGGAATTCAAGATGAGACTTGGGTGGGGACACAGACAAACTATATCACTCTGCCCCTTGCCCTTCACAAATCTCATGTCCTCACATGTCAAAATCAATCTTGCCTTCCCAACGGTCCCCCAAAGTCTTAACTCATTTCAGTATTAACTTTTTTAAAAGTCCGCAGTCCAAAGTCTCATCCAAGACAAGGCAAGTCTCTTCTGCCTATGAGCCTGTAAAATCAAGTTAGTTATTTCCTAGATACAATGGAGGTACAGGCATTGGGTAAATACAGCTGTTTCAAATGGGAGAAACTGGACAAAATGAAGGGGCTACAGGCTCCATGCGAGTCCAAAATCCAGCAGGGCAGTTAAATCTTAAAGCTCCAAAATGATCTGCTATAACTCCTTGTCTCATATCCAAGTTATGCTGATATAAGAAGTGGGCTCCTATGGTCCTGGGCAGCTCTGCCAGGGTGGCTTTGCAGGGTACAGCCTCATTTCTGGCTGCTTTCATGGGCTGGTGATGAGTATCTGTGACTTTCCCAGGTGCAAGGTGCAAGCTATCAGTGGTTCTACCATTCTGGGGTCTGAAGGATGGTGGCCCTTTTCTCACAGCTCCACTAGACAGCACCCTATAATGTAGACTCTGTCTATGAGCTTCCACCCCGCATTTCCCTTCAATGCTACCCTAGCAGAGGTTCTCCATGAGGTTTGCCCCTGAACCAAACTTCCTAGACATCCAGGCATTTCTGTACATCCTCTGAAATCTAGGTGAAGTTTCCCAAACCCCAATTCTTGATTTCAGTGCATTCACAGGCTCAACACCACGTGCAAGCTGCCAAGGGCTTGCACCCTCTGCAGCCACAGCCTGAGCTCTATCTTGGCTACTTTAAGGCACCACTGAAGCGGCTGGAACTCAGGGCACCAAGTCCCTAGGCTGCACACAGCAGAGGGACCATGGGCCCAGCCAACGAGACCACTTTTTTTCCCCCTAGGCCTCCAGGCATGTGATGGGAGGGGGTGCCTAGAAGATTTCTGACATGCACTGGAAAAATTTTCCTTGTTGTCTTGGCAATGATTCACATTCAGCTCCTCATTACTTATGCGAACTTCTGCGGCTAGCTTAAATTTGTCCTCAGAAAATGGGATTTTCTTTTCTAACACATTGTCAGGCTGCAAATTTCTGAACTGTTATGCTCTGCTTTCTTTATTAAACTGAATGCCTTTAACAGCACCTGAGACTGGGAAGAAAAAGAGGTGATATGATTTGACTATATCCCCACCCAAATCTCATCTTGAATTCCCATATATTGTAGGAGGAACCTGGTGGGAGGTAACTGAATCATGGGGGCAGGTGTTTCTCATGCTGTTCTGGTGATAGTGAGTAAGTCTCATAAGATCTGATGGTATGTTAAGGGGGAATTTCCTTCACAAGCTCTATTTGCCTGCTGCCATCCATGTAAGATGGGACTTGCTCCTCCTTGCCTTCCACCATGATTGTGAGGCTTCCCCAGGTAGGTGAAACTGTAAGTCCCACTAACCCTCTTTTTTTCTTGTAAATTGCCCAGTCTCAGGTATGTCTTTATCATCAGCATGAAAATGAACTAATACAAGAGGTTTAACAAACTCATAGTTCCACATGGCTGGGGAGGCCTCACAACCATGGTGGAAGGCCAAAGGCAGTACTTACATGGTGGTGGCAAGAAAGAATGAAAGCCAGCAAGTATCACAAGATCTACTGGAGAAGATCAGGTCTGTACGATATGAGGGCTTTCCCTCTGCCTAGCACAGTGCCTGGCATAGAATAGGTCTTTAGTGAATATCTGTCAAATGACTTGAATTCATACACGGACGGATAGGTGAGTGAACACCAACATGCAGAAAGTATCAGAAGAAAGGCATAGAGTCCTGCCCACATTCCAGTCCCTGGCTCCAGTTCCATCCCACCTTTCAGCTCCAGTGCCAACTTGAAGACTTACATATAATTCAGGCCATCCTAAGTTGGGTTCTGCTACTTGTGAATTATAGAGAAATCACTGATAATAATGGTCTCTAGTTTGGGGGAACTTGGAGTATACTTTTAGACAACCATGGAAAAAAATATGTATTTGTGTAACTGATTCTTTCTCTCTACATGGGTATTTATATACAGGTGTGTGTGTAGGTATATGTATATTTACATTTATATTGTTTTAGGGTGTATACATATGGATATATAAATGAATTGAGCAAATTAATCGATGTTCCTGAGCTCCCTTTTTATCTCTAAAATGAAAGGGTTAGATTCAATGATCTAAAATTTTAAAAGTATATGCTTTCCAGGAATTACGTCATTGTTTTATTAGAAAATCACCAGAAGCCATTCTGTTGCTAGAAAAGATGTCCAGGGAAGGCCCTTTGGGAATTCGCATATGTTCTATGTTTTTCCATCGCTGGAAATAGTTTGGCAGCTCCTTCAGGAAGCACATTCAGAGGTATTCACATATTCTCCATGGAGGAAGATGTCCAGTCTAATGAATATGATGACTGAGGGTGCTGGTAATGACAGTTCAGGTAGAAAAGCAAAAGTTTAGTTATAAAACAGCAGTCAGAGTTTTCTCTGTGAACTGGCCATGGAGGTAGACCCAAAAAGAGTATCATGTCACTGTCACTATGGATAGAACATTGGTGAGGATAACATACCAAACCTTTTTGAAGCATCAGAGGGTAGATAATTTGCAGTTGCAGTCCCCAAACTTGGCTTCCCTCTTTTTGGCTGGGACCTCAGTACTCCTCACATCAAGCATGGGCATATACCAGGTGTTCAATTATTACTGAGTGATCAATTAAGTCAAATTGATTATACACAGTTATCAGTGTTTCAATAAGGTGCTTAAAGTATATTTTTTTACTTTACAGTCAACAATCTTATTAGTTTCCTTATAAAAATTAGAAAAGTGAGACAGAGATAGCTTATGGAATTTGCCCCAAATCACGCTGCAAAGTGGCAGAGGAGGTCAACCCAGGTTATTTGACTCCAAAGCCCATTGTTCCACCCTGCCTCTCTCTTCTAAGCCACAATTAGAGGCAAATAAGAACAGCACAAAGAATTTTTCCTTATACCTGTTTAAACTTACAGCAATCCTTCATAAAGTATTATCCATCTGAACCACAATATTCTTCTGAATAACATGATCTGCCCTGAAAATAAGGCGAGAGGATTATAAATGTTTCAAAAATAATGTTTCTTAGTATATTCACAATGTGGAAAATTCATGTGGTCCTCTGTATTTTCACAGACATCTGAAAGGGCAGTGCATCTTCTCTGCACTATTCCCCAGCTCCCTCAGCTGTTCGTGTGGGTTTCACTGGCATGCATCATTGCTCCCCTTTCTCCTGTATGCCTAAGGTAGGGCACTTCTGCCACCCACTGAAGTTTGGTGCTAAAAAGGTAACAGCTTTAAGGGAATAGCAGAGGGGTTAGTTATTTTTTCAAATTAGTGTGGAGAAAAAGCAACCGAGCAGGCCTGACTTCTAGTCAGCAGGCTGCTTGAATCCCCTGGTTGAACGCATTTCAGCCATCCTGTGCCTAAGGAGAAAAACACCACTCCTGGCTCTCGTCGCTATGGTAACTGATGCTCAGCAGGCAGTTGCAGTTTCATTTAACGTAACTGGCTTTTAGAATTTGAGGGGAAGCTGTGCTTTCATATAAGAGAAAAGGGAAGATGAGTGACTTAATTAATGTGTCTCAATTTAACATGAAGATACATGTCACTTCCACTGTTTGACCATACAATGTCTAGCTCTGCTTTATATCTGTATCAGATCTAAAGCACCAAAGGATGGAATATTTCTCTCATCATATGTGAAGTGTACAAAGTGGGCAGAAGAGGAGAAGCAGGGGTTGTGTTGGACCCTTTGAGAAAGGTTTTTCATTTTATAAAATCATCTCGGCTTGAGAGTGTATAGAAGAATTGCTTTCTCTTCTCTCATCCACAAAGGAAGCCTGAGAGATGGGTTGCTAGGCAACCTCACACCAAAGACTGGGGCACTGTGGAATTAACATAGCTGACCTCCCCATCAGCTCTGCAGCTCTACTATTCAAAACAATTTTATGAGGCTGTAGAAATCAAGAAAATAGATATAAAATGTAAATATGAAAATAAAGAATAGAGGATATAAATCTAACTTTTTCAAGCAAAGACCAAAATTCACTCAGTAAAAAATGTAGCAGTTGGAAATGACAGGTTGAGGGGGAAAAACAGTATTCATTGCTATAAACCAGAAAATTGTATTTTGAAAAATATAGGAAGAAAATTTTCCTGTTTCTTTAGAAATGTTTATGGCTGCCAGTTAACCTATCACAGTAAAAGGACTGAAAATACGGTCAAACAGAAAAATCAGTTCATAATAATGTATATCTACAACATGTTTTTAAGAAAAAACTCAACTCTCAATCTTTACCATGTGATGGTTTAAGTTCGAGAGTCCGCTGCTCTCCTTCCTGCCACCACATCATCAATATGGTTGGCATGGGAAGGATGGCATTTATTTTGCAAGCAGATGAATATTTGGAAGGCAATTGCAAAGCCAGTCCATGAAACAGGGCACACACTCTTATCAGCAATAAACAATTTAGTTTGTTTTTTTTTTTAGAGAGAGTTTCGCTCTTGTCACCCAGGCTGGAGTACAATGGTGCAATGTCAGCTCACTACAACCTCCACCTCTCAGGGTCAAGTGATGATTCTTCTGCCTCAGCCTCTCAAGTAGCTGGGATTACAGGCATCCGCCACCATGCCCAGCTAATTTTTGTATTTTTAGTAGAGATGGGGTTTTGCCATGTTGGCCAGGCTGGTCTCCAACTCCTGACCTCAGGCAATACACCCACCTCGGCCTCCCAAAGTGCTAGGATTACAGGCATAAGCCACCGTGTCCGAACTAGTCTGATTTTCAAAACATCTCATACTACTGGGAAATGGTTGTGGTAACATTTTAAGATAGGTTGTTAAATTTATCAACAATAAATCAAAAATTGACCGAAGTTTTTGGCACTGTGGGAGATGGGAGACTGAAAACAAATTCTGAACTCGTTTTTATAGATTTTGTAGACTTGTTTTTGTTATGAGTGTTTGAATGAAGCAATTCTGAAACCATTTTAGGTGGATTATATGATTGAAGAAATGATCAAATAGTTTGAGGTTGTTAGGATCCAAGGTCACACTGTGGAAAAATGTTCATACAGATTAGAACTACAGGTCAGTGTGTGTGAGACTGTGTATGCACAGTATTCGTGCAAACATCTGTGGTTCTATATGTCTGCATTTGCAGATGTATGTATGCATGTACATGTTTTCTATCTGCTGAAAGGATCTAGAAGCAATTACACCCTAGTAGCAATCAGCAGACTTAGCACTCAGATCTTCATCTCTAACACCATTCCCAATAAAAAGAACCAGGGCTCCTCAGAGAAATGGCTGATTCCAAGCCTGAGGCAGGGAAATCAGAAGTTGAGCCCAAGACACCTTGTTATGCTGGAAAGTAAGAAAGTGCTCAAAAAAAGAAAAATGAACAATGAGAGCATGTCAGAAGGGCACAGGAACCAGCTTGAAGGGGTTCTTGCTGGACAAATCTGAAACAAAATAATTAAAGATATTAATTAATGATGAAATATTGAAAAAATAGGATTTCACAAGAATGAGTGATATTAAATATTTTTAACAACAAAAAGCTCAAATCTCAATCTTCACCATGTGCCTGTTTAAGCTCTAGAGTCCCCTACTCTCCTTCTATATTAAACAATGGATAAAATTATTTTATCAAGGAAAATAAAAAGCTCAACTCTCAATCCTCACCATGTGATAGTTCGTTTAAGCTCCAGAGTCCCCTACTCTTCTTCTATATTAAATAATGGATAAAATTTAAAAGTAAAAATAATAATAAATAAGCAAAGCCAGGGTAAATGCTGCTTATGGTAAAATGCTGAGTACTGACTGCTGGAAACATGAGGAGCCTTTGTTGCTATCACAGTAAAGATGGGACTAGGCAAGACTCATGATCAATCTAGTGGAAAGTTTTGAAGAGGAACAGGATATTTGATTTACAAGTGTCTCCTCACAGATTGGTTATTAGTTGCAAGAAAAAACATAACTATGTAGTGGAGAAATTTGACAGAGTAATCAAAATTAATTTACTAGTGAGGGCAGATAAATATATGTGCTTCTATATGGGATACCCTGAGGACACATTACTTACATAGCATTATGGCCAGGGACGTTTAGCTCAACTTGAATCATGATGAAATATTAGACGAACCCCAAATGAAGAACATGCTACTACAAAAAAAGAGGGTGGGTAACATTTTCTTAAAAAAAAATCTACATTGTAAAAGATAGAGAAAGGCTGTGGATATGCTCCAGAGGAAGCAACATGTTTATTTGTATGGCAAGTAAATACAGTATCTGATTCCAGAGTGGATCTTGACTCAAGGAAAAAGGACTTTATTGGATCAATTAGTGGTAAATGATGTGGATTAAAGTATTGTATCCATGTTAAATCTAATGAAGTTGATAACCATAGTTTGATTTTATAGGAATATATCCATATTCTTAGGAAATACACACCACAGAAGTACTTAGGGGCACAGGGATGTGTATGATGCTTGCAACTTACTTTCAGAATCTTCAGAAAAAACATAATTTGTACACATGTGTGTATGTATATGAGTGTAAATGCGTACAAAAATTTGCATACACACACAGGAAGCACAAATGATAAAGCAAATGGTGTAAAAGATAAACAATATTTTTAAATTTACCTGAGTAAATGTGCTCTTTGCAATCTTATGTAATTTTCTGTACATTTTATTTTTTTTCCAAACAAAAAGTTAAAAAGGTTTTCTTTTCGTAGAAACACAATTACTTTTATTGGAACTTGAATAATGAATATTGGGCATTTTAAGGAATCTACAAAACCACCACCCAGCACATACATTTTATAAGTGGCTTTATAAGATTTATGTGTTTAACATAAGTAAGTGACATCAGGATCTAGACATGTCATTTGTACTGTTTCCTCACCTTGGCTCTTCACATGGTACAAATAAAATCATTTTAACTTTGCTGTTGGGATTTCTCAATATCCTGCACTTGTCCCCACCTGACAGTCTGCCTCAAACTACCCTCTGCAATTTGTTACTTAAGTCAATGTGAAAAAATTGGACAAAAAATGCTTCAGAAAACTATGTTAGGGATGAGTTTTTATTTACTAGAGCAACGTCACATATTAAACTTAAACTGTATGAAAAGAGCATTTTTGTAACTGCTTAGCATTTTAGTGCATTCTTTTTCCTCAAAGCTCTTAAGCTTAGTATGATTTTTAAAGAAAGTTTAATATGTAACTATGAAAAAGGACCTATTGCCCTGACCCAAAATAAGTGAGGATACTACTGAACACTTTGCGGCTCTGTCCTCTGTGCTTCAAGTGTTTTTTAAGGTCCTTACATCATTTACTCATTAAAAATAAAACTAGGATGCTTTTGGTGAAAATGGAAATAGTAATTACCTTCTTAAAATATCCCCTTAAAAAAAACCAACAGGGTTTCTTTTACATTGCCAAAAGAATTTGTTTGAAGGAAGATAAAAATAACATACATACTATTTGAAAACAGCCTGGCTTAAGGATTGCCATAGATTCTCATGTTATACCACTCGGAAGTAAGACATTTAGAACTTGCTCATTACTCCGCTTCCCTCATTTATGGGATCAGATTGCTTTTATGGGCATCATGCCAGATTCATTGAAGTGCACTGTAAGGCAGATTGCAAAGAGAAACATTTTTCCTAGAAAACATCTGGTTCTTAAGAAGAGTATTAGAAGGTGGGTAGCACATTTTTGCTCCTGAGATTTATCATGTTACAGTAACTCCCCTCTAATGTGGCAGGTGGACTTCCCAACAACCATAACCAGGAACCTGGAAATAAATGGAAAATACCTCAGAGTCCAAAGAAAACAGAGGATCCTATGCATATGAAGGAGTGGTACTGCCCTTAGGTCAAAGACTATCTTATTTGTTATAAAACTACTAGAGCCAACTAGCATAATGGCTCCTGAAGTCACCTTTGTATCAGTGACTCTTTCTGCAGTTCATTTGTTTCTTCACTCCCCTTGCAAAAATTGTGCACCCCCAGGATGTCACCATTTTTCTACTCAGGTTTTCCCCTCCTCTCTTTCTTGTACCTTCAATATTTACTGGCTTTTTTTCTCCATAGATGCCCAAGTAGCTCTTATCTTAAAGGACAGACTTCTTACACCCTTATGTACACATCACTTTTCACCCTCAGACTTATTTCTAAATACTTTTCTATACTGACTCTAGTTCCCCGCCTTCCATTCACAGGGGTTCCACTAGCTTATGAGAAAGTTGTATTCAAATTAAAAGAGGGAGTCGTCCTTCTGCATGGGGATGCAATTGCAGAGTGGTAAGAGTTGAATTTCTGCCTCCATCTCCTGTACCCTTGGCTGGGTCACCCTGTGCAGTGCACAGGCTACACGATCACATGTGGAGGCTCTGCAGGATTTTGGTTATATCCACTGGCTTCTAATTTATTATATTTGATAGAATCATCATTAAAACTCTGTTACTGGAATAATGGACTAAAATTACAGAGAACTGGGTTTGCTCTCAACTCTCTATGTAATTGCTGGACTGTGCTCTTCTTACACATCCCCTCTGGAACTCTTAGGTTCTAGTACCACTGCTGTTACCACTCCTGTTACTACTTTCTGGCAGTCTTTCTTTCTGTCTTCCACTTCCTGAATCTCTATCGCTGGCCATTGATGTAATATAGATTATATTTTGCTTTAACAATTAACAGTAAACTGTGGTACTGAAAGTTGAAATGTCAGCTTTTGCTTAGCTTTTTCTCTTTATCTGTGTTCAGCAAAATAGCTTTAAACAGCAAAAAGCAAGTTTGAGAAGGCTGTTCTCTACAAAACAACAAAAAACTTTTTTTAAGTGTAGAATATATGTTGATTCCCGTTACCTTTTACAATGGTAAATATTCTATTTCATCACTCATATATAACTATGTTAATAATTGGGTTACTTTCACCTAGTTTTGTGTGTGTATATTTATATGATATGCATCTATATTTTTTGGCAAATGGATATTTGAACAGTTACATTTTCCTGGTTTTTCACTTATTTTGTGAGCATTTTAGCCATTAAAATCTTTCAAAAAATTTAAATATGTAAAAAAAATCCTTGAAATAATTTTTAATGACTACCTAGTGCTCTATTATTCGTTAAGTCTTACATTTTGACAATTTCATGTTGGATGTTGCGATAACAACCAAAGGCAGCAAAAAATTCACTGTTACAATTTTTTAAATTGGAAGCCTTTGAAAAAATTTTGGAATATTTCCTGTGATACATTTCTCTGTGTGGGATCACTTGGACTCTTATTTTGTGCTGCCAAAGTTTCTTTAGGAAGGTGGGGCTACACTTCGACAAGCAGTGTCCGAATGTGGTGGTTTCCTTGCACCTTTGCCAATCCTGCATTTAAAAAAATCTACTGGCATGAACGCTGTTATATGATCCTATTTTAACACTATTCACTTATCATCTCCAGTCCCAAACTGGGATAGCCCCTGTCAGATTCTTAATCGGTCTTTTGGTTTCCATAGAGATTCCATTTTCTACTTTTACCCTAGTGCAAAGTTCAACCTACTTCCTCAGCTGTCCATGCATAAAAGCCTTCCAGATTTGCTCTAGGTTCTTGACTTGTGGGGAAAAAAGCTATTTCCTCTCGGGACCCAGTTCACCATACTAGCTGAATTAAGGTCACAAGTACACTAAACTTAGAACTGCTTCCTTACTACGATGGGGGCCAGTGTCCAGATCCCAGATCTACAGAAAATTCTTTCATTTCTGCTGTGTCCCCCCCCGCCTCCATCGTAAGTGTTAGGCCTCAAACTTCCATTTAGCATGTTATGGGCATTAGTTCCTTCAATACTAATTCAGAGCAGTCTTGAATCAAGACTGCCTAGTCTGAGCTCCAAGGATCACAGATCTTGGGCTTGCCACATGAGGCAATTACATCCTTAGGAAAGAAGAAAAACATCAGAGCTTTTAAGTGCTGCATATAGTTTAAAAAGGATATGACACAGAATCACAGGATGGCTACTTGAGATGGCCTGGACATGAACATGGCCTCTTTAAGGAGTTATGATAAAGTGGTATCTGATAAAAAGAGCAGACCTGGAAAAGAAAGCTCAGGGACAGGAAGCGGGGGTGAAGGGAGGGACAAGAGGGAGAGAATTCCACACCGAGGAGAGTGGGGCAAAAGCAAGCTCAAGATGGATAAAATGAGACGCTGCAAGTAGACTCTAGCATAATGTGATGGGTGGAGAGAGAGGAAAAGAGGGAAGAAGGTAGTTGAAGAAAAATGAGAAGGGAAGGAGGGTATGAACAAATGAGAATCTTGAATTCCATAGGGCTGAGCTCTCTAGGGAAATTTACTCATCCTTTTCATCTCGCTTTGAACTGCACTTTCTCTTCTCACTTACAGTTACTACTTGGCCTTGGTCTGCTTATAAGTGAAGCTACTATTAAGAGCCTAGTGAGTCAGATTCATTATAGGTTTTATATATGTTCCCTTTAATCCTTACAACCTGAGGCAAGTTATTATCCTTATATGCTTGTTTATGGGTGAGAAAACTGAGGCTCAGGGAGTGTGTAACTTGGAGAAAGATGAAACATCTGGGTGATGGTAGAGCCAAAACTTAATCCAGGCTGGTCTGATTTCAGATTCATGTTCTTGATTGCTACAATATACTGCTCCTCAATTAGCCTGCTCTTTGATAGTTTCTACATTTCTAACAGCTGTTTATTTCACTCAGTTCATCTTGTTCTTCATTACTTAGCCATCTCTGTGATACACCAATCAGTTTCTTCTGCTAGCCAGATGTAGACATAACTTTTGCCTATAGAAGTATCTCTTAGTTATAGAAGGTGTCTTAATAAATAAGGCAGGGGCTTTGAAGTTGACTGGGCCAGTATGGAATTCAGGTTCTGACTTTTGTCTGTGACCCTGGGCAAATCATTTAGTCCAGGTTTTATCTTTCTCATCTGAAAATGTACTTCTCTGAATAGCTGAGAATTAAAAGACATAAAGTAGGGAAATTCCCTAAAATAGCATCTAACAAATGGCAGGTGCAAAATAAATGGCTGCTTAAGAAACAAAACCAAAACCTTCCTCTCCTCTTACAGATAGGAAAACTGATTTGGAAATGTCTTGCTGAGAGAACAGATGCTCTATTTCTCTATCCAATTTCCATGATTCTAGTATCCCATGATGCAAGTTCATTGGAACCACTAAAGGCATTCTGTTATGCGATTTCTGCCTGAGTCAGCTCCGGCTGTGATAATAAAATATCAGAAACTGGTGAGCTTATTAACAAGACAAATATATTTTTCACAGTTCTGGAGGCTGGAGGTCTGAGATTGTGGTTCTAGCACCACTAGGTTCTTATGAGGAACCTCTTCTGGGTTGCAAATAGTTGACTTCTTATTGTGTCCTCACATGGTAGAAAGATAGCTAGAGAACTTGATGGGGGCCCCTTTATAAGGGCACTAATCCCACTCATGAGGGATTCAGCCTTCTGACCTAATTATTTCCCAAAGCTTAACCTCTAATTATTATTGCATTAGAGATTAGCATGTCAACATATGAAGTTTGGGGGGACACAAACATTCAGTCCATAGCATTGTCCTTAACAATGTCCATTCAGGCTGAAAGATATTTCTCCCCCAAAATAAATAAAAAAAAAAAAAAAAAAAGAGGGGAATGTTTCATGATTTCAGATTTGTAAAACATGAATAATGCCAGTAGTATAGGTTTGTGAAGATCAAACGTAAGAAATGTAAAAGTATTTGAACATATATGAAGTGCTTTATAATTATAAAACATTTAAAACATATAAAACTCTTATTATTAAACATTTCTATGAAATGCCATAAATAAAAGCTATGTGACAAGGTGGACAGATCACTTGAGGCCAGGAGTTCAAGACCACTATGGCCAACATGGCAAAACCCCATCTATACTAAAAATACCAAAATTAGCCAGGGGTGGTGGAATACGCCTGTAGTCCCAGATACTCGGGAAGCTGCAGCAGGAGAATTGCTTGAACCTGGGAGGTGGAGGTTGCAGTGGGCCGAGATCGCACCACTGTACTCCAGTCTGGGTGACAGAGTTAGACTCTGTCTCAAAAACAACAACAACAACAACAACAACAACAACAACAAACCCAAAACCATTTTGCTAAGTGAAAAGAGAAATAATTGGAATTTTATAACATAAATGAAATGAAAAGGATTTTGAATAATTAGAGAAATGATCAGAAACGAGACTGGAGTTCAAAACAAACATAGGACATTTCATAAAAAGCAGCAAATGACTTATAAATACTGCTTATTGTAAATGCAAATAAAATTAAGGACTATGGTTTACTGTATTTTTAAGGATAACTGAAAAAGATGTAGATGAGAAATTAAAAATAATGCTAAGGATTAAGTTTAGATTAGGTTAAATTTAGTGTAAAAGAATGAAAGCTTCTATGTCAGGGTTCTGTTAGACACAGCTGGGAAAACTGTTGCCTTCATGTGGTGTGCTTTGTGATTCCCTGCTGATCAAAAGTATTTGGTCACCCCTTTACCGCCAAATATTACAGTGTCTGAAATTACACCTGAAGATCGAGTGTTCTAGACTAAGGTTAAATATCCTTATAAGGGAACTATTTAAACTGATTTAAGATCCTGATTATTTCTGAAGACAACATTGGCCTTGAAAGTAGGAAGAATGAGCTCAAGAAAGCAAAGGGAAACTCACGCTCTTTATGCTTTTCCAAAAAAGATTTTTTAAACGAAAGTTACATTTTCTGCAACATAGTATCACCCATTAACATTAGACTGCAGGGGGAGCTTACCCTGATTTTGCAAAACTTACCATGTCTTTTGAGTTCCAAGAGGAATATAAACCATATATTTACCATGGTTTATATTTACTAGGAATATAAACCACATATTTACCAAAACTTACCATGTCTTTTGAGTTCCAAGAGGAATATAAACCATATATTTATAAAACCTTTATTAAAATATATTATATATACATATATATGTATATATGTATTTATATATGTGTGTGTGTGTATATATATATATATATATTGTCTTTTTCATGAGTTATTGATGGGGAGATTTATTCAATCCTTTGATACAAAACAGAGTAAGACAAAAACACTTTTAACAGAGAACAATGCATTTTAAATATATTTCCTGAAATACATATTCCTTAGAAAAGATACAGGGTATTTAATCACCCAGATTTTAACAAAATTTTCTTTATATAAATGGTTATAGTCTTTATCACAGAGTCATCAAATCTGTACCTAATCAAAGAGTTAAACAGACCAGTTATCACAGAGTCATCAAATCTGTACCTAATCAAAGAGTTAAACAGACCAGTTCTCATTCAACTCCATTAGAAAACACCAATTTCAGAGTACTTCTCTTGATGTACAGCAGCAACCTCTGCTGGAGAAAAAGGGTATACTTCTAATAACAAAGCATTGAGCTCAAACCTGTTTGAACAGGAAGAACTGAAAGATTTCTTTTATTTCCTGTTAAACCAACAACCTACGTTAAAATTATTTTCAAGGTCTTAAAGATGCACGGGCCTTATCAAGTATATCCTTTCTGATTTTTGGATAAGTTGGATGTGCTTCAAGAACCTGCAAAACAAACAAAGAACCCACAGAAACTTGTAACTAATTATCAAGAACTACGGAGCTACAAACTTACTAGAAATGAGCTTACAGTTAAGATTTCCTAGTACTAATACTACAACAGTTATTTAATGGTGACATTTTTTTTTTTTTTTTTGAGACGGAGTTTCGCTNTTTTTGAGACGGAGTTTCGCTCTTGTTACCCAGGCTGGAGTGCAATGGCGCGATCTCGGCTCACCGCAACCTCCGCCTCCTGGGTTCAGGCAATTCTCCTGCCTCAGCCTCCTGAGCAGCTGGGACTACAGGCACGCGCCACCATGCCCAGCTAATTTTTTGTAGTTTTAGTAGAGACGGGGTTTCATTAATGGTGACATTTTAAATGTAACATGATGACTCCTTTATATTAATGTGTGAATATCAGATGTAGAAATATAACAAATACAATTGTTTACTAAATAGATTAGTTGTATAAAACAAATATCAATGATTTAAAATATTTTTTGTAATTTAGCTTTTTATTCATAATATTTGATAAACCCTTAGAGAGCGATTTTTATACAGCAGTACACATCAGCTTTACTTGAAATAATCTTGAGACAAACACATTTCCAGGTCTACTAATAGTGGGGAGATAATATTTTTTTTTAATAACTCCAAAAATGATCCTACATATGACCTTACATTAACATACAATTCTAACCTGACCGCAGTACTCTTTTACAGAGACTCAGTAATCAACAGCAATTACTAAGATCAAGTATTTACGGTAATGATGCTGTGAGAAAAGGGGCATTACAAAATTCTTTTCTAAGGAACTTTTCTTGGAGCTCCTTACAATGTTTAATAGAATGCCTTATATGGAATATCAATGGGACAATGTATATATGAAGATACTATGCAAATTCTAAAACCTTACTTTAAATATTTGTCATTTTAGTAGGGGATGAATTACAGAATGTAATTGAATGACTTCGAATAGAATTCCTTTTTATCTTTAGTTGGTCAATCTGAATTCTCTAGTAACCAGATTCAGACACATTCACAACAACTTCTATTCAGAACAATGATCTGGAGAATTTACACTGTCTTCAAATAGCTTCTAACTTAAAGACTAAATTTTATTTAACATGTTTCTCCTACTGGTCTTTGTCTATTTTTTTTTATTTTTTAGTAAAAGTATTTTGCTCTACCACTTTAAACCTACTCCCTTCCACAAATGTAAATATTCTGTGGCTTACTGTTTATAGATACCTCTCAGTAGTCTTTGTCTTTAAATTGGCATAAACATTTTATTATTTGATCTCCAAGTAAAAACATGTTTTTTATATAGGTGAACATTATTTTCTAAATTTTGAACACTGATAATCTCCCTGAACATAGCTGATAAATCATTTAACTAATACATCTGGAGATTTAAAACAGGAGGAAATGGTGCATCTGAAAATTTTTTAAGAAATCTAAATTTAAGTGTTTACCTGGTGACATATATCAATCGAATCCACATATCGTTTTGCTTTTAAGTAATTAAATGCCAGTTTGTATCCTGTTAAGAGAAAAACCATTAAACAAAATGATGGAGTACGCTGCTGCTATTACTTCTCCTTGGCTCCTCCTCTCTTTGCTTACTCACTAAAGCATTTGTAAGGGGGCTGGTGAATGAACAGCTGAACTACACTATACAGAAAACTTGCATGATAATAGTAGGTAGAGTGACACAAAAGAAGTATAAGAAGAAAAGAAAGTGGAGTTGGAATAAAGGATCACTGTGAATATGTTGTTCAGTTAGAAAGC
The DNA here is from genome assembly GCF_001604975.1 of Cebus imitator. NCBI lineage: Eukaryota > Metazoa > Chordata > Mammalia > Primates > Cebidae > Cebus > Cebus imitator. The sequence continues at coordinate 10,126,115 of NW_016107325.1, forward strand.
TGCCATCCCACAAGTGTGGTTTCTATAACTAACTAGAAAAGTCTCATTTATTTCAGATTATAGTAAAAACTCATCACAGGGCAGTAAATGACAACACAGCCATTCATTTTAGCACTTACACAGGCAAACTGATGCCTATAGTTATGAGGTTTGCATTCTATCAGGAGAAAAAGTACATTTTAAAATAATTGCATGAGTAAATGAATATTTTCAAAACCAGTACAATTTCATAAATGTTATGAAAGATCCAGGCCAAGCGAGTCACCATAAAGAACCTGACTGGGGAAGAACAGGGTGTCAAGAGATGTCTGAAATCTGAAGGATGAAGCTTAAACTAGGCTAGGGTAGGAATCAAGGACACTGTCAGATATAGGCAACTGCATGGATTAAGGCCAGTGGTAGGACACATGGGGAGTTGGTGAACTTGAAGTACAGCGAGAAGACAGAACAAGTAGGACAGCGACACAGAGGAAGGCAGATAAGTCACCAATGACTAGTAAGAATTATCACAATTACTGATAGTGAAAGGCCACACTTCCACTATCAACAATTAGAATAATGTTTAAAAGACATTCCTTTTAATGGATGTTGTTCTCCTGTAACATGCTATAAAAATGAGAAAACTAAGAAGACAAGTAATAGCAGCTGTGTATTCAGTAAACAAGATATTATAATGCAATGTAAAATAATATGTAATAATAAATATTTCACTCTACCTCTTAAGAATATGAAACGTGAATAGTGCTCTTAGGCTCCAATAAAAGTACCAAAACAAATGTTTAAAATTTTAAGTGTCTGAAAAAAATTATTGGCTAACATTATCAGATGCTAGTAAAAAGAAATAAATAGAAATGACCTAAAATTCACAATATTTCATATATAGTCAGGTACCACATGATGATGTTTCATTAACAGATCATATACATGATGGTGGTCCTATGAGACTAACACTGTGTTTCGTATTTTTGTAATACTGTATTTTATCTTTTCTCTGTTTACATACACACATTGCTTATAGCATTCAGGACAGTAACATGTTGTACACGTGTGTAGCCTAGGAGCAATAGGCTATACCACATAGTCTAAGTGTGTAGTTGACTTTATCTAGGTTTGTGTAAGTATACTCTAGGATGTTTGCACAACAATGAAATCATCTACACATATGTCAGAATATTTCCATTGTTAAGTGACACGACTGTATATATATTTGTATGTCTATATATGTATATCTTTACACACACACACACACACACACTCACACACACACGCACGTGCGCACAAAGGCACACGTGCTCAGGCCTATGGCCAGAATGCTATGGAAAGAGCGTGAGCATGATGTTAAGGGTTTTCTGACAACTGAAAAAGTGAAATGCATTGTTCATTTGGCCAGGCAAGTTGCGGGTGTTTATGCAATGATAATCTTAAGGATAAAATTAAGGAATTAATGGAGAGCCTTAGAAAGAAATGTTTACCAAAGCAAAGTTTGAGGAACTGATAAAATAATCTATAAAGCACAACAATGACACAATGAAAGAACTGGTGATTTGGAATTCCTTTATTTGCTGAGGTCTTCCAAGGAATGGAATATATAAATAATTTAACTTCTATGTGTATTCCTTCTAGGGAATACAGTGTCAAATTTAATATTTTAAGGATACTTAAGGATTTTTCATTTTACAAGGTGACTTTCTTCTGAAAGATCTATCACACTTTTGAATAAAAAATACTATAAAAATAATTAGTTCTTGTGCTTTGTACAAGTCTAGTATAGTATAAGAACAGATTCCAGAAAACCAAACAGTGAGGGAAGACCTGAGCTAACAGCAGTTAGTGTGAGGGTGACCCATTTGACTGCAAATTAAAATTGAATTCACACTGTGACATGCCTGCTGAAAAGATAGATGTCATCTTAGGTTGAATTAGCAACTCCAAAAGGCTTAATCAAAAAAAAAAAAAAAAAAGCTTAATTATACTTACAACTAGCCAAATCATATTTGAGAGCTTGTTCATTTATGGTACAACAGGTCAGAGGGACATGGAAAAACAAAACAGCATTTTCCTAACTTAACATGGCCATGACATCTACCACCTTCACACTCCATTCTTTTTAATAAAAAAAAATTTATTAAGATCTCCCCCAAGTGTTCCAAAGCACAGTTTGGGAAACACTATTTTGGAGCTTCCAAGAGACATCAACATGAAGGGTGAGAGACTCGGAATGCAATCTTAGGAAGAAGGGACAAGTAACTGTAGATGGCTTGAAGAGATAGCCTTAGGACACATGACAGAAGCTGCAATTTAAAGGGTCATGATCTGTAAGAGAGAGACATTCTGTGGGTTGCTCCAGAGAACAGATTTGGGCAGTTTCAAGGAGGCATATTTCAACCCAATACAAAGAAAAAGAACACAAACATGAGGATGAGCTCCCTCACATGAGGGGAGAGGTTGGTCATGAAGTATATTCTGATGGCACCTCTATTAGGGACACTGTAGACTAGTATTCCTCAAACTAACAGCCTACAAAACGCTGGGACTGGATGATGTTTCTAGATGCTCATGGGACAAGAAATCACCCATGGTCAAATAATTGTGGGAAACAGGGCCCCTCTGTGGTATCGATCGCAATATCTATTAGTGTTTAAAGGCTTTGAGAAGCAAAGAAACGCATGCAATTCAATTTAATGCAATGTTTTCCTAATTTACTTGGCAATGGAAACATCTTTTTCCATGGCATCTCCAATTTCAAAATAGCAGAGGGCGAAGGCAGAGAAGGGGACAGAATTAAACTAGATGTACACTAAGGTGACTGAAGACAAGTTTGAAACTCAGGAAATCATACTTAACTATTAGTAGCTAACAATATATAATGAATATAAAATTTATTCTCCTTTCAGAAAGGTTGACAATAAAAATTGACTCAACATTTATTTTGTTTTGAAAAAAAATCAAATGCATTTAAATAAAAATAAATAAAACATAATTTTTCTGTGAAAAATCTAGGTGATTGCTAAACTCACCTACTGCTGGATTTGTCTGATTGCTATATTTCCACGCCATCTCATAGTTTAAGGCAGCATCTGTATATGCTTGCTCTTTTTCCATAATGTATCCCATATATTCATAAGCTTTGCAGCAAGACTAAAGAAAAACGGGAGACATCAATAGATTAAACGTGATATTACTAAGATTTTATGGGATGTTTGTGACTCTAAACATCAATCATATTAATCTACTTAAACGACACATCAAACAATGGTTTTCAACTTTGGGTAGGCAATCACATTTTTTACTGAACTTAATAAATGATTCTGATGCCAAGTCTCCACCACAAATCTGCAGTATCAGCGTTTTCTTTACAGAATCAGAAATACACAACAGGATATTTGTATTGTACACAAGCACAGGTACACTATTTATTATGAATAATTTCAACACATACAGAGATAAGAACATAACGAACTCCATGAGCCCTTATCTTCAACAATTATCTCATGACTAATGCTGTTTCACCTCTATCTCACAAACCTATCCTTCTGTGTTACCAGAAAAAATCCTCAGATATATCAATTCTAAATGTGTTAGTGTGTACCTCTAAAAGAGACTTTATTTAAACATAACCACAATTTTATCACACCTAAAATGTTAACAATTTCTTAATAGCACCAAATATCCAGTACTGTTCAAATTTTAATTATCTCAATATAATTTTTTTTTGTTAGATTGAGGATTGAAATAAGGACCAAACATTGTAATTGGTGAATGTTTTGATCTAGACTCTTTTGATCCAGAGGTTTTCCTTCTTCCTGTCTGTCTCTCTGGGTCTCTTTTCTTGAAATTAAATGTAATAGAAACAAGAATATTTATCCCAGAGTTTCTCACCACCCAGGGTTTAGTTGACTGCATCTTTGTGGTGTTTATGTAATATATTCTTATGTCACTGACATTTTCTGGAATTTGTAATTAGATTTAGAGGTTTGGACTCAATTTTAATTCTGGAGGAGAGAGGTGAATCTACTTCATACTTCAGTATCATGATAAGCCATACTGGAGCCTGAGGCATAAAAACATGGATGCATATTTTTGTGTATTTCTTCTTTTTTTTTTTTAAGGTGGAGGTTGCAGTGAGCCAAGATCATATCACTGCACTCCAGCCTGGGCAACAGAGCCAGACACCATCCAAAAAAAAAAAAAAAAGAATGGGGTTGGGGCTGCTAGAGACTCTGCTCTATGCAGATAGCATACCTGGTCCTAACCGGTTCTTTGGGCCGTCGGAAGATATGACCCCCCACCCCCCAACAACCCATCTATAAAAGCCTGACACTTCTACTACAACTTGACAACCCATTTGGGCCCCTTCTCTGTAATAGAGCTGTTCTCTCCTTTTGCCTATTAAACTCCTGCCCCAATCCCACCCTGTGTGTATCCACATCCTTGATTTCCTCGGCTGCAAGACCAAGAACCTTGGTATTTTCCCCAGACAGCGAGGCCATTTCACGATGGCAAGCCAGGCAGGGTCCCGAAAGCTCAGCGTTTTAAGGGTGGAACAGGGAGAAGTTCTCATGAATGTCAGGATAGGCTAGGAAAGGCGAGAGGAGACACAAGGTCCTTGGTCAAATAATGTATTTCTTAGATACTAAGAAAAACGGAAGGAAAAATAAAGGACACTAGAGAAGAAACAGTATCTTTTTTTTTTTAGATGGAGTCTCCTATGTTGCCCAGGCTGGAGTGCAGTGGCAGGGTCTCGGCTCACTGTAACCTCCGCCTCCAGGGTTCCAGCAATTCTCCTGTCTCTGCCTCCTGAGTAGCTTAATTGTAATTTTTTTCCAAAACATGAGTTTAAAACTATTGAATAATCTGAAAGTATATATTAAAAATCACTACATTAAGATTGAACATTTTATTTATACCTAAACTTGGTTTCTTACCATTTCACTCATCTCATTTTAATGGAAAAAATCTCCCCAGCAATATTTTCATTAAAACCATTACCCATTACCCATTTAAAAAATATATAAAAACATTAATATAGGAATGCACATATTCCCCTTTGATTCAGTCTCCAATACAGCTTAGCACAACTGCATTAAATTATTACTTATCTTGATTACCGAGTGTTTCACTTGAATTACCCCAATCTTAGCCCTGCCATAGATGTATGTTCTTCTATTGGGAGGCACAGAATGTCTGATTCTCCCTCTTTTTGTGATGTTACATCATATTTAAATTTATCAGGGTTGAAAAATGGGGATAGCCTTTCAGTCTTCCTTCATTTATTAGCTGGAAAATGTCTATGATGAGAAACATCTCATTGGCTATTTATTTGCAGGCTTCAGAAATAGCAGTCAGCTCACTAGCTTACTGTAGTAGACACCAATTAGGTTTTTTTTTCTTTTTCTATTTTGGATCTTTGAGAAGTCATGGATTTAAACAGATTTTATGTGTTTCGATATATTGCAGTTATTCTTTTCGATACTTAAAGCATCCCAACTTTGGCTATTGGAGGTGTCTTCAAGTTGGCCACTAGGTCTTTGACACAAACTCTAATCAACATAGATAGCTTCCTCAATCATCTGGTAAGGCAAGACAGTCTAGTGTCGTCTTGTACATTTCCTGCCCCAGATCTGGATGACTTCCATTTTTAAAATTATGTAATTCAAGGTTTCTAAGCTTTATTTCTTAAATGTCACACTTTCAAAATCAACATATTCAACCAGTAGGGCTGAATGAAGCCTCTAAAGCAGCCATCATGTTCAACCATGCAATGTATTGTTATCAGCGTTCTGGCAAACTGAAATTCTGTGTGCACTGAAACTTTAACTCTCATACAATCTTGGTTAATCCTAGATGAGGCATAGAAGGGTAAACTACTCAGCAATTTAGATTTTCAAAGCCTATTAATGAGTATTCTGTTTTTCAAGGCCAATTTAACTTAAAATTTATGTAATTAATCATCTAGAATAGTTTATAAATTGATAAATGCTTGGATCTTTCAGGTTTTTAAGTTTCTAGGAAAGCATCTTAATAGTACTAGATAATCACAACTCTTCTTTAAAAAACAAATGGTCCATTTGTAATGTAATTTGCTAAAACAGATTTACTGTGATTAAGATTTAAGTATATGAATATATGAAGATAAATATCATTTCTAAGTTGTGTGCAATTATTTCTCAACAAATAAATCTTGACTTTAAAAAACTATTATAATGACATATTTTGTAATTAAACATGAAAATGTTAGTAAAAAGCCTTAAATTATAAGGACTTTATAATATTCAATTTTATACCTAAAGATAAGGAATTTCTATTAAACAAATCAAATTAAAAGCTGAAAAGACTTTCTCCCACAAAATATATTATGCATACCATTAATGTGAAAATGACATGCAGCTGCAGTAAATTCATCAAGAGTATTTCTTAATAGGAGGGACAGACGTCCGCAATTAATGTTTTTCTGCAATTTTCATTAGTTCTGGGTTGAGATGGATAATCACAGGCAAACGTTTGACATTCCAAAAACACTTCCCATTAAGTAAGGCATTAATACAGCTGAAAACTGAAATTGCAGAAATCTTTTTTTTTTTTAAGTTTAAAGGGAAAATGGCTTCTTTCTTATTATTAACGTTTGTTTCCTGATTGTGGTAAGAATAAACATTTAGTTTTCAAAAATCACACAGGAATCCTTGGAAATGGACTAACACTCAACAATATCTATTACGGAAAGCTTATGCAGCAAAAGTTAAAAATAATTTTTTACTCCTCAATCACCTACTCTATTATGACGCAGGCACCGTTTTAATAGTTCTTCTGCCATATCGTATTTTGCTGATTGAATGTAAATATCAGCAAGTAGCAGCCAACTCTTTTCAAACTCTTCAGCATCAATAGCATTCCAATTCATTTTTGCAATACGCTTCAGCTGGTTTCTGGCTCGTGGAGTCTGTTTCAAGATCATATAAGCCGTTGCCATTCCCAAGAGTGCTGGGATATGATCCTTCTATAAGAAAATAAAATTTTAGACCACAAGATGCACAAATATAAATGTCCCAAAACATACGCAAAGCAGAAAATGCTACATAAGAACTAGTTTGTGGATTATATTTCTAGCTTCATTACAGAGAACTGTGATTAGTCATTATTTAAGACATCAAGTACCCTCAAGCTACTGTGAACAGACTTGGTGAAGCACTGTGTGGTCAAGATAATTCAAGATAATGGCAACTATTCAGATGCCATAAGCACACAATTCCAAGAATTAGTGAGACTCTAATGGGATTCAAATAGCCATGTTTTAGTTTTACATAGAAACAGCTAAAATAAAACTCGATTTCAGTAAAATCCTTATTGAGCAGTTTGTATTTCGGATTTAACATTTAGGATCCTACTTCTTTCACCTGTCAAAGACAGACGACAATAATTTACCAGCAAATGATGGTCCTTATCCATTCTGACTTCTATTGCTTTTTTTCCTCCCTCTCCTTTTATTCAGAAACCTCTTCTCTCAATCAAGTTTGAACAATGAAATGTTAAAAATAAGGTGTACAATTAATGCAACACTTGGAAATATATAAAATAAGCTCATGTCTTAAAATATGCTTTTAGATTTGGATTCTGCAGCTTCCTAAAACAGTCTATACGATATTCTTTTGGATAGAGTTTGAAGTCAGAGAATGTCACTCTGTGAAACCAATAGGTTAATAAAAATTCATACAAAATAGAGGCCATTAGTGATCTATCCAGACAACTTTCATTAGCAATAATGTGTATGTTCCTGATTAAGGTAGAATGCTTCTTAAATTTCAGCAGACGGATTATGATGCATTTATAAAGGAAGAAGAAAGACCCAGCTTAACATACAAATAAAGGGGCCAGGAGTGGCAGCTCACGTCTGTAATCCCAGTACTTTGGGATGCTGAAGCTAGCACACAGAGAGACCTCGCCTCTACTAAAAAAAAAAAACAAAAAAACAAAAAAACAAACAAACAAACAAACAAAAAAACTAGCTGAGTGTGGTGGCCAACCCTACTCAGGAGGCTTAGGTAGACGGATCGCTTGAGCCTGGGAGTTCAAGGCTACGGTGAGCTATGATTGTGCCAGTGCACTCCAGCCTGGAAGACAGAATAAGACCCTGTCTCAAAACAAAAACAAAAGTAAAGGATGAGGAATTGTGACTCAGGAATGGTGATGTCATTACTATAAGTATACTGTAAGATAGCAAATTTGGGTAACCCATAAGGAATATTGCAAAAGAAGACTGGTGAAATGTTCAATGTCCAACTGATCATGGTTGGAAGTAAGAAATAACTCTGGAATAGAGAAGGGCAATACATCAGGGTTTTATGGAAACAGCTTTTAGAAATATAAAAACTTCCTTGCCTCAAACTCTATGTCTATCAGTAAACTTCCAAGGTGTAATCTGTTCCTCTAGGTAAGAAGCGGCAAAACAGTTTGAGTGTCAAATCCAACTAATTGGTTGTAGATTATGAAGATGTGTGGGATGTTACTAATTACTGAACCTCACCTTCACCTCACCTCAGCCCACCTCAGGTAGGCAGGGGAGGAGAGAAAATAGAAGTCTACTATGTATTTGTCAGCCAGGTCCTAGGACAGCATAAGAAGAGGATGATCCTGTGAAAAGGACCCACGTTCATTCACATGCACAAAAATATCCTACACTACACAATTAAGAATAACCTCTCTGAGTTTAAAATCACACACTTAGAGTTTGATTAGAACGTATCAGTTCTTCACAACTTGATCACTACTGAGTGAACTGAAGAAAAGTTTCCAAAAGCAAACCTGAGTTCTAAACCCTGCTTTAGGTCTTTTTTCTGGTGCAGACATCCTAAGACCTACAGACAGCTTCTCTGTCTCTCAATAACTCTAAACTGCAGTAACTTTAGATTGCAAAGGACAAGACTCAGGTGTGGACAACACAGCTTTATTATAAACATCTCATCTTTATGGTTCAAGGAGGGGCAATGAAAGCAGGTGGAAACACTCTGGTTTGGGCTTAGTGTATTTTCCACCATTTCCTCCATGATTTTCTGTCACATACTTCGTTTTCAGTCCTTCTGAATGACACAGAGGACTGTGAACATACCCTATGTTTTTCTGCCTCCCTGACTTTGTTCACATTTTCCTCTTCCTCTAGAACACATTTTTGCCTGTTAAAATGCAATTTATCTTGGCTCTTCAATCATACCTTTCTTAAATCCTATTTTTTCTTAAATCATACCTTCGTCACATAAGGGTCTCCCAACTCTCATTATACTGTCTCCTACAGCATTTTTATTTGGAATTCTGGTATAGAATGTAATATATTTTGCTTTGTATTACAGTCATCATAGTCAGTACGCTTGTCTCGTCTTCTGTAGACTACGATAAACTTGAAAAAAGGGAACATACATTATTTATTTTTGTATTTCCTACTATGCTTAGCACCTACTGGCTGCTTAATGAATATTCATTATGTTGAATATATGCAGCCTATGAGTTAAAAGAAAATAATGTGAGATAAAATTTGATGCTTATGAAACTTCAGCCCATACATCATCATTTGAATAATATGGTTAGTAGGCAGATTTGAAGATAGTATTTTACTAACCACATATGTAAGGATGACAAAAAAAAATTCAGTCTCATCAGCAGAAAGCAGGCATAGTCTTTCTAGGAAATAGCTGTAATATTCACTGCTTTTGGCCTTTTTTACCTGTTATACTTCACAGTAGGGATAATGGATTTACTCAAAATAAACTTTGTCATTGTTAGGAGACAGAGTAGCACATCACAGCATTCAGTAGCTATGGCACCTGACGTGAGACTGTGCTTCCTCATGTTCCTAGAGGTCCTCTTAGACATACATGATTGCCCTACTTCTGCTCTCCCTTCATTCAGCAGCTGTCATCCATCTGCTCCACAAAGCCAATTCAACAGAGCACGACCCATGAGCACATTACTTCAATGTCTGCAGAAGGGCCTTGCTTTGGAGGCTTGCCGCTGCCATGCTGCCCTGCTGTTTTGTTCCAAGCATGGTAATAAAGCTGCTATTTAGGATACTTGTACCCAAGCCACAACAAGAGTTGCAGGTCTTCCAAACCCCTGACATCTCAATCTCCTCTAGGGTCCTGGAAGGTTGGGGGAAAGAGATCACTGTATGGGGCTTTGGGTAGTTTATTGCTGCCACTATGACTTTCCAACCACAAGAAATCACAGCAAAATTCTGTATGTCCTTTGAGAGACACAAAATGATGAGTTTTTGGTGGGCTACAGCATCATCAAATGGAAGAACAAACATGAAATCCAATAAGCATGCTTAGTAACTATAACCAACTGCTGATGAGAGGGTACCTAGAATTGCTTCTTAATATCAAGTAATTGAAGAAGTAGAGTGCTGTGTGAGGGAAAGAAAAACAATATCTACAGAGTAAGAAAAAAGGTGGAGGAGGCCGAGGCAGGAGGATCACCTGGTCAGGAGTTTGAGCCCAGCCTGGCCAACATGGTAAAATCCCGCTTCTACTAAAAACACAAAAAATAGCTGAGCATGTAGGCAGGCGTCTGTGATCCCAACTACTTGGGAGGCTGAGACAGGAGAATTTCCTGAACCCAGAAGGTGGAGGTTGCAGTGAGCCAAGATTGCACCACTGCACTCACTCCAGCCTGGGCGACAAGAGTGAAACTCCGTCTCAAAAAAAAAAAAAAAAAAAAAAAAAAAAAAAAAAAAAAAAAAAGAGAAAAGGTGGATTCAAGCACAGTAAAAAGACAAAAAAGTCTCTGATTTTGTAAGAATAATACTGTGAAAATAACAATGAAAAGATTGCAGGAGGTTATTTCAGTGTTGCTAAAGAATATCATTATTTATATAACTAAATTATAATGATCTCATGTAGCTATACAGCTGGAAAATTTCCAAGTTCACGTAAGTGAAGAGGTAAGATATCAGGGCAGCCAGGTGTTTATTTCCACTTAGTAAGTTAATCTTGGCTACATCTACAACACATAAATTCTCCAGAGGACAAAGTGGCTGCCTTGAGAATTAACTTATGCACTTTTGAAGAATTTCCTTTCTCTAGAATTTAACATTCCAATAGGGAGAAATATATTAATAACATATCAAAACAGTAACACTGTCTCTTCTGCAAAGAAGGAGACATTGTGTATGCTAAACTACATACCTAATTTTTAATAAAAGTAATTGAGTAAATCTCCTAAAAATACATAACTAATCAAAGTACATGTTTCTATGCTACCAACGAAAGATAACATATGAAGCTGAAATGGAAAACCCACTAACCTCAGATGCTGCTATTTCAGTGAAGGTATTTAATGCTTGTTCAACATTAGATTTCTGTTTGGTAGCCATTAAGCAATAGTTTTCCATTACGCGAAGCTGTACTTGACCCTGAACAGTCTGAGGTTTTAGTTCCTTAAGAAGTTTTTCTGCTGTTCTCACTGCCAACTGGACAGATTCTTGCCTCTCAGTTGAATTACTGTATATAATTAAAAATAAATCACTTATGTCTCTTACTTATGATACAATTCATTGAAATTAGAATCTGGGCACTCTCTGTGCTCTTTTTGTCACTCATTTAAAAGTAATCTTTTGTGAAGAATGTCACTCATTCTCTTCTAATACAAAGTGAAGCACAGTTACAATGCATTTTAAACAAAATTAATACAGACTCAGTAAAACACCAGTAAGCATTAATTTCCTCTAGAATGAAGACAAAAATTTGACAATACCTACATGTCGTAAATGTGTGCATTCCAGCAAATATAAAACTAGAATACAAGTAGAATCACAAAATTAACATGTATCTATTTAAAAAGGGAAAGGAAAGAAAAGGGGGAGGAAAAAGTGGCAATTACCGTATTATTTCATTCTATCTATGTTTAATCCATTTTAGATACAGGAAAACTAAGGCTCAAATAGGTAAAGTAACTTGCTAAAGGTCATACCACTAATAAATGGTACACCTAGGACCTGAATCTAAGTTTATCAGACATATAAAATCTACTCTGTTCTCCTCACCATGTTGTCTATTAGAATCTCAGAAATTATATATGTGTCAAAAAGTAATTCCAAGTGCCATTTTAATATTTAATAGCAACTTTCTTGTTTTATACCACAGACACACACACATAAATATATATAAATCAATTAATAAAAGGAAATGAAACACTCAAAGTCCAATCACTAAAGCCACTGGTCTTCTGCTCAGGCCTTAAGCTTATCTTGCCTGAAACACGTCACACTGTTGACTACCATTTTCAAAGTTCTTCTCCCTTGGCTTCTGTAACACTACATGGCTTTAGTTCTCTTGCTACCATACTGATTGCCCTTTTGTGACCTTCCTTCCTCCTTCCAGGCCCCTTAAATGTTAGCAAGCTTAAAATTTAGTTCTCGGACTTGTGTTACTATACTCTACTCTCAAAGAGGCCATTTATGGAATTCCAACTATGCACTCTGCAGATGTCTCCCAGATCTCTATCCCTAGGTGTGACCTCTCTTCTGAGTTTTGGTTTTGCATTTTGAATTGCCTGCAGAAGATTTCTACTTGGATAGCTTATAGTTCCATAACAGTAATGTTATCTCAACCTTTGTAAAACAACCATAAACATGCCACTTTCTTGCTCTAAAACTTTCAGTGGTTTCTGTAATCCAGCCGTTAAAATCTGTCATTGAAACCTCTCGGCAATCTGGTGCTAATTTTCTCCTGCTCCTCCATGCATCTTCCCCCGAATACTCTGGACTGCTATTATTCCTATGAACTCCAACAATAGTTAATATCCATTTAAATCCATTTCTGTTTAGTTGCAGATGCAAAGGTTTCAGGTATTGCATGGCCTCTTAAGTAAATTACAGGCTCTTGAAGGCAGGAACTACCTCTTACATTCCCTTTACGTCCTAACACATCCCCCACATTCCTTGCCTGCATATGAAGAGAAGACAGGCTACTAATGCAGGTTGAAATACAACCGTTTACTAGCAGTATACCACACTGCTTAACAGTAGTCAGGACTCAGTCTAAATCTTGACTCCATCATTACTATCACATTAAACAAGTTGACTCAGCTTACTTGGCAACATTGTTGTAGAAAACAAATAAGATAGTGCCTGGGAAGTACAGAGGAGAGGGTCTGGAAAATTACCATTTGTTAAGTAGTTACTATCATTGTGTGGATAATTTTTTTTTTTTTTTTTTTTTTTGAGATGGAATTTCGCTCTCGTTACCCAGGCTCAAGTGCAATGGTGCAATCTCGGCTCACCGCAGCCTCTGCCTCCTGGGTTCAGGCAATTCTCCTGCCTCAGCCTCCTGAGTAGCTGGGATTACAGGCACACACCACCATGCCCAGCTGAATTTTTGTACTTTTAGTAGAGACGGGGTTTCACCATGTTGACCAGGATGGTCTCGATCTCTTGACCTCGTGATCCACCCGCCTCGGCCTCCCAAAGTGCTGGGATTACAGGCGTGAGCCACTGCGCCCGGCATGTGTGGATAATTTTTACCAGAGTTGTCAAATTGTATAATTAGGTGAGTGTCTTCACAGCATGTCTACTATATTTTAGGAAATCTTAAAGCATTTCATGCCCATTTCAGAGAATACTTTACTGCAATAACAATTCTATTGAATAATTATTTAATTTGCTAAAATAACTCTTCTCAGAAACAGGTAATGAAATGCCTATTTATTTAATTTATTCATTTGGCCGTTCATTATTGCTATCCTAGAATTTAGTTCTTTGATAAAGTATCCCTGTTTATTATCTCCAACAAGTATTTTTTAAAAAAGGATAATGTGTCAAATAACTCACCCCAGGTCTCCGTCCAGATTTTCAAATACTTCACCACCAATTGTTTCATTATCCGGATTCAAACAGATTTCTATCATATTGTAAAGGGCATTTTGGCCCCAGTCACTATCTTTCCGAGCTTTATTAAAATGTCGAAGGGCATCATTTGGTTCTCCAGTGTACCTTGTTAAATGTTTAAAAGAATTATTTATTTCAATCACTGACTAAAAGATTTATATTAGTTTATAATCTGGTCTGGTAAATAAAACTGAACTATTTTGAAATGTGCTTTTTTTTTTTTTTTTTAACAACAAAGAAAAGCTTATTTTTCTACTTTATGTACAATGAGAAAAAAAAATTAGGTAGCATTTATTCGTCAACAGATTTACCAAAGATATAGTCCTTTACAATACTGAAATCCTGGCTCCAATTTCACTCTGGAGTTACACTTCTCAGCCATTGAGAAAAATCTTGGAACATCCTCAAGTTTTCCACATCTTCTTAGGAGATCAATCAAACGAGATAATGTCATATAATTATCTAGAAACAAATAATACTTCAGATATGGGGAACATTTTATACTGTTTGTTTTGTTGGTTATAATTCTACTTCATTAAAGTATAATTTACTTCACACAAAATAGATTTTTAAATAAAAGTAACAGAATGTCTCAGGGTATAAGTCCCTAAAGAGACTGTATGGCCAACTAGATGATCTACTAAATCATGTAGTCTGGGCTAGGCACAGTGAGATAAGGTTCTAGATAGGCAAATCTAGAAAAATGCATATTTCTTGTAACTTTTCTATTGTTTTGGGGACCAAAGCCTTACAGAAACAGCCTGTACTACCTAGGTAATCTAAACTTTCCACTGTATAGTTCAGGAATACTGATTTAATTACACAGGGCAAGTTCACCGCCTGTAACTGAGAACCCCTCTTCTACTTACTGTTGCTAGGAAGGATGTGGGAACAGTACAATTGACAAATAACGTATGGGGTGGGCAATAAGAAATTTGTCTCCGTCTCTCTTTGATATGTATATGTAGCTAACATACTATACTAGAACCTTAGCATGTTGGTCCCCATATTTTAATTCTATTTCACCCTCTTCTAAGAAAAACATAGTTAATTCATTTCTTTGATCTCAGGAATAATTTCCTGGCAGGTTCCTAGAAAGTCTTCTCCCAATTCTATCTAGTTCTCTCATCACTAACATACTAAGCTTTGAGAATAATTTAATAAATCTTTTTTAGGACTATAAAAATAATGTATAGGCTCTACAAAAAAAATAAGAAAAAATATAAAAAGTATCAAAAAAAATCATTCATATTCCAGCTAGAGTAGCACATTTTGATGTGTTTTCTTTCATATATTTAAAAACCAACCTATATATAAATGTAAGCAAAGATATGTATTTCTTTGCTGATATTCATACAAAATCAACATCTGTCCACATATATACAAAATTGGAGTCACACTTGGGGCTTTGACTTTGATTGGTTTTGACTGGTTTTAATGTTGATTTTGATGAGCATTAAACAGTAAACATTTCCCAATTGTCATTAAATAATCTTCCAAAACATGACTTTTAATGCTTACTTAATGGTTTATTTACTGATGATTCACATGATTTACTTCTTTATAGTGGTGTCTTTAGATGTTTGGGTGCTAAAGTTTCAGCTAGCACAGGACTAGGGATTTGTAGAGGACTTGTAAAAAACTTTATATAAGCTATTCTGAACATGTTCTTAGGTTGAATTTCTGCAATTAAAATAAACAAACAGAAGCTTGCTTTAAAGCTATTTATCCTTGACTCTATTTTTCTATTTGAAATGAGAAGATACAATATAATTCAGCAATTTTTCTGAGTATATACACAAAAGATTAAGAGCAGAGACTCAAACAGATATTTGTACACCAACGTTCCTAGCAGTAACCTTCACAATAGAAAGTGGAGAGCGTCCAAATGTCCGTTGCGGTTGAATGGATAACCAAAATGCAGTACATACATACAAAGGAATGTTGTATGTTGTATGTCAGCCATAAAAAAGAAGGAAACTTTGACATACACTATAACACAGGTGAATTGTGAAGACATTACACCAAGTGAAATAAGCCAGACAGAAAAAGACAAATGCTGTGTGGTATCACTTATACGAGGTGCCTAGAATAGTCAAATTCATAAACATAGAAAGTAAAATGATGGCTGCTGGGGGTCAGGGGAGAGGAATGAGGAACTGGCATATAGACTTACAGTTTGGAATGGTGAAAAAGCTTTGGAGATGGATAATGGTGATGACTTACACAACAATGTGAATGCATTTAATGCCACTGAATTGTACACTTAAAAATGGTGAAGATGATGAATTTTGTGTTACATATATTGCACCAAAATGCAAAATATTATTTTTATAAAAAAAAAACTTATGGAAACATTGTATCTACTCGATTACAGAACATCAAAATAATACAGGTTGATAATATCATTTGTCCCCTTGACACATAATCTTGAGTCCAGAGAGAGATTTTATCACTCCTTTTAGCATCACCAAAAAGGGCAAAATAAGAATATGGTTCCAGAAAAAGACAATTCAAATTATTGGTCTTGTCCTTTAGCTATGTGAATTCAAGTAAATTATGCAAATTATTTGAGTCCAACATACTTATTTTCCTAAAATATGATTATAATATTGACTATAGTTATGCTACAGAAATAAAGGCATGAAAAATATTTATAAATTATAAATATTAATAATATTTATACCTCCAAAAATTTTGATAAGAAATAGAGTAACTACTCCATAATAAAACAACAGCATCTGGAAGCTGTATTGGATTAAGCAAGAACTAAAGGTTAAAATTTCTGGCTAAAATTCTTTCATATGATACTGCTAGTATTGCCAACATTGGGAAGGCAATTTCTTGGATATTTCTCCCCTTATATACTATTGAAATGTATTTGCTATTACTTCAAGTTGTAATTACCACTGATAGATTAAATTACATTCACTTGTCTTTTGGTTAACCAGGAAATTTGATAGAAGGCAAATTTCTGCAAGAAATCCATTAAAAACTAAAATGTATATTACCCTCTAAAAAATTTAGCTGGTCCATCTTTACTGATGAATACTAGGAAGATATGAAAATAGTTACAGGGTAATGAGATATGGCAACATGCAGTGCCACGGTATTACAAAGCACAGGATTCCTAACTTTGCCTGGGGGAGTTGGGAAATTTCACATAGGAGCTGACCTTAGAAGCCTCAAGGATATGAGAAAGAACTCACTAGACAGACAAAGGCATTCCAAGAGGGGAGAGAAGAACAGTGTGGGGAGTGTTGGTAACTTTGATATCATTAAAGGAAGAGGGATAAGAAATATAAATGGCCAAATAATTTTGGGCCACATTATTATTAAGATAATGCTATGATTTTAGACTTTATCCTGAAGCGCTATCCTAAATTTTAAGCAAAGGGATAGCTTTTGATGTTTAGAACTGATACAGTCCTATGATGGCCCAGAGCAGCCAGAGACTAGAGACTGGAAGATGAGTTGGCAATCTGCACTAATTCAGGTGAGTGGTGATATAGGTCTTCATTAGAGCAGTGGGTTAGGATATGACAGACTGGATGTGTTACCTAGCTATCAAGCAAACGGGAACTGATGAAACATGTTAACCAATTAGTATGAAGAAAGAGGAAAGCTCAAGGCAATCTGGAGATTCTGAGAGAAAAGGGGCAATCTGTCATGATTGCAGTAATTAGATCTAGAAGACGAATTTTTCAACTATTTAAATTAAGTCAAATTGTACAGTGAGTTTCTGAAATAAGCTAAAACAGAGCCTTAACCTGAAGTATAAGATGAGTTACTGAGGATAATCAATAACATACACATAAAATTAATGTAGATACATATGTTTTAGGATAATTCCAACAAAATAGATCTGTGGATAAGTATACAAAGCACTAGTAAGAATAAAGCACACAACACAAGATAGTACATAGATCATAAAAATAGTACATAGATCATAAAAATTTACTTAAAAATTTGTGGGTTTTTCTGAGACCGAGTCTCATCCTGTCACCCGGGCTGGAGTGCAGCGGCGCGATCTTGGCTCACTGCAACTTCCGCCTCCTGGGTTCAAGTGATTCTTCTGCTGTATTTTTAATCGAGTCGGTGTTTTACAGTCATTAGTGAATGACTGATCCATTCAACCAATAAACATCTATGATGCCACATCCATGTGCCCGGTATTTTGTCTGATATTGGGAGTAAAAGATAAATATGGTGTGATCCCTGAACTTGAGGATTCTACAGTGTAATAAAGAACACAAATATGCACATAAATATTTTTAGCAAGATACTATAAATAATAAAGATGTATGGACAAAGTAACCCAGGATTAGGGTTACCAACTCATCACATTTTGCCTGGGACTTTCTGTTAGTATGGGAAGTTCTGTAACCAGGAAAACCTTTCAGTCCAAGGCAAATCTAGGATGGTTGGTCATGCTACCCAGCATCACCTAAGACATTTTTTAATGTGGGTGGTGGCAGTGGGAAGCAGATTTGCTTTCCGCCCCCCTCACCAAGAGGGATATATTTTAGATTATGTGTTTGGAAAGAGAAAAGGGGGACGAGATAAGGCAGCTAAAGTTCATTTTAGGTCAAAGGAAAAACCCTAAGCAAATACTTGGACATGTGGCTGTATGTCATTTGGTGTTGCTGGAATACATGATCCTTATATTGTATTTATAAATAATTGCTTTTATATTTGTTTACAAACAGTCCAAAGCAGCCAGTCTACTAAGCCAATTTTTTTGGGAAAAGGGCTGCTGCCAAGTAACAGAAACTTAGGTGAAACAAAACCCACAAGACACATGAAGCCTTCTTCAAATCTTAGAAAACTATAATGGGTGAGATCCTTCAAATCTTAGAAAACGATATCTTTAATATTCACAATGGAAGAAGTCTGTTTTTTAAAGAAATACAGTTAGATCATTGTCTCAAAGGGAAAGACTATGAAATGGGAACAGCTTGGGACAGAATGAAAGTATTATGTATATTACTTTTAAATGGGTAGTTTAGAGAAGAGGAATAAGAGATAACAGTGTGGAACAGGTAGAAATGGAAGAGGAAAAAAAACGACACAAGCCTGAAGAAAATAAAAATAGGTCTGGGCAATGTGGGTGGCAAGGTGAGCCGGTATTTTGGACCCAGGGTGAGTTGAAGAGGTAAGACTCAAGTTTTTTCACAGCATTCTTTTAAATAACATCTGAGTATACTCTGGAAAAGACAGGGCAAAAAAACCAATGAAATGGCCTGAGGTAGTCCCAAGGCGGAAAAAAAAATAGTAAAAACAATAAAGAGAAATTAAAGTTTTGACATTACTATAAAACAGACCATATTTTTTCTTTTCAATTTTTGCACTAACTCGGGATATTTTATTTGTATGTACCAACTGATGTTTTCTAAATTCAAACTTCTTTTTATTGAAAGCATCAGTAGAGGTAGCATGTAGAGCATATCTAGTTCTTTGAGTTGCCCTGCTTGAAGGACGGCCACCTCTGTGTCTCTGCGGCTCTAACCAGGCAGCTCTGACCGCCTAGGGCAACAGCCTGAGAGGAAGACAGTGGGGTTTAGAAGAACTGAAACACAGCTCTAGGACTTCCCCTGCCAGTCAAACTCTTTTTAGTTAACACAGGTAGTAATATACACCACCTGTTAGTCAAACACTTCCCACCTCTTTCTTTTCCTCTTCCTCTCCTCCCTCCCTGCTTCCCTTTCTTCCTTTTCTCCCTCACTCTTCTTTCCATCCAATATTTGTTGAGTACCAACTAAGCTAGATATCTTCTAAATTCTGGAAACACAGCAGTGAAGGGCAACGTTTCTGGTCACTTGAAGCTTCTGTTCTATGATTTGCAGTTTTTTTGTTTTGTTTCACAAGGGCTACACAAACCCCAAAAATCATTTAAAAAAAAAAAGCCAAACCCCAAAAACCCAACTACACAGAAAACCGGATAAAAGGACAGAGAGCAAGAAGTGGCTACTCCATGTAGGCCAGCGGGGGAGGGGCGCTCTAAGGAAGAAGTAGCACTCGAGCAAGGATCCCAAAGAAAATGAGGCAGCAGCCAGATGGACCTTTGGGAGGAGCATATTTCAGGAAGTGGAAACAGCAAAAAAGGCTCAAGGCTGTAATTGGCTTGGATGGTTGCCTACCTTGTTTCTATTGTCCCTTTCTTCTTTACTAGTAGAATTCTGATACTATTCTACAGGGCATTAGATTTGGCTAAAAGATAACATTTTTCACCTTCTTTTGCAGTCATAAAGGTGATACTACTGAGGGTTTTTTTTTTTTTTTAAATCCATGCCTACCTTGTTTCTATTGTCCCTTTCTTCTTTACTAGTAGAATTCTGATACTATTCTACAGGGCATTAGATTTGGCTAAAAGATAACATTTTTCACCTTCTTTTGCAGTCATAAAGGTGATACTACTGAGGGTTTTTTTTTTTTTTTTAATAAAAAGATGATTTGCTGGTTGGCAAGCCCTTTAGCCCAGCTCTGCACCCACCTTCCCCATCTGGGCCCTGGAACAATAATGCCCAGCACTGCAATGGTCATCTTGGACCATGAGGTAATGCTCAAGCAAGTCAGGGTAATGATGTGGAACAAAAATTGAGAAGGCTCTGGTTTCTTGATGATATGGTGCAACCCCCATGCCAGTCCCTACACGGCGTACTTTTAGGTTTCTTTTACAGAAGAGAAAATAAAAAGCCACGCTTTTTTAGCCTAAAATTTTCAGGGATATCTCTGCCACTTTCAATGAAAGCATTCTAAACTCTTTGGAGGCTAGGGATGGAAACAGAGATGAGTTATGACAATGCTGTAATAATCAACGTGGAAAATGGCAATGGCTCAGACCAGGGTGGCAGTAACAGTGGTGGTAAAAAGTGATGGCATTCTAGGTATAGTTTGAATGTAGCACTAGCAAAGGTTTGCTGATAGGCTAGAGGTGATATATGAGAGAAAGGTGAGACAAAGGTTAACTGTGAGTTCTGGCCTGGCATAACAGTGGGCAGTGATGCCAGTCAGGTAAGAGGTGGGGGTGGAGCAAACTTAGAAGGAGGAAAAGATCAGGTGTTCTATTTTGGACATTATAAGTTTGAGATACTCCTAGACATCTGAGTGGGAATACAAAGAGGCAGAGGTGTACATGAGTAAAG
The DNA here is from genome assembly GCF_001604975.1 of Cebus imitator. Taxonomy (NCBI): domain Eukaryota; kingdom Metazoa; phylum Chordata; class Mammalia; order Primates; family Cebidae; genus Cebus; species Cebus imitator. The sequence goes on from NW_016107325.1 coordinate 10,147,130, forward strand.
CCTGCAGATAAATGTTTAGGACATATCAGCACATACATGGGATATAAAGCCATGTGCCTGGACAAAGTCACCTACGGTGTGAATATATAAAAAGAAAAGAGGTTTGGGAACTGAGGCTGGGAGTGTTCTGATATTTAAAGGTCATCAAGTGAAGAGAGCTCCAACAAAGTAGACTGAGACAGTGGGCAATGGGGCAAAAGACGAACCGAGTGAGTTTAGGATCTCAGAGACAAATGAAGAAAGTCTTTGACCGTGGATGAGGATGAACTGTGCCAAACATGATGACAGGTGAAGTCCGCAGAGAACTGAGAACAGAATCTGATCTGGCAATATCAGGGTCACACTGCAGAAGCGACTTCCCTGGAGTGCAGTAGTGGTTGAAACAAAATGAAGACAGCATGTTTCAAAATCCTTTAGAGAAAATTTGTTGTCGAGAAGAACCGAAGAAGGGCACAGTAATTGGGAGGGGGCGAGAGTTAAGAGTTGATTTTTACTGACTGATTTATTTAGAGCAGGAAAATGTCACAGCACAGTTATATGCTGATTAGAAAAAAAAATAATTCAAGAGAGAAAACTATAGGAATCAAGCCCTTTGGTAGGTGAGAAGCTGGCCATGGGTGGGATCATAAGCCTGGGGAGGACAAAGACTGAGGAATGGGTAAATCTGCTGACAAAGAAGGGAGAAATTCTTTTTCAGGTACAAGTATTCTCTTAGTGAAGTAGGCGGCAAGGCTTTTAATTGTGGACAAGAAACAGGGCAAGGCTGTTGGAAGTTTGAGGGGACAGGAAAAAGGGGGAAAAGTAGTTAGAATCAATGAATTCATTATTGGAATACAGTAGGATTGCCAGGTTTGTGCTCATAATTTAAAATGAGGCCAGAAAACAGTGTTGTATTTTCCTCACAGCCATTTCAGCTACTCAAGCCCACGTGTGGAATAAGCAGGCAGTTTTTCACCAAACGGAAGAAAAAGGAGAAAGGAAGGTGGCTGCGCTGAAGAAATAAAATCAGAGGATATTTACCTGGCTTACGCTCTAAAAGCTGCTGTAAATGGAACACTGCTTGTTCGTAGTCTTGTTTTCTGAACATGAGATCAGCCATCATCTATAAAGACAAAAGTTGGTTCTAAAAATACTGCCTTGTATTTTACACAACATATTCTTTCAATAAAGACTTAGCACTAGAAAAATATAGACGATAAACATGAGGAGGGGGTAGCATTGTTTAAAAAGAAGGCATTAAGGTTCAAGCCCACCTTGAGCAGAAAGGCTTGGAGATCAGTTTAACAGAAGATAATCAAGGATGTGAAGCAGATTGCTCTGCTTGCTGAATTATATTTTTAGCAAAAAATATACTCCTAGCAGTTGTTTTAATAACAGAAATTTGAAAGGAATTGCACACTCTGCATGCTATTGTAGAAAAGATACCTCACTGGACCTGATTAAAATGATAATGAGAAGACTCAAAAATAAAACAAAATTTAAATCATAAATATTTTGATAAATTAAAAATGAGCAGACCTACTGAGATTTTTCCTATGTGTTTTAAAACGCAGACTTCATATATATCTTTTTAACAGCAATAACTTTGAATAAACCTCACAAAATGTCATCCATGTAGCTGTGTGCAAAAGTGACAAATATTTCAGTCCACATAAAAACAAAAACAAAACAAAATTCTCATCAAAACAGACCATCTTAGACTGATGGATGAAGTTTTTTTTTTCCCCTGTAACTCCAAAAATTTCACCCAAACTCTTAAATTCGTCCAGCATTCCTAAGTAAGTACTTAAAAGTTAGTTCTTAGCAAATTATAGTGTTACCATGTGAACTCCACCTAACCAAGCATCCCCTTAGGCATAAATAAAAATTAACTAGACCCAAAAGGGCATGTAAAAGCCCGATATAGGTTTGTTGTCTTTCTTATAAATAAAATCCTAATGATTCTGGGTCTTTATTGGTAAAATACACTAACGTTAGAAAAATATGATTTCTTCCAAAACCCAACATGAGCCATGCCTCATCCTCTAGTAGTAGTTCTGTGGGGTAAAATTTAAAATTTATAAAATGCAACTGCTTTGACTGAACTGAAGTTCCTTGGACTGACCGTGGTGGCAGCTTCATTATCCTGGTCACTCTGAAGCAGCACAGCACACTGCCGCAGGCAGGCATCAGGGTCATCTTGTGCCAGGTATAATCGTGCCAGTTCCAGCATAATCTGTAGAGCAAAGGACTAGACTTGTCAGACACTGTATAGAATTAAAAGTGAATGAGGAAAATATGCAGATACAGATTAAACTTTAGTTGACCACAAGTCACTGCAATAAAAATGTCAAGTGTAATACACACACACACACACACACACACACACACACACACTATAGGTAAGCCCATCTGTATTTTCTCTTACACTAGAAAAAAACAAAACAGAAAAACAGGTAACAACTCACTTCAAAAGTAGAGAAGACATAATGCATTGTGAAAAGAACACTGGTCTTAAAACTAGGAGATGGGATTCTAGTCCCAGCTCCTCCAGGATGGAGCCAAGTCAGGTCCTTTCTCTCTCTCCTAATCTGCCTTCTCATTTGTAAAATAAAAAGCTTTATGCAGATAATCTCTAAAGGTATGCCTCAGATTTAAAAGTAGGATTCCAACTCCTTTAGCAACCATTGAAAAAGGTATCTGTTTGGTTATGCCTTGCTAAAGGTTGTTTGTGCCCTTTATCTGAAAAAATTATATTAATAAAAACGTTCAAACTAGTCATTAAATTCTGGAGTATAGTTGCCTTTTATATAGCATCACTTACTTAAGTGTTCAGCCATTAATTATTTTCAAAAATTAATCATGTCTCCAGATCTTCTCAGATCTTGACAGAATAAAAACATTTTAATTTTAACATAGCCAGTCAGGTATGTAAGGGCACTACACCAAATTATCTTTACGTTTATTCTCCCACGGTGCCATATGAGGTCGTAGATTCAGTCTAGCCATTTTCGCATCCTAATACTAAACACCAATTGAAATACAGAGGAGCTGAATTGGCTAAATGCAGATATTTGTGATTGAGAAGTTATTTTATTTTACAATTATTTATTTTTGATAAATTAATTTGAAAATTATTTAAATTATTTTGATAATCAAAAACATAAATATTAAAACAATTTTTCAGGTTGCTTATGTTGCTTGTTCCATTACCATTTTTAAACTCTAATGTTCTTTTTTTCTTTTCTTTTTTAGTTTTGAGACAGGGTCTTGCTTTGTTACCCAGGCTGTAGTATAGCGGCACCATCATGTTTCACTGAAGCCTTGACCTTCTGGGCTCAGGTGATCCTCCCGTCTCAGCCCTGTGAGGAGCTGGAACTACAGGTGCACGGCACCATGCCTGGTTATCTTTTGTATTTTTTAGTAGAGTGGAGTTTTGCCATGCTGCCTCAGCTGGTCTTGAACTTCTGGACTCAAGTGATGTGCTTGCCTTGTCCTCTCAAAGTGCTGGGATTACAGGCATGAGCCTCTGCATCTGGCCTTAAACTCTAATATTCTTAAAGTAAGCATCATGTAAGATTTTGAAAGTTTTAGAGGAATAATAATCTTTTAACTTGTATTTTTGTTACATTTCTTTTAAAATCTTCTTTTTAATTTTATTTTTTGAGATGGAGTCTCGTTCTGTTGCCCAGACTAAGTGCAGCGGCACAATCTCAGCTCACTGCAACCTCCACCTCCCGGGTTCAAGTGATTCTCCTGCCTCAGCCTCCTGAGTAGTGGGATTACAGGCACCCACCACCATGCCCGGCTAATTTTTGTATTTTTAGTAAAGATGAGGCTTCACCATGTTGGTCAGGCTGGTCTCAAACTCCTTGAGATCCACCCGCCTCAGCCTCCCAAAGTGCTGGGATTACAGGCATGAGCCACTGTACTCAGTCTAAAACTTCTTATTAAATAAACTGGTAAATTTTACACCTGAGGAAATCAGAGGACATCTGGAATAAAAGGTACGTAAAATTTTATAAAGGTACTGACCTTATTATCTGTTTCACAATGAACCAGGGCCTCTCTATAAAACTTAATTGCTTTTTCATAGTCTCGCTGAGCAACAGAATGTTTTGCAATCTCTGCACAAATTTCAGCTGCTAAACGTTTCTGTGCAGGAACTGCATCTGGCTGTTCCATCTGAACACGTTTTAGTACCCGAGCTTGTAATTCTCGAGCCTAGAAAAAAAATAAGCATAAAGGGAATTAAAAAAAAAATAAAGAAAGAAAGGAAATTAAATTCTCCATAACTCACACACAGTGTAATTTTACAGATTTATTTAAACATTATGAACCCTTGATCTAACAAAGCCTGATCCAAGGAAAATGTCTTATTGAGATCTCAAGCATTTACTTGTTTGCAAATGAGCCAGCATGCATATATCTTCCCAACAAAACACTATGAAATTACTGAGCCTTTTCCCACTGTTACAAGTAGGTATATAGGAAGTTCACTAGGGAAGAAATATAACTGTGAAACAAGTAAGAGGAGGTGGGGCCTTCCTTGGGGTAAGAATGTAAAGTAGTTCGTTAAATTGGAGGAATATCAGCCTTTCTACCCATCTATCTGATCACTGGAACATTGAGATCTTCCTTTAATAAACGGTAAAAACTCCCATGTTTTAGGTCTTCAAGAATAAAATTTATGTTTGAACTATGCATAATCATTTGCTAATGAATGCATTCATTTAACAAATAGTATATGCATACCATATGCCATATACTATGCTACACACAGGGTGCACTTCTGGGGACTCCTGTCAAAATGTTAGTTAACAAGTGCTTTGAAACAGGTTTTTGCTTTGTTTTCTCAAACCAGAGGTTTAGAGAGTTATATAGCATTCCTTTGCAAATGAAAGAAAAATATGAGTGTATATAGCATGTGGTTAAGATTAATGTTTCATGAAATTTTTATTTTGGTTATATTAATATGTGTTTATATAAGTATGTCAATATATGTACATTTGTGTGTTTTGGGTTATACATATGCATACATCTGTTCATGTTTTTATACACACACACACACACACACACACACACACACACTCATGCATGTGGCTTCTAGTAAAAAACCTGAAAACAACTGGTTTAGACAGGATGATCTTATCTTGCAGGAAGGTATCCTTACATCCCTGAATTACTGCACCTCTACACATCAAGATGTCCTCCTTTGACATCACTAAGCCATTAGGAAAGTAGAAAGCAGGGAAAGACCCAGGGCCCATCCCTAGCACCTCAGGGGTAAGGGTACTATGCTAAGGACAAAGGTTTCCAGGTAGTGGCCTCCTAGCATTTTGTTAGGGATGTCCCATCATTTATGGCCACATACTGCTTTACATCCTGAACTCTAAATTGCAAATGTAGGAAGGAAAGTGAAAATGAAAGAGAAAGAGGAACAAATATTGGCAACAGAGGCCCCTGGCAAACTGCCCCCGGAGGACTGTTGTGTAAGGTAAGTGGAAAATACTGTTGCCATGGGAGTACATAACAGAAAACCTAACTCAGTCTTGGAGGTCAGGTGAGAATTAAAGAATTGCCAGTACCAGCCAGGCGTGGTGGCTTGCGCCTGTAATCCCAGTACTTTGGGAGGCCAAGGCAGGCAGATCATGAGGTTAGGAGTTCAAGACCAGTCTGGCCAACATAGTGAAACCCGTCTCTACTAAAAATACAAAACATTAGCTGGGTATGATGGTGTGCACCTGTAATCCCAGCTCCTTGGGAGGCTGAGGTAGGATAATTGCATGAACCTAGGAGGCAGGGGTTGCAGTGAGCCGAGAGCCATTGCACTTCAGCCTGGGTGATAAAGCAAGACTCCATCTCAAAAAA
>NW_016107325.1:10152989-10165146 GCF_001604975.1 Cebus imitator
AAAAAAAAAAAAAAAAAAAAAGAATGGCTAGTAGTTACACCCCGATAAGTTGGAGAGAAAGAAATAGGATGAAAAGATGGAATGGCTCATAGGCATTAGGAAGCACATGTGAAGGAAAGAGAATAAGGGATATATTGCTTGATCAAATAATTAGAAGAAAAATGGCTAGAAAGATATAGAGAATATACAACATGTAAGCCTGTAAAATAATCTACATTTTATCCTAGAGGCCATGGGAAGCTACTATACCATGTTTATAAGAATTGGCCTGAGAGGATCAGGTTTATCTTTGGGAACTATCACCTTGACGTCACTGTGAAGAACTGACTAGAGAAAAATAAGACTAGAAGAGGATGGAATCAGTCAGGAGGCTACTGCAGGAATAAGCAAGAAATAACGATGGAGTGGGCTCTAAGATGACAGAGAGGGATACTGAAATGTGGAGTTATTGGAAAAGTCTGAAATGTTTAGAAAGCAAAATTCATAGGACTTGAGATTTCCCTAAATTTACCATTTCTGTCACTGCCAAAAACATTTAGCAACTTTGCAGAAGTTACATAGAGAATTAGGCTCAATAAATGGTTGCTGAATAAATGAACATAAAATATCAAAAGCTTTGATTCCATGTGTAAGTTCCTGTTTGAATTGCATCTTAAGATTTGTCTCTTTGTCATTAAGAATACGCAGCATGTTATCATTGGGAAGAATGTTATAGTTCTCCAAACCTTACTAAAAATGAATAATCCCTGTGCTATAAAACATATAAACTTAAAACTGATTACAGTTTGGGGTGCTGGTATTACCTAGCCATGGCATGCTGTTTTTTGGTGTTGCTTCATATATCTGCTTTTATAACACAGGGGCTCACGCAACCATAGTGACTGGGATTAATGATACTCATAAAGGAGTGAAGTAAGCTAAATTTATTTCTAAAATGTTTTAAAAGTCTGCATTTACCAAAGATTACACTTTCCTTGTAGCTACTGGTAGCTAACCTAGGGCTGGGTGCAATTCTCTATCATATGATTCAGAAAGTGAAGGCTAAAAGGTACCAGCAATTAAGGATAAGACATTCATATTGTTTAAGGTTACATATTTTAGTGGCATCAAAAACTTAGATGGATATCACAGGAATCTAATAATCCAAGCTCGATTCATTCACAACTAGAACAAAAAAATTTTGGAACGCTCTACTGAAACTTGTGTGAGCGCACACACACACACATGCACATGTGCACACACATACACACACATACACCTTTCAGTTAAATCTCAAAACCAAAACACTATAAATTATTTGCAGAATGCATAAGTCTTCTGGGTAGATGAAAATCAAGTGACTAGTTCAGTATCCTGGAAAGCACAAAGGTTTAGGACTGAGACATCTGAATTCCACTTTAAACTCTTCTAGTAAACCAGCTATATAATCTTGGACAAATACTCTTTGTGGGAAAATGAACATAGTCATATATAAACTATTTGCTTACCTCAGAGCCCTGTTGCTTCTAACATATCACAGGAGCTCACAGACACAGAATAAATAGAATGAGATAAAAATAATGAAGGTCTTTTTTAAAAAAATAAAAAGTATTAAGAAGTATTAAGTGATGATTAAGATGCAAATACCATTTCACTTTTATATCCAGGAACTAGACAACTGCAAAACAAACCAATATTATGGATCTTATCTGGGGAACATTTAGTGTCTCCAGGGAACTTGGGAAGTGAGATTATCCCTCTCAGAATTAAGCTGTAAAATCATCACATAATGGATAAGGCAGACACACAAAATTATTCAAATGAGATGGAGAACCTAGAAGATTTCTTTAAAAATCTTCCAGTGTCTGATACCGAAATAAAATATATCACATTGTGTTCCCTATAGACAAAGATTCAAGCTACTAATTTAAAATGCATGACAAAAATAATGGAAAAGGCAAAGGTAGAGTAGAATTTGAATAAGAAGACGTGTAGCTAACACTGAAAAATAATAAAAGGAGGTTTAAATAACACAATAATAAGGCGAAAATGGAATATGAATAATGTAACTAATTCAGATAAAAGTCAAGAAAATTCAAAAACAAAATATATTATAATATGGCAAATATAAATCTAAACATAATTCATAATCATATTAAATGTTAACAAAATATAATAGATTAAGATTGTCAGAGTAAATAATATGCTGACAGATCATCAACACAAGGACATGGAAAAGAAAACTGAAAGTAAAAGAATGCAGGAGATATATCATGCAAATATTAATAGGAAGTTGGAGTTAGCTATATTAATAGAAGACAAAGGAGATTTTAAAGCAAGAAGCATTACTAGAAATGCGGAAGGCCATTTTATTATTATAAAGAACTTAATCACCAGGAAGATATTGCAATTCCAAATTTGGATCATACAATAGTGTATCTTCTAAATAAATGAAGGAAAAATACACAGAATTAAATGGAAAAAGAGAAACACACAATAACACTGAAAGATTTTAACATTACTCTCCTAACAGCAAATTACACAAATAGACCAAAACCAAGCAAATAAACAACAGCCAAACCCTAAGAACAAGGAAGACGCAGAAAAAGCAATAAAAAAGCTGACCTAATTGACATATAGTTAAACTAAGTATTTATTAGGTTGGTGCAAGAATAATTGTGGTTATAGTAATGCTAGAAACACATTTTTCAAGTCCACATGGAACCTTTACCAAAATTGATTATAATATAGGCTATAAAGCAAGCTTCAACAAATTTCAAAAAACTGAATCATTCAAAGTATGTCTTGGCATAGTGGAAGTGTGCTAGAAATCAGAATCAGAAAGATAGCAAGCAAATCAGAACTCCTTAAAAACTGAATACTACACTTTTAAATAAACCATGGGTCAAAGAAGCAATCAAAGTGAAAATGAGAAAATGTTTTACACTAAATAATAATAAACTTGTGGAATGCTGATAAACCAGTGTCGAGAGAGAAAAATTTATTGCTTCAAATGAATAAAAAAAGAACAAAAGCTTGAAATCCATTACCTAACATATTATTTCAAGAGGCTAAAAAAAGAAAAAAAAAATAGTAAACCAAACCCAAAGAAAGTAGAAGAAATTAATTATGAGGTTAAAACATTTAATGAAGCCAGAAAAGGTAAAAGTTGACTCTTCAAAAATATTAGTAAGATAATAAACCCCTAGCATAACTGATTATTAAAGAAGAAAAAAAAATTACTAATATCAGGTTTATAAAAGAGGACCTTTTTCACTAATTTATAGACATTCAAAAGTAAAGATACAATTAATAAGTTTATGTTAATAAATTTAGCAATAAACTACTTAAAAAATCTAAATTGATAGAATCAATTTGAAAATGATCAGTCTTAACTCTATTAAAGATGTTGAATCCATAGATAAAAACCTTCCTTCAAAGAAGTCTCAAGGTCTGCAACCCTGAATTGTTCCAAACATTAAAGAATTAGCAGCTGTGCGTGGTGGCTCATGCCTGTAATCCCAGCACCTTGGGGTGCCAATAGGGATGGATCATTAGAGGTCAGGAGTTCGAGACCAGCCTGACCAACATGGTGAAACCCAGTCACTGCAAAAAATACTAAAAATCCAAAAATTAGCTGGGCTTGGTGGCAGGTGCCTGTAATCTCAACTACTCGGGAGGCTGAGGCAAAAGAATCACTTGAACCTGGCAGGCGGAGATTGTAGTGAGCCAAGATTGCAGCACTGCACTACAGCCTGGGCAGCAAGAGTGAAACTCCATCTCAAAAAACAAAAAGAAAAAATAAACAAATTAGTATCAACTTGTTGAACACAGATGTAGAAATCCTGAACAAAATATAAAACATCTTTAAATTCCAGTAATATCTTTTTAAAAATTATATCAAAGTGACATTTATTTCAGGGATATAAGGGTGGTTTAACATTTGAAAATAAATCAATTAAATATACCACATTTAAAAAGAAAAATAAGAGGAAAGACATATGATCATCTTGAAAGATGCAGAGAGTACATTTGATAATATTTAAGTCACTTGTAAAGAAGTTGTTAGAAACCAGAAACTGAAACATCATAAAAAAAAATCAACCACTTGGGAACACATCTAAGGAAATCTGTGTAAAACCTCTATGTTGAGAACCACAAAATATTAAGAGAAAAAAAGATCTAAATAAATGGAGGGAGAAAGCACTAAGTAAGTTCAAATCTTGACTATGACACCAGTCATATGTCTTCACACAAGTTATTCAACCAAGTCTCCTCAGCTATAAAACAAGATTAAAAAACACCAACCATTCCTAATTGTTATAATAGTAGTAATAATATACTTAAGCTGTATAATCCATAAGTATTCAATACATATTTCGATTTTGACATATTTTCTGTAGCTGTTTGGCCAAAAGAGATTGCCTTCCTCTTATACATGGCGTTATTTCCTTCTGCATTCATCTCCTACCTCATGACCACACTCACAAACAAATGCATTTACCTGCTGTAATGCAGTGATTGCATCACTAGGTCTTTCCATTTTACTATAAACTTTTGCTAGAAGAACTTGACAACGTCCATCCTCCATGAGAGCTGACAGTTCATTTACTATGAAAGAATGGAATGTAACAAAAAAAATTATTCGTCTTAAATAAATGTTTACATTTTCCTAGAATTTTAAAAACTAGTCTCCTGAAAAAAATGATTTTGAAAAATAGTGAATAAAGTTAAAAATTTCTCAGTGAACTGAAGAATGACCAAAAAAAAAAAAAAAGATTTAGGATAAAAACTAGCTGATTGAAAAGTTAAAGAACGGGTTTACAACTAGAGGCTTTTCTTAGAAATACATAAATAATAATTAAACACCACAATAATTTCCATTTTTATTCTTAAGTGTATAAAAAATTTGTTTACTGAAGTCATTAAAAGAACAGTAGTTGCTATATGCAATTAAGAAGATAACTGCTCTTTTAAAAATCATAGATACTTAATAAGCAATAAAGTATAGTTACTAAGAGCACTGACTTTGATGTTAAACAGTATGGTTTCAAATCTAGGCTTTACCACTTACTAGACATTTAATCTTGAGCAAGGTACTTAACCATTCTATATTTCCCTTTCATCTGTAAAATAGGAAAAACACTAGTACCTACCTCACAAGGTGGATGTAAAATTTTAAAAGCTAATAAGTTACTAAATAAGTTAAAATACGCAAAGTAATGAAAACAAACTCTGGTACACGGTAAGTACTATTTAATTATTTGGTTAACGCTGAATATTTTGTGTCTAAGAACAATAAAAGACCCTAGATAATTAACAAAAATGTTTCCTCTACCATTTGTCAAGTGCATGTCAAGTTCATGACACACCATGCCATTTTACCAACTAGGTAGACCTGGACATATCAATAAAACTGAGTTTCAGATTGCTAATTTTCAAATGGGTATGATTATATTTGCTTCAAAGATTAATATGAGTCCTGATGAAACAATGTATGAAATGTATCTGAAGGCCTCTAAGTATGTCATGGGTATGCTCGACAAATATTAAATGAAAGCATTTATATTACATAAAAATAATGTACCCACTGTAAATAAAACATATGATACTTGAATCTCTCTCTCCCTACAAACGTTTCAAAATGTATATCCACATTTTGGTCTTTCGAGTGTTTCAAAATACGATCTGACAAATCCATGTATATATTTTTATGGAAGTAGTAACACTTCATACAATAAATACATTTATAAGTAGGAGAATTTAAGCACCAATTTCATCAAAGCTAAACTGAAAGACCACTTTGAAAATATCAGAAAACTTACAAAGGGCTTCTCTAAACATGTATTCAAATGTATTTTAAAGCTACACTAAACATGGTGATGGCAAAAGAAAAGAAACATAACGCAATGGAATAAAACAAAGATTCCTATAATCAGGGTAATGTATATAAAGGAGTTTATTATAAAATAAAGGAGGCAGTTCCATAAATGGCACAAAAATAAAATTGGCTATCCATTTTGGAAACTATATAGTAAAACTTGTATGTGGAGTAAAATACATGGATTAAACTTCTAAATATAAAAATTAAAACAACATAAATGACAAAAATATATGGAAATAATATTATAATGTTAAGATTAGGGAAAGTCTTTCAGAATGACAAGAAATTCAGAAGCCTAAAAAAGGACATGACAAACAAATACAATATACGATCACTAAATATTCTACTTGATCAAAAATACAATAAACAGATCTGATAAAGAAAAGGCAGCCTGGGAGGAAATATCTATAATATGAGTATCAGGTAAAGGATTAAAGACAAAGAATACAAATTAAAAATTCTTAGAAGAAAATAAGATCTATAAACAAAATAATACCTAACTTTATCACTCATCAAAGAAATGCAAATTAAAATAAGTTTACTTTTCATGACTAACACTACATAATGTCAGGAAGTTTTTAGCCTTAAGAAAGAACAATGGAGCAAGAGTTAATTCTAGGAAGTATAGAGAGGAATATATATATAAATAAGGATTTTATCTCAGTACTGCTTCCAACTATTCCCCAATCTCAATGTCTATTCCAATAGGCGACTCATCAAATCAATTATGATTATTAACATAGAGTGGGCTACTCTACATATGCTACAAAATAAAGAAAAGCTATATTTCTATCATGGAAAGATGTTATTAAATGAAAAATGCATACTGCAGAATATAATTGTACTATAATCCATTTAAACAGAAAAAAGTGGTAGGCATAATAATAATTGTGGATATATGAGAGACAAAGATGGTGGCAGGGAGACTGATTATCATGATATACAAATTGTTAAATATCGTTTTCTCTGGATAGTGGGAGAGGATATAACTTTTATTCACTGCTGTAATCTTTAAATTCTGGCAATGGGCAATCACCAGATTTTATTAAAAAATAAAGTTCCTAAAAGAGTAAATTTTTACAAACTTCTAAGAAGGTAATTTGATAGTATCCAAACAAATTTTAAATGCACAAAATCTTCAACTCAGCATCCTATTCTAAGAAATACATGCAAATCTACACTAAGGAATGATACAATGATATTCATTGTAATATGGATTATAATATCAAAACAAAGGAATGCAAATTAAATACCCACTAGTTTCCAGAAAATTAACTAATTTATTGGCATTATGGAACACTGTGATGCCTGCAGATAGAATAATATGAATAAAAATTCCTAGAGGAAAATAAGATATATAAACAAAATAATACCTAACCTTATCCCTCATCAAAGAAATGCAAATTAAATGCATGATACACTGACATCAAACTATCTCAGACATGTATGTGGAAAAATTTGCAGAATAGAAAAAGTAATACAGTTTTACAAAGGAAAATCACATTATACTTATATACACACACATATATAGACTATATATTAAATCACAAATTACTAAGGAGATAATTTGAGAACAAGGCAAATGGGATTCATAGGAGAAACAGTGACTTATGCATTATATTCTTTGATAATGCTAGAATTTGAAAAAAGAAATGTGCTACTTTTTTAAAAAGTAAATACTGCAAAAATGTTAAAGTGTTTAAATATGAGGTAGTTGCAATTTAAAGATAACTTACTTATATTATTTTGGAAAGTAAGCTATAGTTCCATAACACACTTAACTGTTTCATAAATCTGCTAATATTTTAAAATGCCACATTTTAGTAGAGTAGCACTCTGATAAAAGAAAAAATATGCATGTATTTATATAACCAACCACATATGAAATATTGAGGATACAAATATATATTTATGCAATATAAAAATAAAATGGATCAGACTTATCAGACATTTTTCACACTAGAAAGACTTTCATACCAAGTTCATGAGCCAGAGCTTGTTGAAGAACTTTTTCTGCTTTGTCATACCATTTCAATTTTAGTAAGAGCTCAGCCAGGTCATAGCAAAGATAATTCTTCTGTCCACTTTTCAGAGCAGCTTCATAGTAACTGATCGCCTAAACAAAATCCATTTCATTTAAGGGAACAAGGCAATAAGAATGGGGTTCAAGCACAGCTATTGCACACATTATAGACTTAAAGCATAGGTATAACTGGAAATAACCAGGAAGAACTGTAAGCGCATACCTACCTGTCAATTAAGTATGCCATTCTTCTCAGACACTAGATCATCACAACTAACATTTCTTTTTTTTTTTTAGACAAAGAAGTCTCACTCTGTGGCCCAGCTGGAGTGCAGTAGCACAATCTCAGACCACTGTAACCTCCACCTCCCAAGTTCAAGCAAGTTGCTTCAGACTCCCAAGTAGCTGGGATTACAGGCACCTGCCATCACGCCCAGCTGATTTTTTGTATTTTTAGTAGAGATGGGGTTTCACCATGTTGGCCAGGCTGGTTTCAAACTCCTGAACTCAAGTGATTCACCCGTACTGGCCTCCCAAAGTGTTTGGATTATAGGCGTTAACCACTGCACCTGGCTAACAACTAACATTTCTTATGATAAGTAGCTAAAGAATGGTACTTGGCAAAGAATTTTTTTAGAGGTTTTATGAGGCCAGTGAACATTATCAAAGACATACATTTTGCTAGCTCTTGTACATATGGTCAACAATTACTAGGAATAGGGTAAGAATATAACAGTTAAAGAAAAATATGTTTTCCCTACTGGAAAAAAAATAAACTCAAAGTACCTAGCTTGCAAAAATTGATGCAGCAGAAAGAACATTTATCATATGTTTTGTCACATAATAAAAGAGATGTAAGAATAATAACTTTATGGTAACTGATTTGGTAGCAAGGATTTTAGATACAAGATGAAGCCTGAAGTAAGCTCTAGGGTCCAAACAATCATTACAAAATGAAGCAATGAAGAATCTGAGATACTGAGAAAGCCTTTAAAACAAATCCCAGTTCATAAATACAGATTTGGAGTTTACAACCATTAAAGATGCAAATGGTGCCTTTTGAAGCTTCTGGAGAACAGGGTATGATAAATTTCATGAAAAAGACATATTTCAAACTATAAAGAACTTACCATTGAGTAGTTGTGAGTTTTGATAAGTGCTTTCCCCATTTTGCTTGCCAGTGTTCCATCTTTTGGGTTCTGATTTAATGCTTGCTCATATGCTACTATGGCTTCTTCAGGCTAATATTGCCAGACACAAAAAATAAGCAATAAAAAGTAAGCATAACTGCATCCAATTAAAGGGCAACATTTCTATAATTAAGCTCTACATTTGGAATATTACATAAGATTAAGTGTATACTGAAGCATAGGAAGTTTAACAATTTCAAAAAGGTGATAAATAAGAAGAGTAGGTATGGGTAGGTATAATTTATTAGTATAATTCTACTCATATTAATTGCGCTCTTGTCTATATAAATAACAATATGTGAACTAAGGGACACCATTTGACTTTTCATTTCCAGAAGTCATTAGAACAGCCATTATAGAGCACTGGAGGATTGGTTCCCTTTGAAGAAAACACCACCTTAGTCTGTAGCTCCTTTTATCCTTCTGTATAAAGAAGAATATTCCCAACATACTGTTGGTGTCTTTTTTTTTTTTTTAGGCAGAATCTCACTCTTTTACCCAGACCAGAGTGCAATGGTGTGATCTTAGTTCATTATAACCTCCACCTCCCAGGTTCAAGCAATTCTCCTACCTCAGCCTTCCAAGTAGCTGGGATTACAAGAGTCTGCCACCACACCTGGCTAATTTTTGTATTTTCAGTGGAGACAGTGTTTTGCCATTTGGCCAAGCTAGTCTCAAACTCCTGACGTCAGGTGACCCACCCACTTCAGCCTCCCAAAGTGCTGGGATTACAGGTGTGAGTCACCGCCCCCGGCCTCATCTCTATTTCAAATAACAATACTGCTGAATTACTGGATCTCAACTTTAAAAAAAAATCAATTTTTAAAAATTGTAACAGATATCTCCCTTTTAGTGTGATGACTGGATCTTCAAATATTAAACATCATTTTAAAAAACACTCCTTTTAATAGAAAGTTATACTCATCAGAAATAATTTTTTAAAAATTGTAGTTCAGTAACATCAGAAGTTTTACCTCTAGAATATTCATGTATGCATCACCAAGGAGAAGAAAAGACCGAGGGTTGGGCATTCTTTCAGCAATTTCTCTGGAAATCAGAACGACTCTACTTAGTATATTGAATACAGGTATCTTTTTCCAAAAATAAAATGAAATAAAAATGAGCTCGCTTATTTCAGTTAGTCAGTAGCCTTCCGAGTATCTCTACATATCTAACAGAATAATATTATAAAAATCTCTTGCATAACCACACCCAAATTGTTTACGCTAGATCAGTTATTTCTGTCATTGAATCTTCTTTTTCTGAAATGCAGGTAACCAAGTATAGGCAGATAGTAAATATCTTAAGTTCTCCTTATCTGGACCTACACATTTTGCTCTCTTTAATTTTGAAATGATGTGGGAGTGAAGGTATCAAAAAAATGATGGGGGAATACAATTCTACTGTCCTCCTATGCATCTTGAGCTCTGATACTCATGGCAAAAATTATATGCTGAAATAAATTACCTGAAAAAAATACAGTCTTCTGTTTCAGTATATGTTGCTTACACTTGACCTGAAAACGTGGACTACTAAAGGTCAAATTACCAAAAGCATTGAAACAACAATGTAGAGCTAAGCCTTTAACATACAGTATTTCATCTAATTGGTCCAAAAACTGAGAATTAGTATCCCAATTTTACAGATGATGTGAAGATTTGCAGGTGATGTGCCAGATTTTCCTGAAACAAAACCTATGCTTTAAACTACTACATTATAGTATATCAAAAATAAATCAACCCTATTTGAATTATTTTCATGTTATTAGAGATGACAGTGATGATCTTTTGGAAATACCTTAGAAAATACAACCTAGGAACTCCAGTCCATCCGTCTAAACACGCGGTGCTGCTCAGTTTCTCTGAATCACTCAGAACTTAAAAGAATCTCAGCAGCTTTTTGACTTTGATACAATATAGATGAACCAATAATGAATTACTTCATCAATAGCTTACTATGCTATCAAGAGCTAAAAACACTAATCTTCTCTTACATAGAGTGGATGCTTATATGTTTACCTTTCTATTTGGGGAGAAGAGGAAGAGCAATCTCTCTTTCTCTCTCTCTCTCTCTCTCTCTCTCTCTGCGTGCGTGCGTGTGTGTGTGTGTGTGTGTGTGTGTATGTATGTATGTGAGCATTGTGTATCCCAACAACTCATAAGGGCACCAGTGTGACATACTTTTAAGGTCATGCTCTTTCACCAAGAAATATCTGTAATCCACACCTTAGCATGGTACATACTAAAGTAACTTTTTTGGGTTTTTTTTTTTTTTTGCTACAATTACTGAGTAATAAATAAATATGCCTGCTTATCCCCTGGATGACTGTTACACTACATGACACTCTTAAGTTCTTAGAATACAGATTACTCTTTCTCTTCTCAAACACAAAGATCTAGGGTCTAAAAATAATATTTGATAGAGAGATGAGAAACTACAGTAAGCCAGTTTGAAGGAATCATAATTATGTTTTAGGGAGAGCAAATAATTTGGTTAGAGTGACTGTGGTTGGTGGCAGAAGGAATCAAGACCACATTAAGAAAAAGATCGGTAAAGTATCTATAAAGCAGTTGAAAAAAGTTTTTTAAAAAAAAAGGGAATTAATCTGAATGGCTAAAAGTGTCAAAATTTAATGGGTTGAGACAATTACTTACCTATAACAAGTGATATATAACATTTTATCTTTTCTCTGCTTTAGATAAATATCTGCCATTTTTTCTCTGGCCTCTATAAAATAAGGCTGTTCAGATGTAACATTTCGAAGGATGCTTAAAGCCCGCTCAGTATCTCCTTGGGCCAGGGCTAGGTCTGCATTAGCAATGGTAACACGTACTTCTTCAGATGTTCCAGAAAATTCATGGATGGCATCTTGTAAAACTTTTGCTGCCTCATGCTGTAAAGATGAAATTAAAATATCATTCTTCCAAAACAGTGAACAAGTAACACTAGAAAGGGAGATTTTCTAATAACACAGTATGAATAAATGCTAGTACATTTTTTTTTTTTTTTTTTTTTTTTTTTTTTTTTTTTTTTTTTTTTTTTTTTTTTTTTTTTTTTTTTTTTTTTTTTTTTTTTTTTTTT
>NW_016107325.1:10165726-10182753 GCF_001604975.1 Cebus imitator
TCCAGCATCTGCTGTCTCCAGATTTTTTAATGTTCGCCATTCTTACCGGCGTGAGATGGTATCTCAATGTAGTTTTGATTTGCATTTCTCTTATGACCAGTGATGAAATGCTAGTACATTTATGACATTTATGAAACAAATTGATAGAATTTTCCTGAAAACTATAAAAATTTAAAACTAAACCCATGACCAAAATCAGATGAGGCTGTAAATACTGGTTAGCTAGATAAATGTTTTCACAACTAGAACAGCAGCAGCTGCTACACAGGGTCACTGCTACTACAATTTACTGAACATTTACTTAGCCCCCTGCACTGTATAATGAATAGCTGTACACAGTGGCTCTTCATTAAGTGGCAGATTACTTTATTCCCTCCACCATAACAACACTGTTGTTATACTTTAGGTGAATCTACCTCATTTCCAAATGTGTACCTTGATGAATCTAAAATGTCATTTAAGATCCATCTAAACTTTAGAGATTATAAGAATTTCAGAAATGTTAAAATGTAAAAAAAAAAAAAAAATGTACTTAGAATCAACTCTACAGGGTATAATTGGTCTTACTTGTTAAATGTACTTTTAAGTTAATTAGCAAAATAGAAATTCTCTCAGGCCTGTAACCCCAGCACTTGGGAGGCTGAGGTGAGTGGATCACTTAAACCCAGGAGTTTGGGACTGTCCTGCATCACATAGAGAGACCCTTTATAAAATATTTTAAAAACTAGCTGGGCACCGCCCAGCTTCTTGAGAAGCTGAGGTGGGAAAATCCCTTGAGCCCAGGAGTTTGAGGTTACAGTGAGCTATGATTATACCACTTCACTCCAGCCAAAGACACAGAGTGAGATCTTATTGCTAAAAAAAATAAATAAATGGAAATTATTTGTGATTTGGCAAATATTTAGAAATACATCCTTCTTAATTTTCATTAAAATATGAAAAATAAGTGATTAGCAAATGTTGCAACCTAACACAACTAATATAAATGACTTAAAGTTCCTCATTTTCTATAAGGTTTTAATTCTCCCAGAATTACTTTCTATCTAATCTGTATATACTATTATTTTTTAAAATATCTGACTTAATAATATTCCTATGAGTTTACCAAGGTTTATTTATCAAGTATTTATTTTGTTTCCTCAACTACTAGAATTTCAGGTTGGTACTTTCTTTTAATTTCAGTAGTTCTGGAGTGTGCATGAATGTGTGTTTGTGTTTATGTGTGCAGATCCTTTTAGGGATTCATAGAATTATAGCTGCATTACATTACTACTTCCATGGTAACCAAGAGAGTTGTACATCATATCATATGTTCCATCGTAGCCAACATGAGCACACTGATGCTTAGGGTCACCTAGGAGCAAATTATGCTTAACTTTCAGGGGCGTACAGGAAATACATGTTTTAGTGCAAGGTAATGAAAAATAAATTTTTCTAAAGTTTATCACTTGGTCAAGTGAATACATTTTGCTTTTCATTTGCTACTAAAATATATGTTAGAATAAGAAAGTTCAGATCTGAGCCCTTGAATTAAAACTGGACCTACCTGCTCTCCATTTAAGCGATGAACTTCTATCAGTTCAAGAAAGATCGATAAACGATGGCTTGTATCAACTTGAGTTTTTCTGTCTTTTGATTTTGTGGAAGCTCCAATTCTTTTCATTCCTGGTAAACTCATTGCCATATGCAGTGTTTTAATTGCATCTGCTATTTCTCCCATTTTCTTTTGTGACTGAGCTTTTATCAAATGATATAAAGGATATTCCCTCACCTGAAAAATATTTAATAATATTTCCTTGGAGTGCCTACAATATCAACACATAATTTACAATCCATCAAACATTAAAATAATGAGATCACTGAGAACAGCCCATCTTTGCATGCATGACGTCCATCTCTGTCCTCTTATTAACCTCTGATAATTTATCACATTAAATGGGATTCAGGAAAATTGCTTCTCCCTGCATCCTCTGAGATGACAAAGAGGTTGATTATGTATTTCTGCTATGACAGAAGAGAAAGTGCAAACAAGGTTTGTAAGGCTAGCAAATACATTCTAAGAAATTATTTGAATTTTCAGGAAAGGATTTTCTTTATCTGGCATTTCCAGGACTGATAAAATTATTAGATTTCTAGAAACAGAGGTTTTCCCCTTTGTTTTTTTAATTTTAAGAGCTTTAGGACACTTTAATCAAACACTGACTTCCCCCTTCGACACTACTCTTAAATATGCAGTACTGAAGCTGTCATCTTTACACTGGCTATCAATAGTGTATACAGAAAACATAAGAGAATGATAAAATGAGTTGGGAAAAAGAAGTCAAAGAGAAGATGACGACTCAGAATGAGGTGATGTGGCGGCTATAATCCTCCTGATGCTGAGGTTCTCAACCTTAGGCATCCTGCACAATTGCTTACAGAGCTTCATGTGAGACTCACCCTTATGTTCCTTCCTCAGAGATTTTGACTCAGTAGAGGTGGGGCACTAGCACTGGGGCTCTGACGTACCACCAGTCTTGAAAACCACTAT
This sequence comes from Cebus imitator, assembly GCF_001604975.1. NCBI lineage: Eukaryota > Metazoa > Chordata > Mammalia > Primates > Cebidae > Cebus > Cebus imitator. The sequence goes on from NW_016107325.1 coordinate 10,168,257, forward strand.
CCTAAGAAGCAGGTGATATTTTCTGCAAATCTTAATTAGAATTCTATAATTCAATGAAGGGTTCTTCCATAACAGGGTTCATGGCCCTGCGAGGCAAAGCAAAAGCCTGAGGAGTTCCTCCATGACTCGAGGTAGTTAAGGAAGCAACTGAACCTAGGATCTTCCCTAATGTTGAGGGGATACTGGATATAACACATAATATCTTGGATAGAAATATACTGTGTTTATATCCTCAAACCACAAAGTTACTTTCAAAATGACGAGACGTTCTTTCACAATGACTCCGAAAAGAAGTTATTAAAAACTAAGGTCCAAGAAAAACAGACAACACAATGATTATCTTTATGCATAAAAATATGACATAATGATCTACAGTTTATCATCATTTTTATGTACCTTTATTATTGCATTTAATTTTCATTGTAACAGGAGTGTTAGTAAATGAGTTTTATAGAAAAGAAAACAGGTTCAGAGAAGTTAAAGACCAGACATTAACCTCAGGATTTTTGTCACCAAGTCCACATAGTTTTTTAGCCACAACTCAGTTACCTCAATTTTTCATACTACTGCTTGTGAGTTCAATTTTTTTGTCCATTAAAAATGCAACTGTTAGCAAAATGCTACAGGCTAAAACACAAAATATTTGGATATGTACGCTTTCAAGGAGGATGATATGTATTATCCACTTCAGTCAGGAATACTTACCTTAAAATCATAGCTCAGACAAAGTTCAAGAGACTGAGAACACAATTTGATTTTTTCTTGAGACAGGTAAACCTGAGCTAGCAGCAGATGAGCATCGGCATAAGAGGGATTGTGTTCTAAGCAATGCTGAAGGTTGTTAAAAGCTGCTTCAATGTCACCTAATAAAAAAAAAATCTACGGTTATGATTCAAATGATTAAGAAAAGGAGATCTGAGAGAAAGGCGGGAGAACAACATTTAGTTTACGGATAGCCCTAGTGTGTAAACTTAAAGTTCTCTGTTCATAGGCTATGGTTTAATTCCACCTGTGCCAGTTAGCTTCCTTCTAGTCCACATGAATGAATACACCTGCAAGTCAGGCCAGTCCTTGATCTTAATAAGCAAGCCAGGGAAAGCAGGAAAGGAAGAGAGCCAAGCACTGGTGTTACTGAGAGGCCAATAAATGAACCTTTATTCACCTTGTCAACAAAAAGGTTTTATTTATAATTTGATTAAAATAAATTATGTAGAACAAAGACATTTAAATAGCTAGAATTTTACAGTGTCACTAACATTAACAAAGAGTATATTAGTCTAGTAATCATTCTTGGCCAAAAATTCTATTACTACTATACTTCAGTAATAGGAGATACTTCAGAGATTCAGAAATACGCGTTATGGATTTAAAATGACTTTAAATACCAAATGAAATAATGCCAGTTATATATCTGGGAGTCTTAAAATAAAAGGAAATAATCAAGATGAAAGTGACAGGGATCAAGAAATTGACCTTGGGCTGATAGATGTAGTAGGAAGAGGCTCTTCAGAAGAAAACAGTGCATTGAATCTAAGTCTTAGAAGTTTCTCATGATGTAACGCACATTGATCTGAACTTAATCACCTCATAAACTGGCCTTAAAAAGATGTAAGTAGGCCAACCCCCCATTCAACCTTGCTAGGAGAATGGGGGAAAAAGAGATCCTAAGTGATTTTCTGTTCAATTATGCCCTTCAACCTCACCTGACACACCAGTCAACAAAATAAGGCTCAACTTACTGGTAATAGAAATGTACTGAGATTGAAAATGTTCTTCTCAGAGACAGAGGACTAATAAAAAAAAAAAAAAAACTGGCTGAGATGGCACAATGACTTACTAAACATAGCATCAAAGTTTGGCAATCAACCATTAAGCATAATTAGCAATGTTAGATTCTTTATTTATTGTGCTACAATCCAACACTCAAAACTGTGCAGGTATTAAAAAAAAAAGAAAGAAAAGTTAGGCATAATAAATTTGTGGGAAAATTCTTTTAGGGAGGAGAAAGATTAAGGCAATAACTTGAAGAAAGAGGTTGCACTAACAGGAGAAAGTGCATAGAGAGAGTTTGCAACCAAGAAACTGAAGCTGTATGAGTAACAAAAAGGAGAATCTTTGTTTCTTTTAAGGGTAGGGGATAGACATATAGGGTAGCGTCAGAAGACTACTAAATATTTAAAAATAAGAAGTGGGTCATTACTGTTGAGGAAAATAGGCAACGTCACCAGAGATCAACACGGACATCACATTCTAAGAGCAGTCCAATTTCCCTTGAGTGAAACCGAAAGACATTTCAGTCCTGTGTATTTGTCTTTGTCAGAGTTCTGTGTAACAAAGCATTTGGCTTGTGTTTGTCTTGGGTTCCTGGAGGAGGCCTCTAACTCTTTTCCCTCCTGTTAGGAATATCTGCGTTATTCATTATGGACCCTGATAGTTTATCCTAATGAGAAGACTCATGGTGCACCCCTAGATAGTTTATGCTAAAGATATAACTTGGAATGGGGATTGGCTGTGCCAGAAAGATCCACCGTGTGATTAGAGGGTTGGGGTTTAGAGCCACACTGTCAGTCTGTGGGGTACTGGAGATTGAATTCAATCACATGGCTTATGATTTAATCCATGCCTACATAATGAAATCCCAGTAAAAGCTATGGACACCAACCTTGGTGAGCTTCCCTGGTTGCTAATACTGATTGTTACACATTGACACGTCAGGAAGGTGATGTCTTCTGACTCTCTAGGGAGAGGACAACAGAAGCTTTACATTTGAGACCCTATCAGACCTCATGCCGTGCATCTCTCCCTGCTGCTGATCTGGGTTAGTATCTTGTTGCTATAAGAAAACAGTAATTTCCAATCTAGTGTTTTGAGTTCTGTGATTCATTCTAGCAAATTACTGAAACTGAGGGGCCCCTAAATTTGCAGCCAGCTAGTCAAAAGCACAGGAGGCTCTAGGAATGCCCAAATCTGTGGCTAGCATCTGAAGTGAGGGCAGTTTTATGGAGGACTGCACCCTTAACCTGTGATGTTTGGCCTAACTCTAGCTATTGGTGTCAAAAGTCATTGCAGTTGGCAATTTAGCAAGACTACTACTTAGACACATGCTAGCAGCAGTATTTCACATGATTTAAGGCTGCTCTTTCTTTTTTTTTTGGTTATTAGAAATTTTCTTATTTTTTATTTCAATGGGTTTTTGGGGAGGAGGTGGTGTTTGCTTATATGAATGTTATTTAGTGGTGATTTCTGAAATTCTGGTGCACTCATCACACAAGCACTGTATCCAGTGTATAGTATTTTATCCCTCCCTCACTCTCCTCCCACCCTTTTCTCTGACTCCCCGAAGTCCACTGTATCATTCTTATGTAAGGCTGTTCCTAAAAATGGGGTTGGGCCAGGCGCGGTGGCTCACGCCTGTAATCCCAGCACTTTGGGAGGCTGAGGCAGGTGATCACAAGGTCAGGAGTTTGAGACCAACCTGATCAACATGGTGAAACCTTGTCTGTACTAAAAATACAAAAATTAGCCAAGCGTGGTGGCACGCACCTGTAATCCCAGCTACTCAGGAGGCTGAGACAGGAGAATTGCTTGAACCTGGGTGGTGGAGGTTGCAGTGGGCCGAGATCGTGCCACTGTACTCCAGCCTGGGCGACAGAGCAAGACTCTGTCTCAAAAAAAAAAAAAAAAAAATACTACTCAGCTGTAAAAAAAAGAATGAAATAATGTGTTTTATAGCAACTTGGATGGAACTAGAGGCCATTACTCTAAATGAAGTAACTCAGGAATGGAAAACCAAATACCCTATGTCCCATCCCTATGGGTATAAAGGCAGAGTGATATAGTAGACTTTGGAGACTTAGAAGAGAGAGGATGGGATGTGAGTGTGGGATAGAAAGCTTCATATTGGGTATAATGTACACTACTTGGGTGATGGGTACACTAAAATTTCAGACTTTGGCACTATACAATTCATCCATGTAACCAAAAAGTGTTTGTACCCAACATAAATAAAAAATTGAAATAAAAAATAAAGAAAAAAGAGGTCCAAAGAAGCAGTAAAGGCAATCTTATCACTCCATCATAAGACAGGACGTAACTACTTATGAAAATACCTTTAAGTTGGTTTCTGCTCTTACAGTTTTACAAACTTTATTTACTTTTATAGCATTCCATTGGCAAAGGGACATACAGACAAGGATGATATGATGGTCCTTTTTTTGAGACACGGTCTCACTCTTGTTGCCCAGGCTGCGGTGCAGTGGTGTGATCCTCTGGATCACGGCAGCCTCAACCTCCCTGGGCTCAGGTGATTCTCCCATTTCAGCCTCCTGAGTAGCTGGGACTAGAGGCACATGCCACCACGCCCAGCTAATTTTGTATTTTTTGTAGAGATGGGGTTTCGCCATTTTGCTCAGGCTCATTGTGAATTCGCAGGCTCAAGTAATCTGCTAGCTTTGGCCTCCCAAAGTGCTGGGATTACAGGTGTGAGCCACTGTGCCCAGCCATGATGGTCTATTTTTATGTGTAAAATCATGTACTTGTCTGTGTCTTAGAAAACTAAGGTTATAACTGAGTTGATTTTGTTTTAAGCTATACATAACCATTCACAGAAACTAAACAGGAATTACTCAATACTTTTCAGTGGGGCCTGAAATCTGGCAAATGTTGCACTTGGCAAATGTTGCCAGTAAGAACACAACTATGGATTAATGATTGTAAATTCACATTGCCATTCTCCAGTAATTTCTGACAGACTTTTTTTTTAATGGTACAACTGCATTTTCCCAGCAATTCCCAGCAAGCCACAAAAGTTTCTAGTAATTTTTAAAGGATTAAACAATAAGTTATGCAATTCTATTCTGAATTAGAATTACTTAACTATGCATATACAAAATGTACATTTTGTGAGACTATTCTCCATATACAGGGTGATTATTTATACTTGTTTTTATCAACATCAGAATAAAAAGGTTAAAAGTTTTCAAAGTATACTCTACCTGACAAATATTTCACTTTTGCTATGAGGAAGACAGTTTGCAGAAGACCTGGTACGGTTCTTACTACAGTCTCCAGGACTGAGACACAACGCCTGAGAAGTGGACAAAGAGGTTGCCCAGGACTTGCAGGCTAAACAAAACAAATCAGCACATCATTTTATAAGTGTAAAATAATATTTACCTAAAAATAAACATACACTAATTTTAGTATAACTAACAAAACTATACACATTTTTCTAAAATGTCTTTGATTTCCCTTATTTCATAATACCTTTACTACGACTTTACTAATTTATTTCCCCGGAATTTATGAACAGACAATGCAAATAAGGGCTCTTGTTCAGCAAAATAATTATGCAACTAGTATACAATTACTAAATTGATAACATATCAAGTGAGCATATGTGTTCAAAAGTTTTATCAGAGCAATACATGTTAAAGGAAAGATAACTAAGAGGAAGGGTTTCTTGCTAGAACTGACAAAGTCAAGGCAGTAAGTGTTCAAATTCTAAATCTGCGTTGTGATTTGCTCAATTCGATTACTTTCATTATCCCCTAGAGTATTAAAAAGCCAGTTGTTAAACAATTCAGATTTTCCCCCAGTGGTAAACAGAAGGTAGAACACTCACTATGCTAAACTAAATGTCTCATTTTACATTCCCCACTCTTCTGCCTGGCATGCTTTAGAGACTCAAAGTTTTCCTTTCTAGTAATAGTGAGTATGATAATTAAATTGATACTAGAATACTGCTTTATTCTTTTCACAGTGAAAAGAATCTTATCCTTATAATGGCTGTCTTATTAATGAAGATCTTATTCTTATAACGGCTGTCTACCAAACCAATCTTTATCCAATGGTCATCCAATCACAATTTATTAATGTGATATCAGAATTTAAATATAAAATGTTCATTCCTCCTGCTTTGCCTTACTAAGCCTGTTTCTTTATGTAAGGATGATCCTCTCCACCCCGCGCCCCTGACACATAAAGATCTTTAACTGGACTGTGCCCTCTTACAGAAAATCACTCCTATAATGAGCCATTATTACTAACAACAAAGTGCTACAACTTACTTATTTTTGACACACACAATATAGAAGCTCAAAAAGATAATCGGAGTATGACTACTACTGCCTAGAATACTTCAACCTCTTTAAATTCTTCACATATAATCTGCATAATAAAATTTAGCACTGTATAATACCTATACAGTTCTACTGGTATTTTCATATTTAGTTTTGCTTCTTTTATAGGCCTAAGGGTTTTTATGTGTCTTGAAGATCAGATTTTTATGCTTCTTTGCATAGTAGATACAGAGCAAAGAGTTTAAAAATATGTATCTTTTTTCAGCCTAAAAATAGTGAAAGTGTAAATGGTGGTGAGGTTCTGATAGTGTTCTCTGTCACCTGCTAAAAATGAGTTATTGAGAACAACCATTACTTTTACTGCAAAAAATTTCAATGTGCAATCATAGAAAAAATAGTTATGCAGACAATCTTTAAGATATTATTTGTTCAATTAAAATTCTAAACAAAACTATGTCTATAAAAGGGTCAAGGAAGTAGGAACAGAACTGAGGAGACAATTCTGCCTTTACGGTATTTACCTATGAAAACAGTATCACATATGCTAATTACTTTCTATCATGCTGGTAAAGGAAAACAGAATTTCCTGGTAAAGGAAAATAGGATGTCTTGTTGAACTACAGACCCAACTACAACTTAATGCATTATTTCTTTTTCTGTCTACAGTTAATTCTCAGGACATCTTACAGAGAAATCCATTAAAACACTGAGTTAAAATGTTGACTTGGATCATGCTGGAAGCTCTCTGGTGACTCCCTGTTGTACTCAGAATTAAGCCAAAGGAATTATAACCACCACTGGTCTCCTGTAGGATGACCTCATCTCTGACTACTCACCTCCTCCTCACCCTGCCCCAGCCACATTTATCTCCCTGTGTCCCTTTGAGCTACTGAACCAGCTGCTCCCATTGTCTGAAACACTCCACCATATTTTCATATGTTCTGTGATGGTTAATACTGTCAACTTGGTTATACTGAAGGATGCAAAGTCTTGATCCTGGGTGTTTCTGTGAGGATGAGTATGAGGATGTTACCAAAGGAGATTAACATTTGAGTCACTGGGCTGAGAAAGGCAGCCCCACCCTTAATTTGGGTGGGTATCATCTCATCACCTGCCCGCATGGCCAGAATACAAAGCAGGCAGAAAAACATGAAAAGACTAGACTGGCTTAGTCTCCCAGCCTGCATCTTTCTCCCAGGCTGGATGCTTCCTGCCCTCACACATTAGACTCCAAGTTCTTCAGCTTTGGGACTCGGACTGGTTTCTTTGCTCCTCAGCTTGCAGACAGCCTATTGTGGGACCTTGTAATCATGTGATCTGTCCATCTAGAGAAGCCTAAAACATGTTGCCTTTCAAGTCTTTGTTCAGATCTCATCCTCTTCATGAGGCCTATCCTGACCAATGTGTCTAAAAATCACCATCACCCCATCATGTTTCGTTATTTTCTCTTGTCATTTTCTAATCATAGTATATAACTGACTTAATTATAGTATCTGTCTTCTCTTGTTGGAATATACACCTCAGGGGAAAAGAATATAGTTTGTTTTACATGGGTATTTCCCCAGCTCCAAGTAGAGTGCTAGGTACTCTATAAATATTTGTAGAATGAATCCTGCATACTAGATTAATACTGAAAAAAATGTATTCCAACTTCCAAGCACGTGTAAATGGATCATGATTGGGGAGTCTGAGGTCAACCCCAGGTACAATTCTATGAATATTTATTTTAAAAAATAAATAGTAATGAAACCCTAGAAAATGATCGAAAAGGCTGTATGGGTTCCCAACGAGAAAGTCATTTTCCTTATTCCCCATGTTAACACAGTTACTGAAAGGGTAGATCAGGGAGAATGCTAAGAAGTTTGCTTCTAGCAGTGGAGTGTTTGATAGTGCCCGCCCTGATATCCCTGTGTTGAATGTGAGCTGAATATAATAATAAAGTTAGGATATCTGTAACTGCTTACAATCTGTAATAAGAGTGCTGACTAATAAATCCACATCAATTTGGAAAGAACTCCCTGGTAGTACAACATAGGGTTCCAGCCTCAGCTCTACTCAAAACTGTTAATGCTTAGAAGAGAACATTATGGTAATAGTTATCTCAGAGCTAGATAAAGCAGATGATAGACGCCAGTGAGGATCCATCTAAAATAGATGACAATTATGATTCACAAGGAATATAATAATATGGAATTATAAGATGAATCTGAAAAGATAAAATTTCACAATCCAAAGTTACAACATGTAACAGACCAAAAGTCTCTGATTAACTCTTAATTCAATAAGAGGTCATTAATGTAATATGATTTATAAAAAGAAAGTTGGATGGACTTACAGAATAAGGGAGGAAAAGGTCTACTCTAGTTCTTGCAGGTCAAATCCACCTTTGGAATAATGAGCTTAATGAGAGGCACAGACAAAATAAAGCAGCCAGAATTCTCAAAACTATGTCATATAAAAAAATAAATGGCTGGAAACCTCGAGTTGTTTAGCAGAACATGAAAACGAATTGCCAATATGTGAAAGTTTGTTTCATGGATGAGGAATGATCCTTGCTCTAAGCAACTAGACTTGCTCTATGTCACTCTAGGGAGCAGGAGGAAAAGTAAATGGTCCTTTTTTTTTTTTTAAACACAAAGCAGAGTTTGACTTAACACAGGAAACACAGGCTAACAATCATAGTTATATGGTAAGAACTTCATTTTTGAGTTTGCCCAGACATGGGATAGGCACTTGATGGTGATGTTACAGACTGGATGCAAATATAAGGTAGGTGTCTGAATTAGATGACTTTTAATATCTCTTTAAAGTGAAGATTTTAAGATTTTATAAAATACAAATGAATATTTGCAAACCAATACTTTCAGTAGTTGACAACAATCATTATTATAAATAGACGGATTAAAAGCAATTTCAACTAACACAGATACAAATATTGCCATTTTAAGATGCTTATATAGTCTAATGCATCAAAGAAAACTTTTAAGTTCTTTCATAAAACATCATGTAAATGCATCCTTGAAAGTAAGTCCCGGAATTACTTACTTGCATTGGACAGAAGCTCAGATATTCCGTAACAATTTCTAACAAGAAATCAGGATTTAGCTTTTCAAAGTATTGTATGCCTAGAGGTAAACCTTCTAATTGTGAAAAATGAGTGTCCAGGACATCATTTAAAATATTAATAACGTCTTCTTGTTGCTTATTTTTCTTCATGGCAAGAACGGCATGTAAATAGATTAATTCCTAGAAAATAAGTGGTTTTCATAAATTACTCCATTTAGTTATAAAGCCATTTATTTCTGCTTAGGTTTCAAATGCATTTAATGTGCTACTGATAGGCAATTATTTGTTCAAATTTAAGTATCAGCTTGAATAGATTTTAGAATCATTTAGAAGAATAAAGTTTGGTTTTGTATGGAGGCAAATTAATAAATGCAATTACATATTAAAATTAGTGTACACTAGTGCTTTCCAGCCATTATGAAACAGTAAGACTGATTTAAAATTTTGTATTTTATAAACAGCTAGCATCTACCATCTGATAAAATAAAATACTGTACCGCAGATTTTCCAATGGACTGCTGAATTTCATTTAAAAATTCTAGCTGCTGATCTGCATCTTGTAATTGCCCTTCTATTAATTGACACTGGATCAATCCTGAAATCAAACAGGAGAAAGGCAGTTAAAGTCCACACCAATTTAGGCATGCACTCTCCAAACTGACATAACATTAATAAAACAGGCTTACCCTCATCACAATACTTCAAAGTTTTAGATTAAAAACAACAGAAAGAAAATGAAGAGTGAAAGTAAATAAAATGGGTAGCCTTGAACTTTATAAAATCATTTACTGAAGAATTCATAATTTATAGGAATCACTTTGTAAAAATCTATTCTCTCAAGATATTATTTGTGAATTAAAAATTTTATTTTAAAAGACATATGACTTTTTCTAGTGTGGGTAGTAGAGAACAATTTAAGTTTAGAAAATAAAATACATTTGTACTTCTTTAATGGCAAGTTAAAAGCAATTACTACTTGAATCTATGTTATAAGTATTTAAGAAAACAGTTGTCATACCAACTAGTGCAGGCACACTAGTCTCATCAAGTGTCATGGCGGTCTTATACCACTTCAGTGCCTCTTTAACTCTTCCTTGTAAAATCATTTGGTATCCAAGTTCTGTAGCAAATTCTGACTGCTGAGGGTTTAAACTAAAAGCTCTCTCAAGTAACATTTGAATTTTTTGAAGAATGAGTTGACTACGTCCACACTAAAAAGAAAAAATAAATTACATATGAAATATTTCAAAGTCAAACATTTCTACTGACACTGAAAGATTATTTTTTCTATATATATATATATATATATATATATATATTATTTGTACTTCACAGGGGTGGCAAAAAAAGAAAAATATTAATAATTAAGGAAAAATAAAACTTTTCTATTAACTACCTAGACAATGCATCAAGAAAGAGTTTATATTCTATCAGAACTTATATATCCTAATAGGTTGCTTTTACGAAATAACCAGTATGAAAAGTATACTTCTAATGATGTCACTGCACAAACATAACTTTTTGAACTTCTTTTCCAAGCTGTTCCATGATTGTGTTACAGATTGAACAAGAAAATCATTATTTTAAGGCTACATTTGTATGCATGTATGTGTGTGAGTGTGTGTATAACATATGTATGTTTTTTTCTTATTGAATAAAAACCAGGACTAGGATCTGTTTTCTCTCTAAACGCTAGTTGTGTCACCAATGAGAATATTTTAAAAGATGGTGCCTCAGAATCTTCTTGAAAAAATTTCAAGAAATAGCAGTGTTATTAGAAGTAAATAACTTTTCAAGACAAGACTTTTAAGAGTAAAATACTTATTCAGAAAATGTTTGAACCAACTTATATAATTTTTAGAAACCTAGTAAAAAACTAATCAAAATAGTGTGTCTAGCAATATGGTAAGCTAAAAATAGCAGGGAGTTTTCTTCCTCCAAAGTTTACACAATCCGATATCTTTGTTTTTAAATAAGAAAATTCAGTATATTCATATCACTTAATACCCTTGATATTTTTCTTTCAGCTTTATGCTTGCTAATTATTTTAACCTTCTTATGTGTATCTTTTCCCCTATTTTTTGCTAGTTTAACTACCTTTTCAATATTCGCATTTCCTATATTGATTTCAAGATTCTACTGTATTTTTCTATTTCATTCTTGATTACCTTCCTTTTACTGGGAGCTTATAATAAAAACATTTCTTTCCTAATGTCAAAAAAAATAAATAAATAAGATACCAACCATTTCCTCCACCAAAATGGTCTTTTAAACATTTTAAAACTTTTTGTAAAAAAGAGTTTTAAAAAATAAAAGCTAAGAGCAATCCTGGTCATAAACCTTATGCTCTAATGAAAATAAACCACCTTCTATTTCCTTTGCCTGGAGCGCACTTTGCTACACTTAAAAGATCAATACGTGGCATTTCCTCCATGAAGCCTCCATCAGGGCTTCTTACAGTTAGAAACCACACCTCCTCTGAACTGCCATTCTTAGGAATATACCATATATTTAAATACATATTTGTACTCTAGGCCATATGCTCTTCCCTGCCTCCACCTTTTCCACTTATTTTATGTCCTCTACTGTAGATAACAGAGCTTTGGTACATGGTAGGCACTCTCACAGTTCTGCTGAAGGCGAGGGTAGTGTTATAGAAAAGTTGAGCATTCTGTGGTTCCATGGCATCCAATGCATTTCCCAGGTTTTCCAGTTTAGTGGAAGCCTAAAACAAAAGTGACTGGTATTAATTTTAAAATACGCTAAGAAAAAACAACATAATACACGCACATATACACTAACAAAGTATAACACAACTAGTATTTTAAAAGACATTTGCTTTTATAGATTTTTCCTCCTCCAATGGGTAATTATGCATTATACAACATATTTCAGGTTCTAACAAACTCAATAATTACAAATACATTTCAGAATGTGTTTCTTTAACGCTTGTTATTGAAAGGAAACCTTTGAATAGGTAAAGCCGCCCATAATATTCCATTAACTGCACATGCCCAGCTCCCCCTCCAATAGTTAATTCATGACACAAATGAGATACAAATAATAATGAATTTACAAATCATATGAGATCAGTCCTTGAATTGCCTATATAGACTAGTTTCTAGTCAAAATACTTCTTAGAACAGAAAAATCATTACAGTACTTAGAGTTAGTAATTTCAATGCCTGGAAAATTTACTGAAGATTTACCCCTACTAAGATTCTCCTAGTATTTACTGAACTATCTATTAGGCACTGTCACATTAACCAATTTAACCACACTAAACACAATGCAAATCTACTACATGTTATACTATTTCTTTCAGATTACAGTTTAGCACTCCATGATCCAATCTACAGTCACTGTGTTTACTACTACAGAAACAGATGTACTTTATTATAAGGTACAATGGGATTTTATCCTAAGCGCATTTAACTTTTGCAAATTCAGTTAAATTGTAAATATACTATAAATTACATTTTGCATACATACTTTTTCATATCTAGTGTCACTGGTTACATTAATCATATATATCACTACACAGGAGTTTCATACAGAAAACCAAATAACCTATGATTAATGACTTAAGGCATTTTCAAGGGTAATTTTAACTGTGTAATATTTTTGCTTTACAAATAGGTTTCAGAAGCTGACCTCCTTGTTAAGGAATAGTCTAGTAATCAACTAAAAACTACCATGATATACATTCTAAAAGAGAACTTCAAGGCTTTAATGTATACGCACATGTACACCTGTATGTGTAATGAAATATATTTTTAAATATAAGACACTTAAATAATACAGTACCACTTACCTTCTCTATATCCCCCTCCCTACACACATAGTAGAGTGCCTGCATTCTCAGTGCTTCCACATTTTGGCTATCTTGGAGCAGCAACCTGCAGGAAAACATTTTAGTTAATGTTGAAACAACTTTATATATATTCTTTTATTTGAGGGCATGAAAAGTTGGTTTGCTTGCCTCACTATTCCACTGTTCAAATAAGTAATTTTCATTAGTAAAATGTCATCTGCTTTGTGAAAATTATCAACTTTATTATTTAAACAACAAAAAGTCTCTGGAATTTAATTTTTAATATATTTTTTTAAAGATATGAATAGGTTAAATCTTGTAGCAATCTCATTAAATATTGTAGCAATCCTACGTAAAGTATTAGCTAACTATACACAACAGTATAGTAAAAGAATAATTCACCTTAACAGGTTGATCTATTACAGGAATTCCAGGAATGCAAACCTGGGTAGAACATTACAACACCTACTAATATTACTCACAGCAACAGATTCCTATGTGATAAAAATAAATGAGAAATGTTACATTAAGAAATCCTATTGATAAATGGAACAAAAACCAAAAAGAAAAAAATAACAAGCATGAACTTAAGAAACGTGTAAAAGCTATAAAATTCCCATGAAACTGTATTCATGAGCATTTTAAAAAAGAACTGAACCAAAAAGGTAACACCCTAGGCTTCTTATCATGGATGATATGGTACACTCAATTACTGGTTCCAGTTTTTCAACCCTCTCTGAGTATGTGTCTTCTGCCATGAAACTAACTACAAAAGTTGGAATGTACCCTACTGCTCCTTGACTAGGGACTTGGACATTTTTCTTATATTCACAAATGGAATGTGGGCAGGAATAGCAGTGTACCAGCCTAAATTTCAGAGGCAATGCATATTTCTGCTTGTTATCTTGCACCTGCTATCACTATAAGAATCATTTCCTCTGAGTAGCAGCTGCCTCTTTTCATGAGTCCAGGGGAAAACACTGTGGGAGATGACAAGAGCCCAAACTGCAACGATGTGCCACACTCACCCAATTGGATCTGAACTGAAGCGGGGCCCCAGCCAAGCCTTGATTGAGATCAGCAGACCCTCGATGACCCACACAAATGTGAGGAAAGAATACTTACTATTGCATGTCCTGACATTTGTGGATGTTTGCTATACATCAATAGCTACCTGATATAATGATGCTCAGTTTTGGTTAAGAAACGGTTTTCTTTTTCCCCACAAATGACTACAAATTTAATGCAATGCAAACCAAAATTTTCTATAGTTTCTTTTTTTTTCTTTACTTTGTAAACTGATTATGACAGTCAAGAGCAAAAATAAGAGCCAACAAAACTGTTATAAGAGAAACATCGTGAAACTCTGTTTCTATTAAAAATTCAAAAAATTAGCTGGGCATAGTGATGGGTGCCTTGTAATCCCATCTACTCAGGAAGCTGAGGCATGAGAATCACTTGAACCTGGGAAGCAGAGGTTGCAGTGAGCCAAGATCACACCACTGCACTCCAATCTGGGTGACAGTGCAAGACTGTC
>NW_016107325.1:10183629-10187886 GCF_001604975.1 Cebus imitator
TATGCCATTTCTGGGCCTGGGCTTCTATAAAAAGTGGAATGACTTCTCTAAATTATCTTTCCCCTTCTGCCAGCTGTTATGAGGTCTTAGGAGATGGCAGATTGCAAGATGGAAAGAGTCTAGGAGTCTAGGTCCGTTAAAAAAAGTGTGGAGGAAAGCTGCCTGAAAACTTGTAACATTTACCCAAAACAGTTACATATGGGGAAAATTTTTCTATTACATTGAATCATTACACGTTTAGATCTATTTTTATAGCAGCTTAGCCTATCCTAACAAATACAATATCTTAAGTGCTTGCCAATGGGGAAAGAGTAAATAAATTATTTGTGTTTTCAATTCACAGAATGCTACTCAGTCTTAAAATGATCAGGGAAAGGGAGAAATAATAGATGTTCACGGATGACATGAACATCTATGTAGAAAATCTTAAAGAATCAATTTTAAAAACTCTTGGAATTAACAAGTGATTATAGCAAGACTGTAGAATATGAGGTTAATATATAACATCAATTGCCTTCCTATGTACTAGCAATGAACAAGTAGAATTTGAAATTAAAAACATAACATTTACATTAGTACTCCTTAAAGTGAAATACTTAGGTACATACAAATCTAACAAAAAATGTACAAAACGTCTGTGAGGAAAATTTTTAAATTCTGATAAAAGAAATCAAAGAAAAACCAAATAAAGGGAGAGATATTTCATATTACAGATGCAAAGACAATATGTTAGTTCTTCCCAATTTGATCTATAAACTAACTCAATGCAATACCAGTCAAAATCCCAGCAAGTTATTTTGTGGATACTGACAAACGTATTCTACAGTTTATATAGAGTGGCGAAAAACCCCAGAATAACTACTTTTTATTGAAGGAAAAGAGCAAAGTTACAGGTCTGACGTTACTTGACCTCAGGACTTAACACAAAGCTACAGTAATCAAGACAAATAGTGTGATATTGGTGAAAGAGCAAACAGATGAATGAAACAGGGTAGAAATCACAGAAATAGACCCACACAGTCAACTGATCTCTGACAAAAAGCAAAGACAATGCAATGAAGAAAAGACACTCTTTTCAATAAATGGCACTGGAAAAACTGGACATCCACATGGAAAAAAATGGACATAGATACAGACTTCACCTTCTTCCCAAAAATTAATCCGAAAGAGATCACAGACCTAACTGTAAAACAGAAAACTATAAAATTCCTAGAAGATAATACAGGAGAAAATCTGATGACCTAGGTTTTGATGACATTTTGGATATAACACAAAAGGAATAATTCATGAAAGAAAGAGTTGAAAAGCTGGACTTCATTAAAATTAAAAACTTCTGCTCTGTGAAAGACAAGCCACAGACTGGGAGAAAATATTTATCAGGTAAAGATATATCTGATAAAGGATTGTTTTCCAAAATATGCAGAGAACTATTCAAATCCAACGATAAGAAAACAAACATCCAATTAAAAGATGGGCCAAAGACCTTAACAGACACCTAACCAAACAAGGTAAACAGATTGTAAATAAGCATATTAAAAAATGTTCCACGTCATGTCATCAAGGAAATGCAAATTAAAATAACAATGAGATACCACTACAAACCTATTGGAATGGCCAAAATCGAAAACACTGGCAACATCAAACGCTGGTGAGGATGTTTTAAAGCAAGAGAAATTCTCAAGCATTGCTGGTGGGAATATAATATGGTACAACATCTTTGGAAGACAGTTTGGCAGTTTCTTACCAAACTAAATATACTCTTACCATATGATTCAGCAATTATGTTCCTTGGTATTTGATCCAAAGGAGTTGAAAACTGATGTCCATACAAAAACCTGTACAAGGTTATAGTAGCTTTATTCATAAATGCCAAAACTTGGAAGCAATCAAGATATCCTTCAATGGATAAACTGTGGTACATCCAAACAAAGAAATATTATTCAGTACTAAAAAGAAATGAGCTATCAGGTCATGAAGAGACATGGAAGAAGATTAAATAATGCATAATGCTAATGAAAGAAACGAATTTGAAAAGACTACATATTATAGTACATTCTGGAAGAGGCCAAACTATAAAGACAGTAAAAAGAACAGTAGTTGCCAAGGAGTTGGGGAGATGGAGGGATACACAGGGAATACACTATAAAGAGAATTTTTAGGGTCGTAGAAATATTCTGTATGATACTACAATGTTGGATACATGTGATTACATTTGTCCAAACCACTAGAATGTACAACACCAAAAGTGAACTGTCATATAAATGATGGGCTTTGGGTGACTATGGTGTAAATTCATCAACTGCAACAAATGTACCACTCTGGTGGGAGATGTTGATAATTGGGCACACTGTCTATGTGTGGGGGCAAGGACTATACGGAAAATTTCGGTACCTTCTGTTCAATTTTGCAGTGAACCTAAAACTACCCTAAAAATACAGTCTATTAAAAAAAATTTGGTGTATCTATGTGAATAGCTATAAAATGATATCTATTAAATACTCTCAAAGAGAAAAACAAGTTTAAAAGTACATTATGAGTCTATTTTTTATTTTCGAAACACCCTCGAAATATATATATTTTTTAAAATATATAGAAACCACACACACACACACACACACACACACACACACACTCTGCCTACAAAAAATCTTGAAAGATATATATACATCAAAAAATTACTAGTGCCCAAATTGTGGCCTTCAAATATCATTTCACACTAAAAGAGATTAGATTGCCCTGGACAAATGACTGACACCTACTTGGGGAAGTAATACACAAAATGAGCCAGGACAGCTTGTCATACCAAGTGGCAAAGTAACTATCAAAGACTACTAGGATCTTGTCGAAAGGACTTAAGAACAACTTGAAGAAGCTCCTAATTGTCAGAGATAAGTCCGCAATTATAATGACTGAAATGTCCAGAAGCACTCATCTAAATCCGTGGCATGTAAAACAAACAAGCCTGAGCCATAATCAACTACCACTGGAGGATGCTAAGCAATTTTTGGTATTTTTCTCTTTTGAAACCTGGAAATTAAGGAAAAGACTCAAGTATTTTATTGTACTTTTCTTATATGAACTATACCACTCAGTAACTCACCAGGAGATATGTTTTTCTTTACAGGTATTCTAGCTATATCGGTATTCTAATATTTCTAATATAGGTATTCTACCAAAAAAAGAATGATAGAATTCAAATGTACCCCTACTATAATCCCTATGAGCCAAGCACCTAGGTATTGAGCATGAATGGCTGCTGCTACCACAAAGAGAGAGAGAAGTAGACATTCTGTCACTGTGATGGAAGACAACAGTACCACTCATGAAGTAACTGCCAAAACAACAAAATTGAATGTGAATTTAACCAAACCTCTAGATCTAACTACCAACTTACAGGAAATACAAGAAAAGGCAACAAGTTATACTACATCATAACAGACAAACAACAAAATGTAGATCATGGAAAATGCTGCAAGACAAAACACTAGTTTCTTTAACTTAAAAAACACAGCAAGAAGAAAAAGAGAAGGGAAATAGAAAAGAAGGCGGGAAGAGGGAGGGAGGGAGAGGGAAGAGGGAGGGACACAGAGGGAAGAGGGAGGAAGGGAGAGGGAAGAGGGGAAGGAGAGAGACAGGAAGGGGCAGAGAAAGAAAGAGTGTGAAAGATGGAACTTACAGAGACTGACGGGGAACATAGAGACTTTAAAGATATAAACCAGTAACAACATGTGGACTTATTTGGATCCTGATTAATAAATAATTTATTTAAAAAAACACAATATTTGAGAATACTGGTCATCTGAACAGGAGATATTTGATATTAAGAAACTATTTTTAACTTTTTTAATGTGATAATGATATTGTCATTATGTTGTAGAGGGAAAAGAATTATGCTATTTTTTTAATCTATCTTGATATTTACAAATAAAATCATGCAGAATTTTTAATTTGCTTCAAACTGAAAATTAAAGACAGGAAGCAAATGGGGGTTTAGTCGGGTGGTGATGGTAGCTAGAGGCAGGAAACAGGTAAGAGTACTTCATGAGGCTATTCTATCTGCTTTTACATAAATCTGAAACTCTCCATAATAAATGATAAACAATCTTCGCAAAGATGCTACCAATACCAAGACGTTAGGCCCTGAGATAGCAAATAATACTTTGTCAGATATGGATAAAAATAACATGCATGCAAGTCATTTATTCTGAAGATTCTAAGACTATAAACCTTGATCTAACCCAAAGTAAAGGGGACTTT